>NC_080754.1:64522460-64841931 GCF_020826845.1 Diceros bicornis minor
TGTCGGAGTACGATGGTTTAGAGTGTTTAAAGGCAGTATTCCATCAGAACCAAGCCCCCAAAGCAAATCCCCCCAAGAAACTCTATAGAATTAGGTGGCAGAACCCTATAAATAAGTAGATTCAAACTAAATGTGGGCTAATTTATACATATAAATGTATAGTGTTCTTACGTTATTTGACCCCCATGAGTCCTGACTTTATACTTTTGTCCTAGATCAACTAGTTTTATGGTATATTGAGAAAACAAGTGAATTGCAATGACAAGAATCTTCAATAGAATTCTGTTCTTTTGGCTATCTGAAGTGGACACTTTGGCATTGTTAGTGGAAGCAGTCTGTCTGATTCCAGTTATGCTTATGGTCACCCGTAGTACAAACAGATATAATACTAGATGTAAAGTAGTCTAAACAAATTATAATATTTTAGTACTGCTATGTTATGTGGCATTCTGATCAATGTAATTAATAACATGATAGCCCTTATAAAACACTGTGGTACTATAAATTACAAGTGTAGTACTTACTACCAACCAACACAGTGAATATATGTTGCAGTAATTATTAGTCTAATCCTATTAATTCACATCTTAATTGGAGTCATAATCAGTTGAAAAAGGATGGCACGGATGTGGTAACCACGGATATTAAAATTGCTAGGTGATTTATTATTATGAAAAAATATATAATATGAATACTTGCCCTGGTGAAAGAAATTTTTAAAATAATGCGGAACCCCTCATTTACGTGATGACAATTGATATTTCTGATAGTCTCTTTTTTTCATTAAATTAGTTCTAAATATCTTTACAGAGATATTTTGTTAAGACTTTCTTAAGTAACTATAGCTACTGGAACGTTGTATTATAATTCTTTGGAAAGCGTTCTTTCATTTAGACTTTCCCTAAGACTTACTGACCTTGCACTTAGTCTGTGATATACAGACTTTTTCCATTTCAGTACCTGAGAAATGTTGGAAGAGCACATCCCTCCCATCATAGCTATTTTAATTAACATCTTTATAAGTCTGTCATCCTAACCAGAGTATAAACTCTCGGATTGTAGAGGATGTAGTATCCATAATGCCTAGCACGTAGTAGATACTCAGTTTCTTAATTATTGCATGAATAAATGAATGAATGACCAGTTTACCCTTCGTTCTTTTAAATCCATGCTTAAGTAACTATCTTGAGCTTGCAGTTGATTCCAAATAACCTCAGTGAAACTGTAACCCAACTTTGTGTCCCTTTTCTAAGAATTGCAACCATTCAAAAAGAAACCAAGGAATTTCAAAAATGCTATCAATATTTGCTAGTATGGATTTATCAAATATTTACCTGAGCTCACTGAATTTTCTGCGCATCCAAAAAAGATTGGAAAATTATTATCACAAAACGTTGAAGAAAAATTCTATGGGTAAGATAACGTACATGACACTAATTTCAAAAGATAAAAGATGTGTTCATTCAGTAGGTTTCCTTTGCTGCTATTTTATAGGTAAATCACTAGCTAGATTCTTCGTTGTTGTTGTTTGCTTCCAAAATTTTTTCTTATGGATTGTCTAGATACTTGAATGCTATCAAATTAAGCTTCCCTGAAAATGATTAATGTATAAGATACATTTATTTTATTTCATATAATTAGCCTAGCTGCAAATTGAAACCTGATATACGTCTGTATGAGTATGTGTATATATTTCTGCATCTGAAAGAATAATAATCCTTTATTTCCAATCTATAAGCTGCTAATAATTCACTCTATCACATCATTTATACAATTCATCTCTTAATTTCTCAGCATGTTGATTTGCAGCACAGGATTGAAAGCATTTTTAAAATGTAGATAAATGTTATCTGCCCAGCTCCCTTTATCCATTCTCTGTTATCTCAAAAAAGCTATTGTGTTAGCATAGCAAGATCTGTGCTTTGCAAATACATTCTGACTATCATGCAGTCGTTTCCTTTGAGTGTTCTTAAATCAATATCATAATTATATTTGCAAGTATTGTATTCAAGATAAAAGTCAGGCTACTCACCAAAACTTGTCCAGGCTAACTGCCTTGCCTTCCGCTGTTGAAACAATGGGACCCCATTTAGAATGCTCTTCATGGTCTTTAATAGTTGAATAGTTGAATTTCAGTTGAATTTCCACTTATGGAATATCACTAATACATTGGTATGGACCCTTTTTCTTGAACCATTTACTCTCTAACTCTTTCCATTTTGATTGAATTATATAAAGGTTACATTATTTAGTAAGTCAATTGAATATTAAAGTTTAGGTTTATAGTTTCCTTCTTTAAAAATAAGCACTTCTAATTCTAATATTATATTTTAGGAAAAATGAATAGTATTAAATCTTTCAGTTCTATTTTCTTTCTTATTCTTTGATCTAATAAATACTTAACTTTGACTTTCTTTTTTTCTGTTTGAAAATGTTCTGACTACCTATAATTAAAAATCATTTCAACTTCTATTGTTTTGATTTCTTTTTGTATTATTGAATCCTTTAGCATAACTGCTTAGATTTTCTGTATTTTATTTTTATATTCAATATAGTATATGTTTAGGAGGTCTAATTATGTTTTAAATCTATTTATAAGCATAATAGTCTCTCTTTGTTTTTTGATTTCTCTTTAATATGAATTTCTTACTCGTGGCATTAGTATAGTAGCTTTTGAATTCTTTTTCCCCTTGTGTTTATTCAAAATAGCTCTGTCCATCTGTTAGTTTCAAATATTTTTGTTTCCAAAAGTGTTAGGCAACCCATTCTAAATTATTCATGGAAATGGTGGAGAGTGATAACACGAACATAATATGAGGTAGTTGACATGAACACTAAGAGCAGTCCTTAAGTCTCATTTGTTTAAGTTGAAATTCATCAAACCTTTTGTCACATCTGATTGACAAGAAGTAAAATAGATTAGCCTTAATTTCATCTTTTTTGTTTTTGTTGTTGTTGTTAATCCTTTGGTGGAGGTGGAGGTAAAAAGTACTCGTAGCTGAAAGGAAAAAGACGTGCCAGGCAATATTCTATGTACTTTACATATTTTAACTCCCTTAACCCTCATGCGCTCTGTGAGGTTTGTGCTTTATTATCCCTGTACTATAGGGAGGATAGGAAAAGGAAACTGAGGTGAAGAGTGCTTTAGAACCTGCTCTATAGGTAGTAAGTGGTGAAGCCAGTACAAAAACCCAGACAGTGTGACTCCAGTACACATCCCCCACTCTTTAAACAGCCTAAAATAAACGAATCACAACCCTTACAATTAGTGTTCAAATATAATATGATTTAATTCCCTCTCCTTCTATCCTTTGCCTTCCTCTCTGGAACTCGCCTTCTAGCGTGTAAGCATTTGTCTAGTGGAGTTTTCATGTCCTCAGATAGATCTGTACCCATATGGGGTTGCCTCACTTGGGTTTCTGGGACACCCAACAGGTGAGTTACTCCATTCGGAGACACATTTTGTCGAGCTATCTATGTCCTTTTCCCATAATCTCTACCTGCTTTTCTCCCTAGTCACTGGCTGGTCAAGGTAAGACACTCAGTTGTCAAATACACTCCAGCCTTCAGAGCTGGGATCAGAGCCAGACCTAAGCATCTAGCTTTTCAGGGCCCTTTCTTAGAGGTCCTGGCTCTCCCAGTGCTTTGAGGTCGCTAGCATAAAGCACACTTAGCACCAAGTCTTACCATGCTTGGGGAGAGAATTGTTATAATTCCTTCTTTTCCTCCATTGTGGTTCCTTGCTGAAGAGGAAGCTAAATGTTTGGGATTCCAAGGTGTCCTTTATTCCTTCTGGAGATCTTTTATAGGATGGTTGGAGTGAAGTTAGAAGGGTAAAGTTTAAAGGTGCAGGGGTATCATTTAGGAGTCACTGTCTGTTCACTTGACATGTTGACATAAGTAGTTTAGACAGAAATAAGGATTGTCTTTTCTAGACCTCATCCTAAATTGGCTACCCATTGTAAAATGCAATATATTTTCTTCTTAGGTTTGAACATTTGAAAATTTGCCCCTCTCCCCTCTTTGTCTTACTTTATTAGGTAGTTCCATTCCAAGATTTAAAATATCCTTTTAGGAAATTTATGTGTCCTGTGTATCGGATTTAATAGTTTTATATCTTTCATAATGTAGTATCTTAAAAAATATCTATAGTCTTTTAACACATTAGCTCTAATGTTGGAGAGCTATTTTCTTTAAGAAGAAAATTAATCTGCTTAGCTTGAATGCATTGCTTTATTCCATATTTTTTCCTCAAGTTCTTATTTAGTCAGAAGTCACTGAAGAACACACGGTTATTTAGCCTAGCCATCTGTCTGCTTCCCTCAGCAGGGATTTGTCCCTAAGAGGCCCTGTGGTTCCATGTCTGCAAGAACTTGATGGTTAAATACTTCACTTTTCTTTTGTACATAGTGTTATCTATGTCATATTACATAGCATCAACTATTTATTCCTCAGTTTTGATGCTTCCAGTAAAATGTATGCTAATTCATTTTTAACTGTAACTTTTTAACAAAGCAAAGGATCCTTACTTCTTTATCTAATAGCTTACAAATGATGTTTCTGCTTCATATGCATTCAGCTGTGCTCTGTGTGGACTTGAAAGCTGGTTTAGATCACGTATTACTTATTTTCAGTAAAGTGTTTATGTATATGGAATGCAGATACAACGATATCTATTTAACCATTATTAGGCCTCCAGTGACGGACCATCGTGTTTTTACTTACCAATTTAAATGTTTCCTGTGCTCTACACATGCAAATTTCAAGACCAACTCAAAGCTACAGCTGTCTTTTCAATCTTATATTTCCAATATAAATTAAACATGAGGGAGCTGGCATACATATTGAATGCCCGCAGGTGTATGATCTGGAGGTAACCTAGGGAAGCCATTGCAATATAGGGAGTCAACTGTACTGTAGTGGAAAAGGCCCTGCTTCTTCTAGCTGAAGTGAGAGAATGAGGTTCAGAGTCCCGGCTCTGCCATTTACTGGCTCTGTGACTGAATAAGTCCCTTAACTTCAGTGTGACTCTAAAGTGAGGAAGATGATAAAATATGCCTAGAATTGTTACAAATAGAACTGACATATTGTATTTAAAAATCACTTCATAACTACATAGTACTATATAAATGTAAACTTATTACTCAGCATTGCAACACAAAAGAGTATAATGATCATCCTTTAATCATGCATTCCTTTAGTAACTTTTATCAATTCAAAAAATATACTGACCATCCAGTACATGCTGAGTACTGTTCTAACCCATATGACTAGAGCAGTGAGAAAGGAAATCGAAGCCCCTGCACTCGAGGAGCTTACATTCCAGAGGGGGAAGACAGAAAATAAACATGGAAACAAGTAATAAAATATAGTAAATTCAAACAGGGATTAGTGTTTTCTCATCCCTTATGTGACCTTAAGTGGTCCCTTTAAACCCAGTTTCCCCATTCGTTAATAAATAAGGATGATAATAATCTACCTACCATCTAAGAATGTAGTTGTGATAGTGTAGACATGAAACCATTTTATAGACTTTATTAGTTGTTGCTCTTTTATTAATAATGTTAAAAACACTTTAACCAGCACTCCTCAGTAATTCAAAGGTAAAAAGGGAAGTCACAGTGGAAAATATAAAACCACATATCAAAACTTACAGGATGAAGATAATGTAGTGGGACTAGCTTATTTGAACTCACCCTCCTTCTGAGAACAGATAGAAAATCTGGTCAAAATATTAAAACACATGTTTGAAAGCATCAGAGAGTTACTAAGGCAGAGGAGAAGTATGGGTCTCAGTTCCAGGAAAAGAAGGTGAGCTCAACATTTGGAGCCAGTTTTCCCCCAGAGATGATTCCAGTAGTGATATCTGTCTGCCAATTCTTGAATCGGTCACTGAAAGGCTAAGAATCTGGGCAGAGCTTTTGAGAGACTCATGGAGCCATGGGGACAAAATACAGAGTTTGAGGCTAGTCAAGGAAGGAAAGACTGATAAAACCACCAGGCATTGGGTTGGAATCTTAACAGATTACTCCCTAAAAGTAAGGATGAACCAGAAATAGGCCCCCATAGGGACTGAAGCCCAGCTTTGAATCATCTCAATTCCTGATTGAATTAAGATGATTCAAGATTGCTGGTGCCCCCAGCCAATTACCAGAGCAGATGTATGTCCTTTCTGGAAGAAGGTAGTATTATCCTAAGCCTCAAATTATCTATACAATTGTTTCTATATGACATCTATTAACAATAACCAGGCATATGAGAAAAGAGGACAAGATGAAGAACCACGAAAAACAAGAGGACAAAAGAAACGATAGTCGGTAGGAACAGATTCACAGAGGATCCAGGTAATGGAGTTGTTAGATGCGGATTTTAACATTACACTGCTTAATTAGTTCATGGAAATAAAAGACAATGCTGGCAATTGCAGGTGAGAATTGGAAACTATAAAAAAATTAAAAAGAAAATATGTATTGAACTGAAAAATACATAAACCAAAATCAAGAACTTAATGAAGGCTTAAGTTCCAACTAGGCAAAGCAGAAAAAAGAATCAGAGAACTGGAAGATAGATTAGAAGAAAACATCTTGAACGAAGCACTGAAAAACAACAAGATAGAAAGTACAGGCAGGAGCTTAAAAGACATAAGGGACATGATGAAAAGATTTACAATCCGAGAAAAAGAGGGAGATTTAGGATAAGCAGTATTTGACTGGAAATGGCTGAGAATTTTTGAAAACTGTTGAAAGACATCAAGCTACAAACTAATGAAGCACTACAAACTCCCAACCAGATACATACAAAGGAAACTGCATCTAGGCACATTACAGTAAAAGCTATCAAGACAAAGAGAAAATCTTAAAAGAGCAGAGAAAATAGATTATATTCAAAGGAGCAAATATAAGACTAGGAGCTGATTTCTCAACAGAAACATTTAGGAAGACATACCCACTCGAATACCTGGTAGAATGATACCTTTCAAATTCTTGAAAGAAAGTAACTGCAAACGTAGAATTCTAAACCTAGCAAAAATATCTTTCAAGAATGAAGATGAAATAAAGGCCTTGGACAAAAACTGAGTGAAATTGTCATCAGCAGACCCTTCACTAAAAGAAATATTAATGAAAAAAAATGAAAGCCAGCTGTCATCCCACTGCTAGAGACATAAACAATGTAAACATTTTGTTAGATGTTGTGGCTATTTGACAGTATAGGTATGTGAAATTATAATAAATTATGATAAGAGAATATGGTATAAATTAAGCATTATGCATTGTTCATAGGTATGAAAAGAAGCATATATTTCTATAGGCTAAGTATTTTGAATCACAGACTTTCTGGTACTTACAGCTTCCCTGTCTTCTCAAATCAGTCTGTGATCACCCCAGAATTCAACACTGATAGTGATCAGAAGCATTTTCTAATAGATAATGTATTGTTGTAACACAGAGTGTTTTGTGGGTTTTTTTAGCACAATTTTGCATGCCCACCAGAATATGTACCTTGAGGGATACAGAAATGAAAGATAATGATTCTCCCTTGCTCACAAGGAACTTATAGTCAATTTAGGAAGGCATGATTAATGTACCTGAAATGGTAGCAAATAGTATAAGGCAATATATAGTTATGAAATAAATTGTTTGGCGATTACTAAATGAGACATAAATTTATGAGAAAGCAGACATGTTATTTTTTTACTGTTTTTATTAGGTTGATTTTCTTTATTGAAACTCCAGATACTATATTTTATATGTTTCTTTCCAACATCAAGAGAAAATTTATTTTACTTGACTAAGTTTGTCTGCATTCCAACAGCAGCAATTAAACACTACCACAGAAGCAGCTCTGTTACCTGTGAGAACAAATTACTTTCTACAAATACACTTGATGGTTTTTTTTCAAGCTAGCTCTAAGTAACTGAAATATTAAAGCCTATACTACTTATGTTAGGAGAATATTTTGTTTAAAATTTCCTGTCGTTAAACACAAATTTTTATTTTCTCAATTTAATACCGTTATCTTGATTGTTATCCCTCAATAACAACACTCCTTGATGAGTACTCTCCTGCTTTCCCTCAAAATTATGTTTGATTCACATGTAGTTATTTCTAAAGAAGTTTGGCATACTGATTAAGAGTAATTCTCTGAAACTTCCAAGATTCAACTTGTTGCTTACTAGTTATATGCCTTTAATTTTTACCTCAGTTTCCTCATCTGTGCAGTGAGGCTAATGGAAGCAGCTACTCATTGAAGTTAATATATGTAAAGCACTTAGAGTAGTGCCTGGGTGGTGGTATGTATTATGTAATAAGTATTGGTTCTACTATACTTCAATTCTATATAGAATTGTATCTTTTGTTACCTTCATAGCATCATAGATATTTTAGTAAAAAAATATGAAGCTATTGTATTCTTTCTTAATATAAAAAATGTAATTGGTATTTGGGTGGTGAACCTGATGTAATCAATGCAGAAATAGAAGTATAACAGCGTATACCTGAAATTTATACAACGTTACAAACCAATGTTACTGCAATAAAAAAATAAATTTAAATAAATAAATAAATTTTAAAAAATGAAATATCTAATAAAAGAAATCTAGCTCCTCTACCAAATTAATTAAAAATTTGGCCTAACAGTAAATTTTCTTTTTTGAGATATAATTAAGATATAACATAAGTTTAAGGTATACAGCATATTGATTTGATACATTTATATATTGCATTATGGTTACCACGGTAGCTTTAGCTAACACTGCTATCACATCACATAATTGTCATTTCTTTTTCGTGGTGAGAACAATGAAGATCTAGTCTCTTAGCAACTTTAAAACTTATATTAAAGTATTGTTGATTATAATCACTATGCTGTGCATTACATCTCCAGAACTTATTTTTCTACTAGTTGCAAGTTTGTACCCTTAAATAACATCTCCCCAATTCCCCACCCCAGCCCCTCGTAACCACCATTCTACTCTCTGTTTTTATGAGTTCAGCTTTTTTGGATTCCACATATAAGTGAGATCATGCAGTATTTGTCTTTCTCTGTCTGACATATCTCAGCATATTGCCCTCAAGGTCCATCTTTGTTGACACAAATGGCAGGATTTCCTTCTTTCTCATGGCTAAATAATATTTCATTGTGTATATATACGCCACATCTTCTTTATCCATTCATCTGTTGACAGGCACTTAGGTTGTTTCCATATCTTGGCTTTTGAGAGTAATGCTGAAATAAACATGGGAATGAAGATATCTTTTCAATATGCTGTTTTCATTTCCTTTGGCTATACACCCAGAAGTGGGATTGCTGGATCATATGGTAGTTCTATTTTTAATTGTTTGCAGAACCTCCGTACTGTTTTTCATAGTGGCTGCGCCAATTTATATTCCCACCAACAGTGCACAAGGGTTCCGTTTTCTCCACATCCTTACATTTGTTATCTCTTGTCTTTTTGATGATAGCCATTCTGACATGTGTGAAGTAATATCTTATTGTGGTTTTGATTTGCATTTCCCTAATGAGTAGTGATATTGATCATCTTTTCATTTACCTATTGGCCATTTAAGTGTCTTATTTGGAAAAATATCTGTTGATTTTCTCTGTCCATTTTTAAATCAGATTTTTATTTTCTTACTGAGTTGTATGAGTTCTTTATTTAGATATTTTGGATATTAACCCCTTATCCAATAAATGGTTTGCATATATTTTCTCCCATTCCATAGGTTGTCTTTTCATTTTGTTGATTGTTTCTTTTGCTGTGCAGAAGCTTTTTAGTTTGATGTAGTCCCACTTGTTGATTTTTACTTTTGTTGTTTGTGCTTTTGGTGTCATATCCAAAAAATCATTGCCAAGACCATATATATGTCATATATATTTATGATTGTTATATCTTCTTGATGAATTGACCCCTTTATCATTATATAGTGACTTTTGTTTCTTGTTATCATTTTTGGCTTAAAGTCTATTTTCTCTGATATAAATATAGCTACTCTCGCTTTCTTTTGGTTTCCACTTGCGTGGAATACCTTTTTCTGTCCCTTCACTTTGAGCTTCTGTGTGTCCTTAAATCTGAAGCAAGTCTCTTGTAGGCGGTATGTAGTTGGGTCTTGTTTTTTAATCCTTTCAGCCATTCTGTGCTTTTTAGTTAGTGAATTCAATCCATTTACATTTAGAATAATTATTGATTTGTAAGAACTTACTATTGCCATCTTATTAGTTGCTTTCTGGCTGTTTTGCTTTCTGGCTAAACAGTGGGTAAAATTTTCAATAAAAACTCATTTTAATGACTTTAAATAATGAGAAAATACCCAAAAGTATGTAGATTGCAATTATTTACTTGGTAAATTATAGTTTTCTTTTTGATTTTAAAAGTTTCTGCGGATCACCTTTTGTGTGTCAGTTTCATTATATGAAGGGGAGTAATATCACAAAAAATAAGTAATTTTATCGACCTTTCCTTCTGACAGTTATTATCCAACAGGTTCAGCTTCTTCTTAAGGCCAGTTCATGATCGTGATAGTAACATGTCATCTACACAAAAGAATATGTTTTGTCTATTTACTAAGCCAGGAAGACCTGCATCTAGTTCATCTAAAAAGTGTATTATATTTTATAGGTATTAGTTTAAAAGAAGGGCAAGAATTATCATTTTAAAATATTTACATTTAAAAATCAGTCTTTCATTGGATCAAGAAAATGTGGTATATATATACAATGGAATACTACTCAGCCATAAAAAAGACAAAATCGTCCCATTTGCAACAACATGGATGGGCCTGGAGGGTATTATGTTAAGTGAAGTAAGCCAGAAGGAGAAAGACAAACACTGTATGATCTCACTCATATGTGGAATATAAACCAACACATGGACAGAGAAAACTGTATTGTGGTTACCAGGGGCAGTGGGGGTCGAGGGTGGGCACAAGGGGTAAAGGGAGTCATATATATGGTGATGGACAAACAAAAATGTACAACCCAAAATTTCACAATGTTAAAAACTATTAAAACATCAATTAAAAAAATGAAAAAAAAATCAATCTTTCAAAAGTCTATGCCTACATCTTCTAATTTTAGAAGTGCCACTATAAGAGGGACTTTAAAGGAAAGTATGCTGCAAAAATGATTACTGTGGTGCATATATGAGTTCTGTCTACGGAATCAGAAGCTGAAGATGGACCAGTTAATACAATGCAGAGTCTTATACTACACTTCACCGTCTTCTCAGGGAAATGAAACAGTATGGCAAAGATCAATAGAATAGTTATGGTGTAGCTAAGGACCGCTTTTACACTATGTCTGAAAGATCTACACTTGTTTATTGAGGAGAAAACTGATGGTGAGTTGAATAAGCTGGCAACATTATCTACCTGTCAAGTTACCGTACACTGAATTTTTAGCAGAAATAAGGAGATATACTTATGTGTTAAAGATCAGACACAGGCCAGTTCTCATCAGGAAGATAAATTAGCAAGTGCATGAATCAGGTTCTTTTTATGCAAGATGATAATAGCTTAGCCTAAGTAAGAACACTCTGCCTTGATTATAGTATCAGTAACTGGAAATAATAGTTACCTGTTAACAGAAAACAGATGAAATTCAAATTATTTTTGCAATTCATAATTGTTAACATTAGTAAGGCTTAAGTCTTATTAATAACTTGAATGATATCACAATATGTTCACTATAGCAAATTAGTAGTGCTGATAAGAGAAACATGACCAAAATCTAATGAGAGTTTGTAAATGTTTATCTTCTACAGCTTACCTTAAAATCTTCCCTTAGCCATAAGATGTATGGCTATAACATATTCAGAGATAAATATTTTAAGGACACTAAATTATTGATTACATATTAATGAGTATATATTATAAATAATGAAGTCAGACCTAGCTTCTAACTGGAATATTTTATCCCAAAAATATTTTATTTCCCAAAACCTACTTTTAGCCTTACTGGCACACTAACAAGCTTTAATGCTGCTCTCAGAGGTTCAGAATGGACATCCAAGAAGAATTGTTACTGAAAAGTTTTACAGAAAGTCAGCTTTGTTTCTTTCTGCTATTAGAAGTGTATTTATGAGACCATTTTTTACTGTAATTGACCTTTCTTGAAAGTATATGTAAGTTTATTTTTCTGGGATTATGTGGTGTTCTATATCCTTTATTTTCTAAAACTATGTTACTAACTGATGGAGGATTAATATAACATGCATGATAAAAATGTTTTCTAAATTACAGCTGTTTCAATGTAAATTACTTGGTGTAAACTTAAGAAATGGAATGGAGAATATTGTTCAAAGAAAATAGTTTATGTAAACCCTGATTATTTGTACAAATTTAGTATGATTAGATAACTAACCACTGTTTTAGAATAGAGAAAGATGAATTTGTTGATATAAAATCATAATCTGATCAATTCTGGACATTTTCACCTTACTATAAACTAATATTAATCCAAGATGATCAGCAGGACCCAACTGAAATCATCTTTGGTGTCAAGAGAAAAAGAATTATTCTCTGTCAAACTGGATATGGGCATTGCGTAGAGCAAGTGAGATTGAGGTAGAACCAAAATTTAGACTGTACTAGGGAGAGTTGAAGTTCAAGAAACTCATGTAATAAGAATCAGAATCCTAGATTAGAAAACCAGTCAGAGGCTAAGGCAGAGAATTTGGGCAATGTCAGACAAGAGCCTAGGCTTAAAAGGTATGAGGCCATAGAACAAGACTCTGCATCTGAGGGGGATGCATGAAATGCTAGCCCACGAGCCAGTGTGTTACCAAGTCTTTTGCTTTCTGAGTCAAAGGAATCTTTCTGTACTTTCTGCTTAAGACAGAACTAGTCTCAGAATGTTGCCAGTGAAGGCAAGTCAGCAGTGTGCTCGGTGGTTGGGTAACTCAGACTCTCCAGGGCTCTAAGAGACTGCTACAAAGACATTGGGAATGGTAAAAATTGTTGGAATGAGAGTAAAGGAGAAGATGCAGTCATCTTGTTGAATCATATTCAACTGATGTAGACATTATTGCCTGCAGTTTGGGCCAAGCCTTGCTTTAGTGCTACTGACCAAGGCAGAATAAGCATCATAGTAATAATATATATGCTCATTAGTCTTCACAGCCAAAACACAGTAAGAAATTTCAGGAAAGTAGCACATTGGGGTTGTTTATGTGAAAAGACGAAAGGACTTCTTTATGTAAACAAAGAATAATAAATCTACTCTGCAAGCCATCAAGTAAGCACCAAAATATAGATCAATGAAAAAGAAAAGTTTTGTGTAATGGTAACATTCTAGGTATCCCACGTAATTTTTATTGTGTTTAGGTTTAGCCAGTCTCTTTTTCTGCCCACCGTATTCATCGGTAATGTTTTGAAATCAAGTTGATTTTTAAATCCAGGTGGTTTTATACCTGCAGGCTGAGACTGCTCTCTGTTCATTATCTCCTTGAGAACGTGACGGTGGAAATGCCACTGGCCAGCATCTGCTTTGAGAGTTGAAAATAATAGGTCTCCTCTTTCTAAAACAACTTGAAGTAGCCTCTTGTTGGAAAAAAAAATCTCCTTTCCACATTCTTTCAAGTTCTCTCTAGAGCATCATCCGTTCAGGTTCTTTATATTCAACACACGATAAGAAATATACTTTGTAACCTAGTACACATATGCATATGTACATATAACTGAAAAAATTTATAAAAAATACTTATCCATGGACATTTTCTTTTTTTCCTGATTGTATTGCATCTTCAAACAAAACAAAAACCACCTCCTGATGGGTCATGATTCTCAATTTGAAAAACATTGCTCTGAAATAGATTTCTCCTACATTTCTCCCTTCCCTAAATCACTTTCATACTTTAAATACAAAAGCCTGAGAAAATGTCCTGCTTTTTGCCTGTGAGCATAGTTAAACTACAGTAAAGATAGTAGATAGAAGATAGTAAATTATACACACGCAGTAATATAAAATGAAGTTAAGCCTTCAAAATTAGAAGCAACTGGATTTCTTTAAATTGGCATCCTATATGAACTCAATAAATAACTCTTAACCGATTACAGATCATTTCCCTGTGAGTATCTGTGAACTTCTAGAGGACACCATGTGTTCTTAGTTAGGATATAATTATCTGTTAAGTTCCTAGTTAATGTAAAGTTTATAGCTGTAAGTGCAATATTACACATGTAAGTGATATATTAGAGTTTATTAAGCTAGGTCAGAAGTACCTTTGCCTTTTGCACTGTCTTCCAACACAAATCACTCCCCGCTAATGGAATTCATGTTAATATGAATTTGATAACTGATCCAAATATGACTTCATGATGATTTAGATTATAAATTTGAATCCAAGTTATGGAAATGGCCTGAATTCATCTAATTATGTGTTGGAAGCCAATCTATGTTCAGTTACTTCTGTGCGTGCAAGTCTTTCAATTTATGAATAAAATTTAAAAATAAAATTATCTCAGAAATGAAAATCCAGATTTGGGACAAGTAGACTTTTAAAAAGAAAGGAAATGAAAAAGATGGGGTTTTCTTCCTAGCCAGATTATTTATTTATTTATTTATTCATTCATTCATTTATTTATTGCTGAGGAAGATTCACCCTGAGCTAACATCCATTGCCAATCTTCCTCTATTTTGTATGTGAGCCGCCATCACAGCATGGCCTCTGACAGGTGGTGTAGGTCCAGGCCTGGGAACCAAACCCAGGCCACCAAAGCAGAGCATACCAAACTTAACCACTAGGCCACCAGGGCTGGCCCCAGATTGTTTAGGGTGTATGTCCTCTGAAGTAGAAATGACATTCCAATTTTATAACAACAGTAATAATAGTAAATCACACAGCTGTTCAGTTGGTAAAGGCAATATTTGAGTACAGTTCTCATACCAGAGCCCAGGACCTTAACCAGTATACTATGTGCCCTTCCACTGTGCTATCCTGTGATGGTATCTCTTTTGAAAGTGATTTTATCCTTTCTATTACACCCCTCCCCCAAAACTAGTTTACATTCATGTATGTTTAAAGATGGGAAGCATAAAGATAATAAGATTTAAATTGCCTGATTTCAATCTAAGTTTATTTTTTTAATTGGGGAATTGATATACTACTTAGAATCTATTTTGAAACTCCATTTCTTAAGACTTTGTATACTGCATTTTGTTTTGCCTCGAGGCATTCTTTTAAATTTTTTATAAAAATATTATGAGCCTATTTTGCAGAAAATGTGAACAGTATATAAAAAGTATAAAGAAGGAAATAAGTATACATAATTCTACCACTCAGAGAGAGAATTTCTACTAACATTTTAGCGTATCCTTCTGTTTGTTTTTTCTTTTTTTTTTTTACAATATTGAGATTATACAGTGTGTACAATGTTAGTTTAATTTATCAACTATGTATTATAAGAGATGAGAGGAAAGAGATCTTACTATGCAGAGTAGGCCAGATTCTCTAGGCCTCCAAATTTTTACATAATAAAAAATTGCCAGTGGAGTATGAACACACCTTACCCCACCTCCCACTTCACAATCCATCTCAGTCTTGTCAACTCCTAGATATATACAATTTTGTATTCTGCATTTTTCACTAGTTATATAATATAGTTATTTTTCTCGTGTTATTAAGAGCTCTTTTGAAAACATTTTAATGGTCTCATTTGTTGTTACTGCCACTGAGTCATTTCTGACTCCTAGCAACCCTGTGGACAGCAGAGAGGAACCCTGCCTGGTCTTTCTGTACCATCCTCTCACCTTCTGACACAGTATCAGACAATGCTCTGCTGCTATTCATAGGGTTTTCATGGCCAATTTTTCCAGAAGTGGGTGGTCAGATCATTCTTCCTTGTCTGTCTTGGTCTGGAAGCTCCGCTGAAACCTGTCCACAGTAGGAGACCCTGCTGGTGTTTGAAATACCAGTGGCAGAGCTTTCAGCATCACAGCAACATGCAGCAGCCACAATGTGACAACTGACAGATGGATGATGTGGTTCCCTGACTGTGGTGATGAGAGCGCCAGGGCTGGCTAATGGTTGTATAACATTCCCTATGTATAGATATGCTATGACTTAAACATTTCTCTATTACTGGATATTTAGATTGGTAGCAGCATATTTCGTCAGAGATATATAGTTCAGTAATAGGAAGCAGTCCAGGTGTTGGAGCTTAGTGCTATACCCATACGAGTACTACCAGTACCACATATGTGGGAAGTCGTTCCATTTGTTCATAAAGAGGCTCCTTGTGCAGTCTTACAGAATTTGTATTTCGAGAGCTATAAACCATGATGGAAAAAGGGACATTTAGGCTGAAGAGGGAATAATAACTGCTCTTCCTTTTATTTGCATAGTATTTTATGATTTTCAGTGAATTTTCACAACCATTTGTTATATAACTTCTCAATTCTGCAAGGTAGGAAGTATTCATCCCATTTTTAATTTTATTTATTTATTTATTTTTTCCCCAAAGTCCCAGCAGACAGTTGTATGTCATAGCCGCACATCCTTCTAGCTGCTGCATGTGGGTGGCGGCCTCAGCATGGCCGGAGAAGCGGCGCGCCGGTGAGCGCCCAGGATCCGAACCCGGGCCACCAGCAGCAGAGCGCGCGCACCCAACCGCCAAGCCACGGGGCCGGCCCCCCATCCCATTTTATAATTGAGAAATTAATGTTTAGTATGAACTCTAAAACAGAAATCCTCCTAATGGCCAATAGTGGCTTCTGTTCAAGGTTCAATAATTGACTCTCCTGTAGTAGAGGATTCTTCAGCAGTTTGTTTTGTTAATAGAGCAGAGTGAAAATACTACCCTAGAGTAAGATCCACTCAAGGCTGAAATTTAATGCTTTTCAGTATTTTAACAACCAACAAATTGCCCAGTCTAACTTTATTTTTTAACTTTTAAAAATGTTTACAAGTATTCTTTAGATATAAGTTAATTTGGCTATTTTCCCAAAGTAGTACTAATTCATTAATCTGAACACAATTTCACTACGGTCACATTCTTTTTTTTTTTAATTGGTATTTTTGTCAAGAAAACACTAGGTCTATGCGTTGAAAGACAATCTATTTTCCAAATATAGACTGTATTTAGGAATCCTTCACTAGGATATGTGTAATATTACTTGGCTTCCTCTAGCCTTATTGATATGAACTGAAGTGTGGAGAAAGTTTCTGATTTGGTTTTAGTTTTTCAAAGTCAATTTGTATACCCCAGGAGTGGTAAAGCACTCAAAGAAGGTCTCACATGGAGTCAATGGTTTGGGCACAGCAAGCATCAAAATTGATGTTGTTCATCTGAGGATAGAATTGTCTGAAAACCAAGCTGTACAGAAAAAACAGGCCAGAAAAAAATGAATTCATTTATATATACAGAAACTGCAGTTGTGGGAGTCAGTTAGTTAATCCTTTTTTTTTTTTTTTTTTTTTTGGTGAGGAACATCAGCCCTGAGCTAACATCCATGCCAATCCTCCTCGTTTTTGCTGAGGAAGACTGGCCCTGAGCTAACATCTATTGCCAATCCTCCTCCTTTTTTTTCCCTCCTTTTTCTCCCCAAAGCCCCAGTAGATAGTTATATGTCATAGTTGCACATCCTTCTAGTTGCTGTATGTGGGACGCGGCCTCAGCATGGCCGGACAAGCGGTGCGTCGGTGCGCACCCGGGATCCGAACCCGGGCCGCCAGTAGCGGAGCGCGCACACTTAACCTCTAAGCCACGAGGCTGGCCCCTAGTTAATCCTTAATAAAAGAAAGCTTGTCTGAGTGGTTAGCCCTGTTTTAATTTTTTCATATAAAGATAAATTAATTAGTGCTTTATTTAGCAGCCTCAATGCAAACTTAAACTACAGTGAGATACCACTTCGCACCCAGCAAGGTGGCTGTAATCAAAAAGACAGATAATAGCAAGTGTTGTTGATAATGTGGAGACACTGAAGAGAATGTGTAACATTGTTTGTAAGAGCATAAAATGGTACAGACACTTTGGAAAACAGTTTGACAGTTTCTTAAAAAGTTAAACATAAATTTACTGTATGACTCAGCAATTTCTCTTATGAAGATATTTAACCAAGAGAAATGAAACATGTCTATACAAAGACTTGTACACCAATATTCATAACAGCATTATTCACAGTAGCCAAATGGTGGAAACAATTCAAATATCCATCAACTAGTAAATGCATAAACAAGATGTGGTATATCCATCTAATGGAATACTGCTCAGCAATTACTAGGAATGAACTACTGATACATGTTACAACATGAATGAGACTGAATAACACTATACTAGGTTAAAGAAGCTAGACACACAGATTATACAGTCATGCCCCACATAACGATGTTTTGGTCAACAATGGACCACATATGCAATAGTGGTCCCATAAGATTATAATGGAACTGAAAAATTCCTATCACCTAGTGACATAGTTAGCTGTCATTAACGTAGCACAACACATTACTCGCATGTTTATGGTGATGCTGGTGTAAACAAACCTACTGCACTGCCAGTCGTATAAAAATTATAGCACATAGAATTATCTGTGGTACGTAATACTTTATAATGACAATAAATGACTGTTACTGGAGATGACAGCTCCATGAGGGGTATTGTCCCTGAAGACCTTCCAGTGGGACAGAATGTGGAGGTGTAAGACAGTGGTATTGATGCTCCTGACCCTGCTTAGGCCTAGGGTAATGTGTGTGTTTGTGTCCTAGTTTTTAACAAAAAAGTTCAAAAAGTTAAAAATTAAAAATTTTAAAAATAGAAAAAAGCTTATAGACTAAGGATATAAAGAAAATATTTTTGTACAGCTGTATAGTGTGTTTGTGTTTTAAGCTAAGTGTTATTACAAAAGAGTCAAAAAGTTAAAAAACTTTTTAAAGTTTATAAAGTAAAAAAGTTATAGTAAGCTAAAGTTAATTTATTATTCCAGGAAAAATATATTTTTATAGATTTAGTGCAGCCTAAGGGTACAGTGCTTATGAAGTCTACAGTAGTGTCCAGTAGTGTCCTAGGCCTTCACATACACTCACCACTCACTTGCTGACTCACCCAGAGTGACTTCCGGTCCTGCAGGCTCCCTTCATGGTAGGTGCCCTATACACGTGTACCGTTCTTTATCTTTTATACTATATTTTTAGTGTACCTTTTCTATGTTTAGGTACATTTAGATTCACAAATACCTGCCATTGTGTTACAGTTGCCTACAGTATTCAGTACAGTACCATGCTGCACAGGTTTGTAGCCTGGGAGCAATAGGCTATAGCCTAGGAGTGTAATAGGCTGTACCGTCTAGGTTTGTGTAAGTACACTCCATGAAGTTCGCACGACGATGAAATTGCCTAATGACACATTTCTTGGAATGTATCCCCACTGTTAAGTGAGGCATGATTATATTGTATGATTACATTTATATGAAATGTCTAGAAAGGCAAATGTCCAGAAATCATGCTCAGAGTAGGAGCAGAGAATGTTTGCTGACTTATCTCAGCTTCAGTTGACCTTTTTCCCGTATTCAAAAAAAAGGAAACTCTTTCCTCCTATAGGGCCTTCACCTGTGCTGTTGTTCTCTGTACCTGGAAAGCTGGAAAGTTCTCCCTCTTCTTTGCCTGGCTAATATATACCAATATTTCAGGTGTCAGCTTAAATATTGTATCTTCAGAGGAATTGTATCCTTACCTCACAATTTAATCAAGTCTCCTTGTGATACTCTCTTCTAGCATCCCATGTTGTCTTTTCATAGTATTTATCACAATTGCTAATCATTCATTTATTCAACAAGTATGTATTAAGCCACCTCCTACATTCCAGGCACTGCTCTAGTCTGGGGCTACGTGAGAAAACAAAACACACAGCACATTGTTGTGGGGAGAGACAGATAATGAACAAATAAATAAATATGATGAAATGATGATAAGTGGTAGGGAGAACAGTAGAACATAATGAACAATAGGTTCGAGGAGGGATGTTGTCTTTTATATAGTATCTTCAGGAAAGGTCTATAATAAGATGACGTTTGAGCAGAGTTTTGAATGAAGAATATACACACCTTTTAAAGTTAATACTTTCTTGATTTCCTCTTTTTCTTAATAAATCCCACTCCTGTAAATCAATATTCTTAAAATTTGAATTTTTGGTGTTGTGTCTATTCGATAATTCTTCAAAATAAGAGATACAGAACATGCAAATAATGTAGGTATAATGCCATGCCAACTAACGTTTGTGAATTTGTGTTACATAGCATCTTATTACTCCAACCACTTTGGCAAGTTAAAAAATATTAGCGTTTTCTCCAGAATGTCAGAATCATTTTACATTATTACTAAATTCTATCCCATATCTATGAACTTATGAAAAACAAAACAGTGATAATTTCTTTTGTAGAAATGGCAAAGAGTAAGAAAAGAGCCTAATGTACTAAAACTAGAAACATTCAACTTGCAGACATAATGAAATTGAGACTGTCTTAAACACCATACAAAAACACAAATCTGACTGCTCTTCTTCCCCTCCACCCAGATTCTTGTCAATCTACTTGTTTTGATATTCATCTTTTATATCTGTAGAGAGTTGTGTGTTACCTATCGAGAGTTATTTTTTGCTGGTAAGGACCGTCTCGTGTATGTACAGAGATAGAATATCACTCTTATAACTCCTCTTCCTTTCCCACCAATTAGTTCTTTTTCAGCAGTGGCTTAAACTAATAAGGTCCAAATCTGGGTAAATATCTGAAATAGACAAGAAAAGCTAGTTGTAGAAATGATTGTGGGGGCAGGCCCGGTGGCATAGCGGTTAAGTGCGCACGCTCCGCTTCGGTGGCCCAAGGGGTTTGCAGGTCCGGATGCCAGGTGCATACCTACGCACCGCTTGTCAAGCCATGCTGTGGTGGTGTCCCATATAAAGTAGAGGAACATGGGCACGGATGTTAGCCCAGGGCCAATCTTCCTCGGCAAAAGGAGGAGGATTGGCATCGGATGTTAGCTCAAGGCTGATCTTCCTCACAATAAAAAAAGAAATGATTGTGAATCAAAAATCTGGTCCGTTTTGTGCTACAAATTCCTTTCTTTTCTTTTCAATTTTAATATATGAAGTCCTCAGTAATGGTTTATTAATCAGATGTTTTCTAAAAGAAATATATCTAGGGAAAGAGGTTGAAAATGGGGAGTGCTATTGTGTTCATTGTTTAATATGTAGAAGGTTATTGACTCAAGATAAAAGGGAAAAATTAAGCAGAAGAAACTTATTAACAAAAAGAAAACAAATTTATGGAAGATAGTAGCATCATATGGTATTTTATCATTGTGGATTAACTTTTGTATGTGTCTTTGTGAAATTTACTAATTATAATAGATTTTATAAATTCATTGGATTAATGAGATCGTATCAAACAAATATAATACAAGCAGTTGCCTTGTGGGCACAGTCATCAGAATATCCTTGAGTGCTTTTTAAACATCCTGTATGGACCCCCAGACCAAAAGAATTAGGACAAGCCCAGTGGTTGTTATTTAACCAGCCAACATCAAGCCACAGATGCATTGTTGAACCACTGCTCTAAACCATTCATTTTGTAGCTAATAATATGAGATGGTATATTACATTTTTTGCAAATGAAATTGGCTTTAATGCATCCAGGTTATTGTTGTCTCCTTCAATGGAGTCAGTTTTCAAGACACACAATGGATTAAACATGTGACCTTATAGCATCACCCAATTTTGTTTTTGTTTTTGCCTTATTAAAAACAGTTTAACCAAGCTTGATGCTCCACTTTATTCACCAGATATGATTCCAAATGTATAACAATACTGATAGAAATATAATCCAGCCTCCAAGGATTGTGTGTTTGAAAACATTTAAATTATTCAAAAGATTTGTGGTAGGCTATGAAAATTCAAGTGTTAAAGCAATGTCTATGTCATATGAATAAGTGATATTTGAGGGAGAACACTTATGTGTTCTGATTTGTTTTTTTTTGTTTTTTGTTTTTTGTTTTTTCTGAGGAAGATCAGCCCTGAGCTAACATCCATGCTAATCCTCCTCTTTTTGCTGAGGAAGACCGGCTCTGAGCTAACATCCATTGCCAATCCTCCTCCTTTTTTTTTCCCCCCCAAAGCCCCCCAGTAGATAGTTGTGTGTCATAGCTGCACATCCTTCTAGTTGCTGTATGTGGGACGCGGCCTCAGCATGGCCGGAGAAGCGGTGCGTTGGTGCACCACCGGGATCCGAACCCGGGCCACCAGTAGCGCAACGCACACACTTAACCACCAAGCCACAGGGCCGGCCCCTGATTTGTTTTTTAAAATCAGTCACATAATCTAAGTTTCGTCTCCTCAACTGAATTATAGCACCATGAGCACAGAAACCATGTGTTTCATACTTGGTAATCTCAGTGCTCACTCAGTACCTGACTCAGAATAGTCACTCCTAATATTTGATGATAATATTTTCCCACTAATGATGTCTCTACCCTGAACTAACGAGCCTTTTACCTGTTAGCATTTGTGGTAAACAGCACAGACTTGTCAGGGCAGTCGTGTTTGTGATATTGCCGGGAGCTGTAAAATGACTTATTTAACTGATCCATCACACCCTTAATATTAGCCTTATTACTAACAGATTTTTGACCCAATAAGTATCAAATACTATTCTAGAAATCCTGATCACCCCTCCTTTTCTCTTCATTTTTAAAATTACAGATCTTGCTTTCAAGCTTTCAATGTTGTTATTCAGGAGAATGTTTTCTTTAGCAAAAGCCAAAGGTAACTATTTAGCCGCTTCAAGTTCATCTTTCATGTGTATTTGCTCAGTGTTCACCTTTGAGACTGGGCAGAATTCCCATAGCATACAAAACTACAAGGGGAAGAAAGGAATAGAAATCATACAAATAGGAAATGATATGTTTTTCCCTAGAAATTAAAGCTCTCCATCTATTAGTATATCTGGATATAGTAAAATTCTAGCGATAATTTAAAGAAGTCTATGTCATTTTAAAATTTTGGAATCAATTATTTTGGAAAGATAGAGATATATCATGAAATAATATAAATTATTTTGGATTTCTTTCAAAAGAATAAAAAGCCCTAAAGTTGAGAAGATCAACCAATGATACTTTTTAAAAGTGTTTTATTCTTTCTCTAGATTTATTCATTTAGCCTTTAATTACCCTGGTCATTTAATTAATCTAGAATTTAATGTATTTAAAGTCAAAACGATATTTTACAGACCTTCCTTTTATGTATTGAAATGCCTATGGAGATATTTAGAGAAAAAATTTATACATTGGATTTAAAAGTCCTCCGAATGAGAACATTGTTTTTCTTCTAGTTTTTATGTTATAGTCTCTTAGATGGAAATTAGGCAAATTATAAAAACCATAGCCTGCTTATCAGTAGCTGACATTTGGGCATAACTGCAGTGTACTGAAACCATATTCAATTTGTGAGTTTTACATGAACTTGTCTATGAACTGTGTTACCTTGAAATGTGACTATCACAAAAACTGTGAATGCATATGTGTTGGGTTTTTGTTTTTGAAGAATATTGTCTTAATTCCACTTCCACTGAAAAATAAATAAATTTTTTTTGCACTTTTCTAAACTTTCTTAGATTATATTTAAAGTCTGTGACTGATTTCAGAGCCTTATCATTATGCCATTAAACATGGTTTAATTAAGTATCGTGAAGTGACTATCCAGGGTGTTGTATCTGCATAATCCAGAGCATATCATCACAGGTATATTTACGTAGCAACTCTGTGAATCTCTGGGGAAGTGGAATAGAGACCCTTGAAACTGCTAATTGAGTCTTATTCAACAGAATTGAGATTTTCAAGCAAAAATTTAGAAGGTATGACAGCTCTAAACTCTTAGAAATGACCTACAGAAACAGAAAACCACGTTGCTATTTGAGGAGGTGTTGGAGCTCTGTTTTCCTGGGCTGGTTTATGGGCTGCTAGGAAGCAGTGTCGTTTCTGTTGTCCTCTCACTCAGGCCCAGAGAAAGTTTTCACAATTTCCTTGATCATCATAGATTGCTCTTTGTTTAACATATATCTAAGTCATGTTAGGTATCAGGTAAAGCCATCTTTTTGGTTCCCATCACTCCCTCATCCGCATCAAGCTAGAACTGATGATCCTGCTCTATGCATCCAGGTCACCCTGTACTGCTCTGTTCACATAGCTAAAAACTAAACGACACTCATAGGCACTCATTAGAAACTTGCTCATTGAATAAATAAACATGAATGATTTTCTAGTCCAACCCTCTCATCTCACACATTGGGAAATTGAGTCGCAAATGGTTAAGTTATTTACACAAATCACACAAGAGAACAGAAAGTAAATCATGTGATTAGGAAAGGTCTCTGAGTTTGGAGTTCAGGTTGATCAACAGCGTTTCTCCATATCAGCTGTGTTGAAGTTGCCAGTCCCTGAAAGAGGTAGAGCAAGGCAGCCCACAGAGCTGCTGCCACAAACTACAGAAAGACAAGAATCAAGAAAAAGTAATAATAAAAAACTAATTGAGATTACTTTGAATGTGAATGTGTATACAAACAAATGTTGAAAGTTTCTTGAAAGTGTGGACAGTGTCCTGTTTTTCTTTCTATACTCTTTCCATTTTATAATTGGATCAACTCCCTCACTTTTTATTATTTAAATAATAATAATAGTAATAATAATATATGCTCCGATAGAATGTGAGACCATGCTTGTGTGTTGACTTTGGCATGCCCAGCACCCAGCACAGGGCAATTAGTGTAGTAATTAAAAATGATGACTCCCCAAGGAATTCTAAAAACTCAGAAAGTAAAGAGTTCATTTTGAAAATGTAACATTGAATCTTATCATATAGAAAGTCAGCTTTAAATCCTATAATGTTATGTTTCCTTTTTATTGTCTGAATATGCTTATCTTTGTTTTTTCAGTTTTATTGAAATAAAATCTTTTTCAATAATGAATTAACAAATTAGTGTGATAAAATTCAAATTTATGAAGAGAAAGTTACCACTCAGTAGAAGAAAAAACAAATAGATCAATATAGTTGCTGAAGATCTTATCCAAAAAATAACTTAAAATGAAAAATTGAAAACTATAAAATCAAAATGTATTTGCATTTATGCATATTTTCGTATGATTTGTAAGTCTAATAATCTTTGTTTTACCTGTGTAACATAAGTCTCCATCCAGCAAATATTATTCTTTAATTTTTGTTATGTAACATTTACAATCAAATGCATGATGTTATAAAGAAATTGAGTTTTTCAACTTCTAGTTTTCCATTTAATTATTCTTCTCTTATCTAACACAAGAAGCATTTTTTTCTCCTGAAACAGCTCTTAGATTTTTGAACAAATAGAAGTTTATCTTAGATCAAAACAAAGTCTCTGTTTTAGTATAGTCCTGCCTAAAGGCAAGAGAGTGGACCAGAAGACTTCAAGTCCCCCTCCATGTCCCTATATTTTGTTTGCACATCTCACTGCTTTTTAGTAAGCTAAAAATAGATGGAACCTACAGTGCCCGTAAAAGAAGATGGAAATTACATACTTTTTTCATCAACTATCATGCTTTGTGAAGTCATTTTCACCTTTATTATTGAAAAGTTAGGCCTTACAAATATAGTAAACAAACATAATACTTTAAATAAAATTTTTGCTTCTCAACCCCCTGGGGAAAAGTTCTTATTTCTCCACTTTACATTATAGTGCCCCTACATTATTTTTATTGTAATCATATTGCCAAATCAGGTATGAGATTAGATGTTGGATGTTACATGTAATCTGCACAGAAATCAAATTATTTAACCTCTAAGCCCACCATACCCCCTCCTGCTGGTTTGCTGTTAAATATTCAGTATTTTTTTGTCATGAATACAAATGGAGGACAAATTAGAATCTATAGACAGCTGACCTGCGCTTCAGATCAGAGACTGGGGGGCTTGTGCTTTTTAAATGTTTCAATTATCATAGTCCCAGTAGCCAGTTGAAGGACACACAAAATCATTTTTTTAACAAAAGAAAAAGGAAAAGCTTCATCTTCCTTCCTCTTCTTAATGTGAATGTTTGAGTGTGATTACATTTGCACTTCCATTGGAATTATGCTAATTTGCTGCATTAAATTAGGTCTATTAGTAGTAATAACTTTTTAAAGCTCTGAACATTTACGGTAATATTTTCACTTGGTGTGTGTTTTCCTTGTAGGAAAAATGATGTATATTCCTCGTTTTGTTTCATAGACAATAGGTCTGTGTTTACTTGTGAAGCCTGATTTAGACAACAGTTCTGTTAGTTCACATTCAATATAGTGAAAATGTGTGAGAATAATGGACTAATTTAGATGTGATAGCGTGTTTTTGCATCAGTAAAGCATAGAGAACGCAAGTAAAATGAGTTAGAAAGATCATTCTGGGAATTAAAAATATTTAATGTTTCATAGTTTGAGATTTATTTTTAAATATTGCACCTTAATTGAAAACTTTTTCAATTTAGAATTGAAAGGTTTGAATGTTATATTAGCTGATGAGATAAAAATTTTTATGGGTGTTTACCTAGCAAAGAAATAAACTTTTAATCTTTAAAAAGACAGAAATTTAAGTAGTTTCTATTTTAAAAGTAACTTTACATTAATATTCATTCTCAAGAATATGTTATTCTGATGCCTACAGTCTTGAATTTGCATTTTTTGTTTCTTATATATGTTTGTGTAACATTCATTTGATTAGTTATGCCTGACTAGTAAGCAGTGAAACATTTTTATATACTCTTGGGAAATAAATTTGGCAGAAAATCAGCATGAGTAGATTTAATTATCACTCTGAGACCTTTTCGTTTTCTAGCTTAGTGATCCTGAAACTCCATGTGTCTCACTGAAATCTGCGTGGACGCTAAGCTTCACTTCCCAATTTGTTCCTCCACGCAATGATAAGCCAAGCAATTACTGGTTTATTGATTTTTCATCATGGCAAATTTAAAGTTGATTTTTTCCTGAAAAGGCAGGGGTGATTAAGTGTTTCCCCTCGGTTTAGCACAAGAGAGCTATGTGGCAGAATCTAATATCCTGAGGTCAACCTCTGCAGGCAGATAATACGGTGTCTTGGCCACGTGTTAAAGAGAGAAATCAGGGCTACAAATGTGATAGGATATATGTGGAGACAGTTTAATTTGCTCCATTTATATGAACAAGTCATGTGGCACATGTTTGGAAAACATCATTTTGAATGGGCTTAGAAGTCAGGGCCACGTGAGCAGAAAGAATGAGTGAGTACAAACAAGAAAGATGTTATTGGTTATTAAGAGAATTTCGCTATCATTTTTAAATAAAGATAAGTAAATCATTGGTATATAAGATGTTCAAAAGACAGAGTTAAATCCACGTATACCGTTATGAAGATTTGCTGGTCTGTAAAATGTAAAAATAACCTGTCATGTAAGAAAATTATGATTAAGCTGTACATACTAGTTTTAAAAATATATATTCTAATCTTTTCAGGGAGTTCTCTAGCAGCAGTATATTTTTGTGCTTTTCAAAAATAGAAATTTTGTAATCAAATATGCAATGCTTGATTCTAAAATAATTTATAAAATGCTTTGATCAATATTTGGAAATAATATTATTTCATAGAAGTTACTAATTACTAGTTGTACATAGGAGTATAAATAAATAAGTAGATAGACATTATTGTGGGAAGCTTTAAATCCTAGGATGTTAAGAAAAATCATCAATAACTTGATTGAATATTTACCATAATTCTTATATAAAATGGAATTGTCCTAGTTTTAGCTTTTCCACTTATAGCAAGCAAATATATTTGCTAGAATATAAAATAGAAGATGCAATTCTCTATGTGCTCGTTTTTCTTTCTTCTTTTTTTTTTTGAAGATGAGCCCTGAGCTAACATCCATTGCCAAAGAAGATTAGCCCTGAGCTAATCCTCCTCTCTTGGCTGAGGAAGATGGGCCCTGAGCTAACATCCGGGCCCATCTTCCTCTACTTTATATAGGACGCTGCCAGAGCATGGCTTGACAAGCGGTGCATCAGTGTGCGCCCGGGATCCGAACCTGCGAACCCTCAGGACGCCGAAGCGGAGCGCGCGCACTTAACTGCTACACCACCGGGCCGGCCCCTGTGTGGTCGTTTTTCTTAATCTATTATTTGAAAGCTAAATATTTTACCAAAATGTTGAGCAAATTTAACCTGGTCCTAAATCTACAGAGCCCATTTTTCAACTGCTTTCATTATTTTTCAGTATGATTCCTCATTAGCAATCCATGTTATTGTACCTTTATCAATATGATTCAGAAAGATTCTAATTGTTTTCCCCTGGTAACCTAAGAATGAAGATTGTAGGCTGCTTCATGTATCTCGTTTACTAAAAAGTCCACTTGGTTGTGTCATCAGTCAGTACCTGAAGTTAATTGTAGATTGTACTTTTGACGAATAACTGAAATAATTCCGCCTTTTTAATATTCAAATGGTTTTATTTCTAAAAAAAAGATAAACATTTAAATCCCTTTGAAACAATGGTGCTAAAAGCAAATATTTCATTACATACAGTAAGTCAAGCTTAGTTCTGATTCTAATATATCTTTTTAAATCTTCCACAAAGGATATAAAATAAATATATTAAAATCATTAATAGCATCTGTTCTCTCACATAGCACCAAAGCAAAGTATAGTACCAGAGTTCTGCCTCTGATCTTTTCCTGTGAATTAAAACCCATGAGGCTAGAATTAGATTGCGCTTTCCATTCAGGAACCCCTTTTCCACTTACTTCATCAATGTACGAGCTCTGAAATTTTGTGGTTTTTATTTTTTCTCACATCTGACAGCAACTATCTGGCTACTTTTTGAAATTGGTGTGACTACTACCTCAAAGTTACGTTTAGCAAGATTTGTGAATTATTTTTAGTTATGTAGTAGATTTACTTGAGCTTATCATTTTCCAATACAGATTGACTCTTCTAAATTAGATGGACATGATTTTCACCAACCTGAAGTTTTATTTAAAGACATTTTCCCCCTAAAACAATAAAAATTACAGAAAAAATATTTCTAACTTTAGAGTTTTTTGTCTGAGTTGAAGTCCACATGTATATAAAATACCCATACAGTACTTAAAAGAACTTAGGACATGATCTTAAAGGCTTATTTATAAGCATCAAAGAAAAAATTAATTTTTGTTTCATCAAAATTGACTGTTACTTACTTGACTGTTAGAAGCCATACTGATTATCATTTCTCCAGATATTAAGTAGTAGTGTACCACATCCTCATCCCTTCCCCAGAACCATAACAGATATTTTCAGACTAAGAAAATATAAATATATTACTTTCTTTAAATGTCTTGCTCTCTGCCAGCCTTCAAGTAAATGTTACTTGATCTAATGACTAATTGGTAAATCACATTCTGATGTCCCTTACCTGACTTCTAGTGTTGACTGAGCTGCAGTGACCTGTTACAGTTAATGGTTGTTTGAAGAGAGAAGTCAATGTGGAAACTGAATCGCTGCCTTCTGTTTCATTCATATCCTTTCGTTAGCAAAAGCCCAAATCTATTCTAAGCACCATGTTAAATGTGAGGGCTCTGAAGATAAATTAGGCAAGGTTCTTGCTCTAAAAAAGTTTGCAGCCTATTATGGGGGATATGTCATGTGCATAAATAAGTATAAAACAAAGGAGAAATAAGCTCCTATAAAGAAATACACGTAGACTGCTGTGAAAAGTGGGGAGATTACTTGCAGCTGAGAGAATTGGGGAATGCCTTGAGGAAATTGCTTACATTTTTCAAATCTGTCAGTGTGAACAAGCCTGGAGTAAACATATAGGGGGGGCGAGGTGAGAGAACATTTTTTGAGTTTATACCAAGTGCTTTTACCAGTGCTAGTACCTACACATAGGTTACCTAATTTCAGCCCCACAACAACCCTGTGAATTATGTATTCTCGTTTTATGAATAAGGAAACTCAACAATTTAAGTGACTTATTCAAGGTCATACAACGAGTAAGTAGTTGAGCTGGAACTTGAAAATTCATGTCCTGACTTTATATTCAGAGCTCTTTTTACTGTGTTACAGCCAACTAGCCCACATAGCAATTGGACCTTGATCTTCACTTCCATGGCAACATGCTTTAAACCATGCTTTAAACAGTGCTTCCCAAACCTGGCATACATCAGAATCAACTGAGGGTGGTTTTTAAAATATTTAAATTCCAAACACCTTATATTTTTCAGAATTTTGAGGGAGTCAACCCAAGAACCTATATATTTTCTTTAAGTTTCTCAGGTGATTCTGATTTTTAGCCAGCACTGCTGCACAGACAAGCATTGGAAACAACAGCTCTATGCAATAGTTGAACTAACCAGTTACAGTCATGGTTTACCACATACTATAAGAATGAATATATGGTCATATATTCCAGTAATCATATTTCTTTTTTTTATTGAGGTCATATTAGTTTATAACATTGTGAAATTTCAGTTGTACATTATCATTTGTCAGTCACCATATAAATGTGTCCCTTTACCCCTTGTGCCCACCCTCTAGCCCCCTTCTCCTCTGGGAACTACTAATCTGATCTCTTTGTCCATGTGTTAGTTTATCTTCCACATATGAGTGAAATCGTATGGTGTTTGTCTTTCTCCGTCTGGCTTATTTTGCTTAACATAATACACTCAAGGTCTGTCCATGTTGTTGCAAATGGGACGATTTTATCTTTTTTTATGGCTGAGTAGTATTCCATTGTGTGTATGTACCACATCTTCTTTATCCATTCATCAGTTGATGGGCACTTGGGTTGCTTCCACGTCTTGGCTATTGTGAGTAATGCTGCAGTGAACATAGGGGTGCATAAGTCTCTTTGAATTGTTGATTTCAAGTTCTTTGGATAAATACCCAGTAGTGGGATAGCTGGGTCATATGGTATTTCTATTTTTAATTTTTTGAGAGACCTCCATACTCTTTTCCGTAGCGGCTGCACCATTTTGCATTCCCACCAGCAGTGTATGAGAGTTCCCTTTTCTCCACATCCTCTCCAACATTATGTTTCATATTTCTTTTTTTAACCAGTCACTGATTATTTAACTATTAACTGGTATGATTTTGAAAGTGCCAAAATTTCCAATCAAACTTTGTTTTTTTTTATTTTCAATCAAAACTTGCAGAATGAGTGTCAGTAACTTTGAAGAAAATGCCAGAGATGATAGTGGAGCACCCTTTTAAGAAAGGCTGGCTTACAAATACTCCAGCTGGCAAAGAGAATATAAGTGTGAGCAAAAACATAGACACCAACAACCCTAAGTTGAAAGTTCAGAAAAGTCATATTTTGAATGTGAAAACATTTTAGGAATACCCTAGTCTCTCTTTGTCTTTTTCTATGTGTGTAAGAGTGACATATAATTTTTAAAAATCTTTTTTCAGTCTAAAAGAGCTCTTTTAATATGTATTAAAAAATTCTAAGTGATAAAGTGTCATGCCATAGTTTGACAGCTTTTTCTTTCTTACTAAAAAAGAAGAAATACACAATTCTTTCTGTGAAAAATACATTTTCTTAATGTGTAAAAGAATTGTGTATTACAATCAATGGCATCTTAGATTTGATGAAATATAATATTAGTGCCTGTATCGCATTATTTTATTGTACTGTTTTGTCATGTAATTTCTCTGTTGTGACCTGCCATGTTCAGCTCAGATGAGCAATTCTTTGTGATGATGACTGACAAGGGACGTTTCTCAAGCAATGCTGAGTATATTGTAAATGTTAGACATTAAAAGAGAGGTGCTTAGATATTAGATATTAGGGTATATCAAGATGCTGTTAGAAGCTTTAGAAACTCTAGCAAAGTGTTCATTATAGAAATAAAATTCCCTGATAATTTTTAAAATAAAATTAATTTTCTTTTTGACAGGTGAAAGAGGCCATTCCCACATTAACCTCTACTGTTAAATGAGTGGCTTATTCTTAACTAAGTTAAGCCAGGAGATGAGTCTCTTTGTTTAACACTTCTTAAAGTAAAAGTTAACATCCTGCCTTTATCTAATTGCTATCAAAGACATTAGCCTATTTGGCTCTAGCATGATTCAATTGCATGAGGTCATGCAGCCTAGCTGTAATAACGTAAAGTGCTTCACTTGGTGATAAGAAAATATATTAAAATGCTCTCAGGTTCATTAGTTATTGCCTAAGGTCATGCTTTATGGTCTGTCCATTTACTAAAGTTTGTTATAATAGTACTGACCTGAACTCACATTGTTAAGTCTTTCCATATAAGAAACATAATGTTTTAAGAAATTATGTTTGTATTTTAATCCACTTAAAGAAAAGTTGTTTATTTTCATGTTTACCACTTGATGGAGGAGTTGGAAATATATTTAATGATATATTGTCACTAAAGTATACATAAAAGATTTTTTCTTCAGCCTTCATTTTGAGAACAAATTTTAAAACCTTTAACAAAAAAATTCTGCTATATAAATGGGAAGGCTTTGATTTAACTTCATTTTTACTTTGATTTCAAATCCTTCTCTGTCTTTTCATAAATAACCAAGTGAGAGCAGGTCCCTCCAAGTCCATCCATTGTATCCTTTGTGAGCGTGTGTCGCTTCATTAGGCTGGCTCAACCACCTGGTGTGGAATCTTTGGTCTCAAGAGACTCTCTCAACATCTGGCAGTAGCTATGATCTTTGTATATGTATGCTTAATCTTTTTATTGACATTTATAAGGAAAAAGAATGTGGGACAAATTAGGAAGGTTTATAGAGCTATATAAAATAAAGCTACAGTGGATCTGATATGCCATAGTATTTTAAAGTATATAGAAGAAACAAACCAGTAAATAAAGGATCAATAAGTATGTCAAATTAATTTATTTTAGAACTTAGTGTGATGTATATGATATAAAAGATACATTTATTTTATGTGGAATATTATTGGTTGAGTTATTAATCTAGGGTCAAACTCTAATCATCCTTAAAAAGAAATTATATATTTCAATCTGTTATTAAACTGGTGTAGCTTTTTAGTATCATTTTTAATAAATATAAAAATTTAGAATGATTTGATAGTAAAACAGGAAAAGGGATTGGTATCTTATTAACTTTGAAAGATAGTGTAGTTGAGTTTCTGAACTAGGGAATATTGAGATAATGTATGAAAGTGAGTGTTTTCTTATCACAGGAAAACCAAAGAACATTATCCATTATGTCCTGAAAAAAGTAAAAGGAATTATTGGGTAACTGTAACTGAACAAGTTACAGTGAAAACAAGCTGTTATGGCTTGTTTATAATTGAAAATCTATTTATTTATTACCTTAAAAATTTTTAAATAAATGTAACAAAACCAAACTGAACTTATTTTTAGTGTAATTCTTTAAATTATCCCATGTATTTAAAATGAAGCAAAACAGGCACCTTGTGCAGAAAATAAAAGCAATGCATAGTGACATGAAGTGTTGTTCTTTTGTTTGTATATTTATAGATATAGTCATTCCATGTAGTAGTATTTAATATTTTTGTTAGAAGCAAATTCAGAATGAATTATCAAATAAGATATAGCTGTCATTTGTATCTATTACTTTAGGTAAAGTAGACATTAGACTCTATAACGTATATATTTACTTATAGTATGGGACAATGTTGAGATCACGTGTAATAGATCTGTAGGTGAACGGAGAGAAATTTCTGCCTGGAGCCCAGGAAATAGAGACTGACTCTGATCTTAATCTGCTGACCTGCTGAGTGATCTTGATTAGTGTTCATATTATACATGTACAGCTAAGATTGTGAAGATTGTGCAGCTATTAAATGCATTGCTTTTATAACTTAATGGGACCAAGATTAACAGCAGCATTGAGCACTAATTTAATATAATAGATTCACTAAGTGTGATTCTAGCAGTTGAAGACAAACCTCTCTATAATTTGTGGTGAGAGTGGAGACATCATTTATTATTCTGATACTTAAGTGAGGTCAGTACATTAAATTATATAAAACTTTTGCTTTTCAATTATTACCTTTTGCTGCCGTATTTTGAGGTCAACTGTAACTGGTAATTTTATCATGGTTTTCCCAGTTATGTGATTTATATGATAGATATCTCATTTCCTGTTGTCTACTAGAAAATAGGCCAGAAGAAGGAACTCTAAAAGAAATAAAATCATAGCTATAGCAGCACTTTCACTGAAAACTTCTTTGCCCAGTAAAGACTTTTTTTTTAATTTGGCAGATATAAAAATGAGAAGCGTTGTTAATGTCGGTACCCACATTAAGTAGATGTATAGTGCATAGGTGTACAGAACCATATTTGTGGAAGGATGTAAACTTAGACTGGCTTTCACAGCCAGATAATTGAACCAGTTTCAAAATTATCCAGGATTATGGGAGAGCCAGGTTTTTTGTTTTTGGGGGTTTTTTGCCTGAGTAGGTATAACTCTTTAAGTATTTCGATATAATTGACCTTGTTAAAATTGTATGTTTTTAATTGATTGGCAATTCCTGAAAGGGGACTTTAACTTAAAATTTTAGTTAGATTTGGTTAACCATTTTGAGTGTATAACAATTTAATATTATTGGAAAAATAATGGCATCTTTGGTTATGAAATTATATGCTGAAATAATGAAAGTGAAGGTAACTGAGTGTTTTCACGTATGATCACAGAACATACCAACGGTGAGAACTCTTAGTACTTTTGACCCCTGGTAGTATGGGTTGGAACGTTCTAAGTGGAATGTTCTTATGTTGTTTATCAAGAAGTTGTGCCTTCTATGTAGAATATGAAAATAAGGGCTCTATTTTGATATGTTGAAGAGAATTTTTCATATCTCAGTAGCATTTGTTTATGAAGATTTTTTTTAAACTTCCAAGTTTTATCTATTTAATATAAGCCTCTCCTAACAGTGTTAAGTAGTAAGACAGTTTTTAAAGTCATAATGTATTTTCAATCAAATAGTACACTCGTTCTGAGATTGGACAATTTTGAACAAATCTGGCCAAAGCTGCTGTTAGGCTATTTTCATTACAGAATGCTCTCTAGATAGCTGCAGATGGTGTAGGAAATTGATCTAAATGTGTTCTGCTCCAGGACATCCGCCAGAGGTAGGCTGGGGGGTGGGGGCTTTCTTGTTATTTTCCCTTGCTTTTTCCCTATAAATAAATTGCCAATGAGTTCTGGTTAAATGACTTCTGTTCTCAGATACTTTTCAAGTTGACGTTTTATTTCTAAGTGCCATTTTGTTTCCTCTCTTTCTCATTAGAAATAAGTAAAGTCATATAAGGATAGAGCTGTGAGGAATCTTAAAGATCACATCTAGTTCAGCTGTCTCATTGCTGTCTTACTATGTAACTAAGAATTCATTTTCCCCTATCTCCTCCACCCCCACCTCAAATACACACACCGCCCCCCACCACACACAGACTCACCAGAAGTGCACAGTGGTGGGAAAAGCAAAACCAGGTCCAGGGGAGGAAAGTGTTTTTCAGTCTGTGGGTGAGAGAGAGAAGCTCTCAAGGTCACCTTGCTTGAAAAGTGGCCATTCTATCAGAAAAGTGGCTTCTTCTGGAGGGACAAGCCTTACTACAGCAGTAGGCGGGAAGAGCCTGCCCCTTGTTTTGTGTTGACTCACTCTCCTCAGTGGTCCCTGGCCTGACTCGGGGGCATTTATAGTAGGAACACCTTCATTCATCTTCAGCAGAGTTGGGGGATTCTCGGAAGCAGATTGAAGTCAAGGAAGACTTGTTAAAGCCCTTTTAACAATGCTACAAGAAGCCCTAATCATCACCTACTGAGTTGAAGCAGTAGGTCATTGTTCACAACTAAGCAGTTGCTGAGTGAGTACCGTGCATTAGAGGCACCAGTAAACTTTCCTCCTCCCAACCCAGGAGGAGAAGCCTTTGAAGTAGTTTTAGTCAGGTCCCATGTTCATGTTTTGAGGTTTGGATTTCTAATTTCTTTTCTGTTATGGGGTGAAAAGAGAAAAAGAAGTCTGAGCAGAGAATAAAGGAAATATTTTTTGTCCCATACCTCCCTTTTGGAGTTGCTTCAAAAACAACTCTTCCTTTTTTAAAGAGATGCTCCATACATGAGCCAAACTAGAGAAAATAGATTTTTTTGATCTATCCAGAGAAGTCATATTAAGAAAGTTTTAAGATTAGAATAAAAATCATACCTGAGGTTGTAAAAAAAGGGGGGGAGGTGTTTAAAAGGTTTAGCAACGGAATTCTTGGAATTATTTTATCACTTCAATTTTATAATTCTCCCTTTTAGCTTGAATGCAGTTAGGGAAAAATTGAAATATTTTGTATTCTGAGGGCTTACTTAGCAAACAGAGGAGCAAGGTGGCCCAGTCAGGGCAAAGAAACCTATAATGTGCTAAGCACTGTGCTTTATCTGTGTTCTCTCGTTTAGTTTTATGCTCACAAGAATCTGCTAAGGTAGATAACGTTTTACAGGTAAGGAAACTGAGTCTTGGAAAGGTTGAATAATCTCCCCGTAGTCACACTATTAATATGACAAGAACCAGGATTCAAACTCAGGTTATATATTCCAGGCAAACCCTTGACTTTTTTATATGTTGTCTCAGTACCCATAAAAAAAGAATAAACTTGGCTCTAAACAACAACAGTTGACAAAGTAAAATATTTCTATTGTTACAAAGCCCACTAGTCATTAAATCATCAGATATTAGTGAATACTTATTAAGTACGTAACACCTTATTAGGTACGAACAGGCACTTCTAAGATCTTCCCCCTCAAAAAGCTTCTATCTTTGAAATTTAATTCTGTGGATGGTTTTAAAGGTATATACATAATCTTAGTTTATCACATTACGTGTATTTTCTTCTTATAAAGCAGTATCTCCAATGTGAATTATTCATGCAACGTTTGGTTCCCAATTACGCACACACTGCCCTCAGTCACTCAGGAAGCTCACGTACTGGAAATGTTTTTTAATGATAGCTTAAATCAGGGGTCAGCACACTACAGCCGACCTGCCAAATCAAGCCCACCACCTGGTTTTGTAAATAAAGTACTATTGGAACAAAAGCCACACTCACTGTTTACATATTGTCTGTGGTTGCTTTTGTGCTACAACAGCAGAATCTAACAGTTATGACAGAGACCGTGAGGCCTGCAAACCTGACCTATTTACTGTCTGGCCCTATATAGAAAAAGTTTGCTCACCCCTGGCTTAAATCAGCAGCATAAGAAAGTAATTCTAATACCAAAATATAATTATTAATATAATACAAAATATAATTATATATTATATAATATATATATATCCACACACATGTATTTGTTGTATAGACAAAGTATACATAAAAGAAAAATCTGGGAATTATCTGTTTTTTGTGGTATCTGTGCCACTTTATTCCCCTTACCTAACTTCTTTGCCCTGAATATTAAATATTAGTAGTACATTCCTGATAATATATGTCTGGAGGTACAGTTGGGACTTAAAATTCGTGAATAGTTATTCTTCCTATGAATAAGAACTTAATTTTGATTTTGTGTATTTATCATATTTTTGCGTACTTGAGAGACCAGGTTTCTATTTGAATAGGATAGATCAATGGTTCTCGGCCTTTAGTGTGCCTTGAAATCACCTGGAAATTAATAGCACTACTCCCAGAGTTTCTGATTCAGAAGGTCTGGGATGGGGACTGATAACTGCACTTATAACAAATTTCCAGGTGATGCTGATGCTTTGGTCTGGGGACCACACTTTGAGAACCACTGGAACAGACCTTGAAGATAGTAAAAGGGTAGCAGGCACCCGTGAAAGCATTCACTGAGATAACCTGAGTCTTCTGAACATTTACACACTTTCCCAGAGAGGGTCTGTGGCATTAAGAGGATTTGTTGGGGATGAAAAAGGAGAATACAGAATTGAATATATACTGTAAAATTAGTAATGGTGTGGTCAACAAATGTAATATACAGTGAAAAAGTTGTGTGGAAGGATGAAATGGTCCTTTACTATTTTATGTTATTTTTACATTGAAAGACCTACATTCACATACTGGCTTTTCTACCTACTGGTTGAATGACCTTCGCCATATCACTTAATCACACTGAACTTCAGTTCTTCGTGTAAAAATGAAGAAAACAATGCCTATCTCACAGGAATTTTGTAAGGACTAACTATATGAATGTACTTTGTAAAGTTTATCCAAGTATTAGCTGGAAGCTATATAACTTCAAAATCTTGATTGTGGAAGGAAATAGAGAGCATACCTATTTGGAAATGATCCCATTATTAGGATAAAGAAAACCTTTAAAAGGTTGTTGCAGGAAAAAATGATCAACACTGACTTCACTGAGTTATTTAGTGTATTAGATTCATTTGTTAGGTATTTCATTTGAATTCTGAGGTTTGGCCTTCAAATTTCCATTAATTTGGACTGTTCAGACTGTTGAGGTTTTCATTTGTCAAAATTGTTAGCTCTTGGGTTTTACTAACACAAATAATGATGTGTAGCTTTGGCCTGTTAGCTATCAATGGAAATCAGAAAGTCAATAAACTTAATAGCTGTTCATTACATAGTTGATGCATTTGCAGGACTATGTTGAGTACTGTCAGTGAGTAATCAATTCAGTCAAAATCTATTACCAGATCACTGCCAGAAATTTTTTATGATATACTATTTTATTTATGACTTTATATAGCTACTACAGCACTTTTTATGAAGCAGACTTTTGTCTCATGGGATTCATATTGCTTATAATTTGTGGTCTTTCCACCCAATTGGAAGCACCTACCACCTAGGAGGTATCATTCCCAGATTAGTCCTCTCTTGGTATAAGCAGGGCTCTAGCTCTCAGGTCAGCTTCCACCGTAGGATTAATTTCATCTAGTCCATTCACTCAGCCAGCATACACTTACTGAATCCCTCCTCTGTGCTAAGTACAGATGGGAGCACGTATATCTGGGGTCTTTTAGTATATCAGCTAGTGGGGGAGAATATGTATAAAACTGTAATATAAGGAAATATTATAAGTGCCATGTTGGGGGTTCGAAGAAACAGTTAACTCTAATCAGTAGGGATTTGGGAAGGCTTCATAGGGAGTGGCGTTTGAGCTGAATTTTGCAGAAGTAAAATTTACTTTGTGAAGACTAGATGATAGACATTCCAGCGCGAGGGAAGAACTTGAAAAGAAGTATTGTATGCTATAGAAGTTCATAGAGGAGTTCCTAATCAGACTTATAGGTAAAGGGAAGATTTCTGGAGAAGATGAATTCCAAGCTGAGGATTAAAGAACAAATAAGAATTATCTAGATGAAACAGGGAACAAATAGGAGTGTTCAGATAGAGGGCACAGCATTTGTGTAACCTAGAGACGAGAACATAGTTCCTCAAATAATTGAGAACTGAGTGAAGTTTAGCATGACTGAAACCAAGTGATTCATGTAGGGAAATGATGCACTGCAAGTATAGAGGCTTTATCGTGCAGAGATTTACAAACCCTTCCTTAACAAAGAAAAACCCTCCAGAAATATGTTAGGGCTGGAGATTTACCCACAGAGCAGATTTTTATGGGTGATACTATGAATGTCTGTTTTCTAAAAATAGCGCATGAGTAGCAGCACCTTGAAAGTCCATAAAGGAACAATATTGCTTGATGAAAGTGATGGCCTTTTTTGTGTATGAAATAAAACGTGACAGTTCTTGCTTTGTAGCAGGATGAGGATTGTTCTCTATTCAGAAAAAAGGTGGGGGATGGAGAGTGGATTTCAAGAATGCTCAAGTTTCCAAATTTTAACCGAAAACTTTTTCTGCGAATTCTTATAACATCTCAGTTTTTAGTTTGAGACATTAAGGATTTTTGTGTTGTTTTTGGTTTTTTTGTTTTGTTTTAATATCAGCCTTTCAATGAGGAGTATTAAATTGGTTTGATTAAATTGGTCTGCTTCTGAGAGCTTAGCCAACTTCAAGTCTTGGTAAGCAGGCTATGCATGGCCTGTCACAAGGCCAAAGAGCTTCCCTGTCTCTCCCCATCCTATTTGTTGTCCTTCTCCTCTCTTTCTCATCTTTTTCTTTTTATTTCTCCTTTCTGTTTTTTCATGCCTTTTTTGTGCGTCTCTTTATGTCACATTTGCCTTCCACCCCTTCTGTATCTGTTTGTCCCCTAACCCCTATTTTTCTTCCTCATCCTCTCCATAATATATAACTAAAGTCTGCGTTATATTTGTTATACTTAATAAATATTTGTTATACTTAATAAATGTCATTTTTTTTTTTGAGGAAGATTTGCCCTGGGCTAACATCTGTTGCCAATCTTCCCCTTTTTTCTTTTTTCTCTCAAAGCCCCAGTATATAGTTATGTATCATAGTTGTAGAGTTGTAGCTCTTCTATATGGGACCCCACCTCAGCATGGCCTGACAAGCCATGTGTAGGTCCGCTCCCAGGATCCGAACCAGCGAACCCCGGGCCGCTGAAGTGAAACACGTGAACTTAACCTCTACGCCACCAGGCCAGCCCCAATAAATGTCATTTTGTTTCCCTCTGCTTTTTTTAAAATACATACAGATGAAATAGTTTACATTTCTCTCCAGGTATGTTCTATTTTTCATACATGTAAACATATGTGATTTCTTACTTATATATTCTATTTTTTTTCCTGCTATGGGTCAATGACATTTACTGAAAAAGATTAATCTTTCCTCATTGACTGTACACAGCAAGCAAGGAGGAAGCTGTCAGGGGTTGACTTCAATTGCTATCAGTGTCTGCAGCTGCTTTTAGCAGAGATTGGGTTAGAATATTTCCATAGGATCCCTATGGCATAGAAGATGTTACTAAAATAACCTGGAGAGGCTTCATGGAGGAAGTAACTACAGTGACAGCCTTCTACTTGATTTTTAACTCAACAATATTCGCTAGGCAGAGGCATCATCTGTGAGCTAACATCCACCCCAGTGATGTTCACTTGACCGCCCTGTTCTGACCACAGACATTACCACCTCACTGCTGCACATTGCACTCATTCACTTTTCTAAATATGTTAAGAAGACTATATTTTGCAAAATTAAAGTTAGAAAATAATAATCTGATACCAGTGCACTATACTAAAAGCAAAAGAACTGTTTATATAAAGTGTTGTTTATTTTGCATGGTGTCTTTGATACCACCAAATAATTGTCAGATTCTTTAATAAGTACTCATGGAAAAATGATTCTGATCAGTCTATGACATAAGATTCAGAAGTGATTGTTTAATATAACACTGATACTCTGTCTCAGCAGTTTGTTATAATAGATAAACCATGGCCTTAGAGAGATCTGACTACAAATCCTAGCTCTGCCATTTACTAGCTGACTCGTTTCTCTTTTATTTTCATCATGACAGACCTCAAGTAGACATGTCAAACTACACATCCATCCCATTGTGTTTCTCCAGTAGGCTCACTGTCCAAATTCAACTATGTTATACCTTCTTTCTCTTCAAACCTACCACACCGTCTTCCCTCTGCTCATGCTCAGCTGATGACCTACATCGTACTTCATTGACAAAATGGAATCCATCAGACAGGAACTTCCTCGTCTTCCCACCTGCACATCTATAAGCCAACTGGAATTTGCTCCCCTCTTTTTTCTTCCTCACTCTTATATTGGGGGTATTATCATTTTCTCTACTGCTGTTCCCAGGCTCCTCTTGCTTTATCAATACTTTCCTCCTTTGATGATCACCTTTTCTTCCAGCATCATTGGTCTCTCTCTGTCTTCTATATCATTTGGTAACAGGAAACAAGCACACTCTAGAATCTCCCATCTTAGGGTAACCTCCCTTGAACCCACAATCATCATCCTATTTCTCTGTTACCCTTCGCAGGCCAGTTCTTTCTACACACATGGTTTCCACTACTTTACTTCTCATTCACTTTTTAAAAAATATACCAGCTTTATTGAAATATAATTCATGTCCCATGCAATTGATTCATTTAAAGTATACAATTCAGTAGTTGCAGTATATTTAAAAAGTTGTGCAACCATCACCTGATCAATTTTAGAACATTTTCATCACCTCAAAAAGAAACCCTGTACCCATTAGCAGTCATTCCTCATCCCATTCCCACCCCCAAGTCATAGGCAACCACTAGTCTCCTTTCTACCTGTATAATTTGCCTGTTCTGGACGTTTCATGTAAATGAAATCAATCAATATGTGGTGTTTTGTAACTGGCTTCTTTCACTTAGCAGAATGTTTTCAAGGTTCATCCATGTTGTAGCATGTATCCATCCTTCATTCCTTTTTATTGCTGAATAATGTTCCATTGTATGAATCTATCACATATTATTTATCCATTCATCATATGATGGACAATTGAGTTGATTCTCTTTTTGCTTATTATGAATAAGGCTGCTGTGAACATTCCTCTACAAGCTTTTGTGTGGGTATATGTTTTCATTTCTCCTGGTTATTGGCCATTTGTATATCTTCTTTGGAAAAATGTCTATTCAGATCCTTTGCCCACTTTTTAATTGGGTTATTTTTCTTTTTATAATTTAGTGTGAGAGTTCTTTCTCTATATATTCTGGATATTCAACCCTTATCAGATACATGATTTGCAAATATTTTATCCTATTCTGTTGATTGTCTTTTCATTTTCTTGATGACATTCCTTAAAGCACAAAAGTTTTTCATTTTGATGAAGCACAATTTATCTACTTTTTTTAATGTCGCTTGTGCTTTTGGTGCCACATCTAAGAAAACTTTGCCTACCCCAAGATCTCAAAGGTTTACTACTAAACTCTAAGAATTTTATAGTTTTAGGTCTTACACTTAGCTCTGTGATCAACTTTGAGTTCATTTTCGTGTGTTATCAACTTTGAGTTCATTTTCGTGTGTTATCAACTTTGAGTTCATTTTCGTGTGTGGTGTGAGGAAGGGGTTCAACTTAATTCTTTTACATGTGGAAATCCAGTTGTCCCAGCACCATTTGTTAATCTCATTCACTTTTTAACTATTTTTATTAAGTGTGAAATACATTCAAAAGCCTATTTGTGATCAACATTATGATATACATCCATAGCTGTGCCTAAAGTTGTGGTTTTGTTCATTTTTGCTGTTGTAAACGATTGTATTTTCTGAATATACCAAAATTTATTCATTCTCCCATTGAATTTGGACGTTTGGGTTGCTTCAGATTTTTTGCTATTACAAACATTGCTGATATAAACATTCTAGTACCTCTCTCGTGGTGCACATGTATAAGAGTTTCTCTAGGGTATAGATGCCTAGGAGTAGAATTACTGAGGTATGAGGTGGACACATCTTCAGCTCTACCAGATAGTGCAACATTGTTTTCAAAGTGGTTGGTGCCAGTCTTACTCACACAAGTATTGTATAACATTTTTGGTTACTTCACATCCTTGCCATACTTGATATTTCCACTTTTTCATTGTTGCCAATGTGTGGTTTTATTGCTACAATGTGGTGACTGTAAAATGATATCTGATCTTGGTTTGAATGAGCCTTTCTAAAATTACTAATGGAATTGAGTATCTTCTCATGTATGTATTGATCATTGGTATTTCTTCATCTGTGACTTGCCTATTTAAGTTTTTAATGCATTTTTCTATTTCTAATGGATCTTTTCTATTTTATCTTTTACCACTTCTTTGTCAATTAAGATGTGTTGCAGAGGGTCGGCCCCATGGCTTAGCGATTAAGTGTGCGTGCTCCGCTACTGGCGGCCCGGGTTTGGATCCCGGACGCGCACCGACGCACCGCTTCTCCGGCCATGCTGAGGCCACGTCCCACATACAGCAACTAGAAGGATGTGCAACTATGACATACAACTATCTACTGGGGCTTTGGGGGGGAAAAAAAAAAGGAGGAGGATTGGCAATAGATATTAGCTCAGGGCAGGTCTTCCTCAGCAAAAAGAGGAGGATTGGCATGGATGTTAGCTCAGGGCTGATCTTCCTCACCAAAACAAAAACAAAAACAAAAAAAAAGATGTGTTGCAGATATCTTCTCTCAGTAGGTCTTAATTTTTATGTATTAAAATTTATCAGTCCTTTATTTTATGTTTTTTAACATAACAGTCAAGGTCATAATCATATTCTTCTACATTGTCTTCTAAAGATTTTGTCTTTCACAGTTAAATGTTTAATCCACCTGGAATTGATTTTTGTAAATGGTGCACTATGAGGATCCAGTTTTCCTTTTTCATGTTGGTAACTGTTTATCCAGACATCGTTTATTAAATACTCCTTTTTCCCTACTGAACTGCAATGCCAGCTCCTTCATCAACCAGGTTTCCCAATATATATAGACTATTTCTGGCCTCTCTGTCCTGTTGTATTGGTCAATTTATTTATCCCTACACTAATAGTGCACGTATTAATTGCTAGCTTTATAATAAGTCTTAATGTCTGGTAAGATAAGTCACCCACCTCATTTTTCTTCTACATGAATATTTTGGTTATTTTTAATCTTTACTTTTCCATATAAATTTGAGGATGGATTTGTTTTTTAATTCACTAAATAGATAAGTAAATAGACTGACCAATTGGTATGCTGAGATTTTTATTGAAATTACACTGAATCCATAGTAAGAAATGGTATCTTTATGATATTGTGCCTTCTCATCCTTGAACATGTATAGCTCTGCATACTTACTTAGGTCTTCTTTAGTATCTGTTAATAAACTTTTATAATTTTCTCCCTAAGAGACTAGCACATCCTTTGTTAGATTTATTCTTAGAGGCTTTATATTTTTATGCTACTAAAATGGTATCTTTTTAAAAATTATGTCCTGTGCTCACGGTTGATTTACACAAATGCAGTTGACTCTTAAATATTGACTTTGTACTTAAACTAATAAATTATCTGTAGGTACTTTTGAGTTTTCTACGTAGAGAATCATATTGTCTATTAATAATGACCTTTTTGTTTCTTCCTTTCCGATTGTTATATCATTTGTTTCTTTTTTTTAAATCTTACTGCACTGACTAGGACCACTAATACCTAATAGAAATGATGATAGCTAGCATCATTGTTCTGCTTGTGGGCATAAAGATATTGTTTTTTTAACATTGTATTATTGAGTATGCTATTTGCTTTACCTTTTTCAATTTGCTTTCGTTTGGGGGGTTTTTTTGTGGGGAAGGGTAGATTCCCTTTTTCAGGTTAGGGATATTTCCTTCCTGCCTTATTTTTAATCTCAAATAAATGTTGAATGTCATTAAAGACTTTAGTTATTTAGTTTAGTTTTTCTCCTTTAGTCAGACAATGTTATGAATCACATTAATATATCTTCTAATATTGAACCAAGTCTGCAGTCCTAGAATTAATCCAACATGATTATTATGTATTATCTTTTTTTACACTCCTTGATTTCATTTGTTTATATATAAATTATACATATATATGTATATATGTTTGTGTACAGATATATGTGTATATGTATATATATTTTTTTCTTCTCTTTTACCCTTTTTGTACCTGCATTCATGATTTGCTTCTATAACTTTTCCTTTTTTGGACTGTTCTTGACTGGTTTTGAAAGCTAGTTCGTGCTAGCCTAACAAAATGAGTTAGGAAGTCAGTTTGTCTAACATTAAAATTATCTTTTCCTTGAAGTTTTGTTAGAACTTTTCTGTAAAACCTTCTGACCCTAGTGTTTATAGAAAATTTTTTCGCAAATAATTCCATTTCTTTATGAATTAGAGGACTACTGGGACTGTTCACTTCATTTTTGATCTTTGTGGATTTCTTACTTCATGGGATCTCAGCAATACATTTAATCTGATTTTTAAAAATATTTCATCCAGCATTATTTGTTGGTGTGTTTAGCAGAAGTATCTTAAAGAATCTTATTCTCCATTATCTAGGAAACAGAAGTCTTCATTTAAACATCATCCCTTTCCAATGGGACTTAACCCATCACTCCATTAAAACTGCTTTTTTCAAAATCACCATTACTCTCTAATTTGCCAAATCTAGTGGAATTTTTCTCATCATATTCCACCTTGCAGCAGCATTTAACATAACTTACAACTTACCACACCATTCTTTTTGAAACTACCCCTTTTTCACTTTATATGGCATAATACTTACCTGATTTTTCTGCCAGCCCTGGCCAACCCTATCTCTTCCTTCTACCCAATCTGCAGGTGTTGGCATTCACTGGAACTCAGTCCTTTTGCTTTTTATCTCTATAATTTTTCTTTTTAGGTCAATTTATCATTTTCCATTGGAGTAAATGCCTTGTATATGCTTATTACTTCCAAATTTATATCTTCAGCCCAGACTTTCTCTTCTGAACTTCAGGCTTGGAGACATATTTTTTAACATACAAGCATCTCAAAATCATCATCTTTTTTTGTGTGTGTGAGGAAGATTATCCCTGAGCTAACATCTGTTGCCAATCCTCCTCTTCTTTTGCTGAGGAAGATTGGCCCTTGGCTAACATCTGTGCCCATCTTCCTCTACTCTTTTTTATATGGGATGCCGCCACAGCATGGCCTGACAAGCGGTGTGTTGGTGCGTGCCCAGGATCCAAACCTGGGCCACCAGCAGCAGAGCGCGTGCACTTAACCACTACGCCACGGGGCCGGCCCCTCAAAATCGTCATCTTTAATGCTGAACTCTTAAATCCACTCCCAAGTCTTCATTTTAGTAAATGGCACTACTCTTTGTCTAGTTACTTGATACAGAAACTTGAAACTCAGCTTGATTCTTCTCTTTCCCTCTCCCTCCGTAAAATTCTTGTTTATTCTTCATCTAAAATACGTCTCTGTCTTCTCTGCTACCCCTGATCTGGGTAGTCATCACCTCTTGCCTGTACTTCTATTATAGCCTCACAATTAACTGGTTTCTCTACTCTCTCTTGATGTGCTGTAGAGTGACCAGTGGCTCTGGGAAGACCTCCCTGGCTGGCATTTAAACTAAATATGAACAACAGGAAGGGGCTTCCCAGGCAAAGAGCATTCTAGGTGGAGGGAACAGCTTCTGTAAAGATCCTAAGGGGGAAGCAAGTTTAGAATGCTCAAGAATCATAAAGAAGGCCAGTGTGGCTAGGGCAAGGGTTAGAGATTTGGTTGAAGAGTTTAGCAGGAGCCAGATTATACATAGTTTTGTAAGTAATAGTATGGAGTTTGAATTTTATTCTAAATGTGATAGGAAGCCAGTGAAAAGTAATAGTTTAACAGGAGGTAAGAGAGAAAAATCAAGATCTGGAGTTTGATAAAGATGTCAAGACTCAACCCAAAGATTTGAAGGTAATCAGCATCTAGATGGTATTTATAGCTATAGATCACCTATAAAGAGAGAATAAAGATAGAGAAGAGGAAGGTGCCCAGACTGAGCATTGGGGCAGGCTAAAATTTAGAGGGGCCAGTATAGGAAAATGAGGAATTGTGACCAGTGAGGTGGAAGAAAACCAGGAGTGTATGGTGTCATGGTAGCCAAATGAAAAAGTTTGAAGAATGAGTAAGTGGTCACTTCTATTGAATGATGGGTCAGAGAAGAAACAGAAATATAATCTTGCTCCTGTAAGGATCATTTAGTAGTTTCAAGGACAATGAAAAGGTAGCTTTTAAGTAGTCTCTAGAAATTCTTGAGAGCAGTAAACAAGTACTGTGGTCCCCCCTTATCTGCAGTTTTGCTTTCCGTGGTTTCGGTTACTCACAGTCAACTGCAGTCCAAAAATATTAAATGGAAAATTCCAGAAATAAATAATTTATAAGTTTTAAATTGTGTGCCATTCTGAGTAGCATGATGAGATCTTGCGCCATCCCACTTCATCCTACCCGGGATGTGAATCATCCCTTTGTCCAGCGGACCCACGCTGTATACATTACTCCCCCGTTAGTCACTTAGTAGCTCTCTTGGTTATCAGATCGACTGTCATGGTATTGCAGTGCTTGTGTTCAAGTCACCCTTATTTTACTTAATTATGGCCCCAAAGCCAACTTTATTATTAGTTATTGTTGTTAATCTTTTACTGTGCCTGATTTGTAAATTAAACTTTATCATAGGTGCGTATGTATAGGAAGAACATAGTTTATATAGGGTTCAGCACTATCTGCAGTTGCAGGCATCCACTGGGGGTCTTGGAACATATCCCCCACTGCTGAGGAAAGATTGCTGTATCGGCCATTTTCCCAAAAATTAAAAACAAAAGAAAGAGAATCTTCAAGGAGCTTCCCTCTCCAATAAAGGAATGCCACATTCTTAAACAACAGTAGCCTGCCTCTGTTCAGCTCATCATTCAACAAATACCTACTAGATGATCCAAACACTATTGTTATTAGACTTGCAAACACAATATTTGGTTCCCTAATTAACACTGGTTTGGCCCATTGCTATTTTATAGCAAAATTTCAGGATGGTTGATAACCTTTTGGACCAGATCAGATTCTCTTAGAGCTTACAGCTTTGCAGTATCTCAGACTGGACAGACACAAAGACATAAGCGTTTTCTCCCTCACAATCAGCACATGGAGGAACAAGTCAACTTGTCTTGTTTAGAAAGACTTTCTTTCAGTTGTTATTTTTGAACAAAGACTTTTTGCAGTGAGTAATTATTGTTTGAAATAGTAACTGGCTTTATGAATGTGTTTACTAAACAAGATTTTTAGAAAGGGAGACACTGACACTTATCTTCTAAACCCATTTTCTGACAATTTTGGTCAAATGGCTTTCTGACGTGTGGGACGGTAATTGCTTCCAGGGACTTGTTTTGCTGTCTGACTAATCAGTGTCTCATGGCTTCTGGATTATTGAACTCCTCTGTCCATCTGGCTGCTGGGACCAGGCCCTGAGTCAACCTCTAAAAATTCTTCTTAAAATGTTTAAAATTAATTGTGGATTTGCAGTGGTTTCATTTGCAAAGGTTTATTTTTAGTGCTAATATTATTATATGATATCAGTTTTGTGTTTATTAAACGAGTTTAAGTAGGCCTGAAAATGTTTATGCATGTATATGTATGTGTGTATATATAAAATTTATATTTTTAATTAAACTTAGTGTTCATGGGTTGGAATTTTATTCCTACATTTTCTACTTAAAGTTTACTTATATCCAACATAACTAATATTCCCTGATTATTCCAGTTACAGATGCTACAAACATGGCAAATATACCTCAAGAGGTTTATAACTTGCTCCACTTACATGGACCCATTATAGACTTTTCTGCTCAGATTTTGAGATGCTGCACAATGATTCCCATTCCCAAAGATCACACATCTTGAGAACTCTAATCACGTATTGGTAGTTGATGTGAGTCCATAAGAATTAAAATGTGTGAAGAACAGATTGCTTAGAAATTCCTGTGGTTAGAGATTATGCCCTTGAGCCACTGTCCTCCCACACTGGGCTGTCGTTGCCAGATACACACATGAAAGATAGAAACTATTGTATTGCATTGTAACTGTCCTGTCACCACCTCACTCTCCTTTCTTGTCCTGCCCCCTTTGCTCAGATCTTCAGAACTCGTTGTCCTGCCTTATTCCCAGGGTTTAGCTCCCACACAGTCTTGATCTTTCCATCAATTACTCATCTTCTAGATTTTTACTTCCTCCAAATTTATCAGTCCTACAGGGCCCTGTTCTCTTCTGTGGAACGATCAACTCATATCTGCTAAAGTGCTTCCTCCATATCTTCCTGTAGAGATCATATTTGCACTTTAGTAGATACCATATCTTAAGTCAGAAGAGAAGATAGAAGTGTAACGGGAACACTTGCTGAAGATAATATAGTTGGTTGTGAAGCTGGAACTTAGAGCACTAATTTTTACAGTCACTTAGTTCACCTATAAATAACGCTGGACTTGCCTATTATTTTGCAGCTTTATGACTTAAGGCATTGTTTGTCATGAGAAAACACTATTAGAGGCAAATGAATGGTTAATATTAATATTATTTTGTTCCTATAGCTGATTTCCTTCAAAGTCACGGAGGAATGGGCTAAAATATGTCTCTCATTTCCATTTGTTAATTCCTTTATTTCTTTGTTTATACTCTACTCTGCTCCTTATCGTATCCGGCTCTATATATGTCTCGTGGCAAATGTGGGAATTGGGTATGATTTGCTTTATTGATATCATAATGTATTAGAAACAGGTTAGAATATGGAAACTTTTCTCCATGTTTATAAAGAGTATGATTGTTATTGATGTGATATTTCCAACTTATATGTTTGCTGCCCTCTTTTTCTTAAAGTAGAACTTAAAAAGCAAATTATTAGGTTATCTCACCAGAATATTTTAATTGAAAAAATTATACATCTATGCATGTAATTCATAGCTCTGACTTACTATCATATAATTTTCATAACATTGTCAAGGAGATTTCGGGCCTATCCACAGTTAGCAGCAATAAATTAAACCAAATAAGAATCATATATATTTCTTGATACAGCTTGAACAACTGTATTTCAACATGCAGAAACACGCAGAGCCTACCCTATTTTAATAATATAGATAATGTGGCATTTAGAGATTTTCTTGATTAAAAGCCAAGAATCTTATTTGCATTTCTTTGAAGGAAAAAACTGTAATGAGGACAAAGTATTGGCAAAATTATGGACCGAACAGAGAAGAGATTATAATTACAGACTTGAGAGTTCAGTTCAGGATGTGTATGTATGTTGCTTCTTAAATGATGCTTTGAGTAGAGATTACTCATCCATTTGATTTGGGATCTACACGCCCCAGTTCTGTTCCCTGGAAAGTTAGAATTTCTCCAAGTAATTCAGACTCTTAAACATATGCACTCAGGCTTGGTTCTTTACAGTCCCTGAAAAATTGTTTCTTCTGTTAGTCTGTCATCCTTTATTCTCCCTTCCTCTGATTTTTCTTTCATCAGTTACACCTGAATACATTTTCCAAACTACATTCACTGACCAAAAAAAAAAAACTTTCCATCAACATTTTTTTAGTCATTCAAACCATTATCTTATTATGTGGCAACTCTTTTATACAGTAACATGAATGTGGCTCAATTTTGACTCTAAAATCAGAAGAAATAAAAATTTATAATAGCAGTATCTATTTGTGATAAATAATATTTTTACAACTTGATCACTTCCCAAAACCTATTTTTACAGTTGATTTAAGTAGTTGGCAGTTGTTTTCCTATTTGAGTGTTGTACCTAACAAACTAATATTTGGAGAGTAATTTTATTAATCATTTATATTTCAACTTATTTCTGAAACTGAATTTCATTATATGTTATACTTTGCATCCTAATACTAAAATTCACATAAAGCATTACGAGCAAAGTTTATACTAAGAATCAATTTTATATAAAATGCAAATAACAGAATAATTAAAGCAATTTTTAAAAAGAATAAAGTCGGATGATTTACACTTCCTGATTTCAAGACTTACTATAGGGCCAGCCCCATGGCTTAGCGGTCAAGTGCGCGTGCTCCACTGCTGGCGGCCTGGGTTCAGATCCCGGGTGTGCACCGACGCACCGCTTCTCTGGCCATGCTGAGGCCGCGTCCCACATAAGGCAACTTGAAGGCTGTGCAACTATGACATACAACTATCTACTAGTGCTTTGGGGGGAAAAAATAAATAAAAATTTATTAAAAACAAAAAGACTTACTATAGCACTGCGGTAATCAAGACTGTGGACTACTGTAAGGATAGGCATATAGATCAGTGGAACAGGCTAGAGAGACTAGAATTCAACCCTCACATATGCGGCCAATTAATTTTCAACAAAACTACCAAGGCAATTCAAGGGGAAAAGGAAAGTCTTTTCAATAAATGGTGCTGAGAAAACTGAATATCCTTATAGAGAGGAATAAACATTTACCCTTATCTCATACAATACGTAAGAATTAGCTTGAAATGTATTGCAGACCTAAATATAAAGGCTAAAACTGTAAAACTTGTAGAAGAAAATATAGGAGAAAATCTTGGCAGCCTTGTGTTAGGCAAATATTTCTTTGATAGGCACAAAAAGTACAAACCATTTTTAAAAATGATAAATTGGACTTTTTTAAATTAAAAAGGTTTTGCTCTTTGAAAGACACCATTAAGAATAAAGAGGCAAGTCACAGAATGGGAGAAAATAATGACAATACATATTGTCAAAGGATGTATCTTCAGAATATATAAAGAACTCTTATAACTCAATAATAAGAAGACAAACAACCTAATTAAATAATGAGCAAAAGATTTGAACACACACTTTAAAAAAGAAGTGAATGGCCAATAAGTGCATTAAAAAAATATATCGTTAGTCATCAGAGAAATGCAAACCTACCATATAACCCAGCCATTCCAATATTAAGTTTACCCAAGAGAAGTAAGAACATATGTCCACACAAAAACTTGTACGTGAATGTTAATAACAACTTTATTCTCAAAAGCCAGAAACTGGAAACAACCCAGGTGTCCATCAACAGGTGAATGGATAAACAAATTGTGGATATTTATATAATAGAATTTTGCCAGTAATACAAGGAACAAACAACAGATATAGCCAACAACATGGAGGTATCACAAAAATATGCTGAGTGAAAGACATCAGACATGAAAGAGTGAAATTCTAGAAAATGCAGACTAATCTATACTGGCAGAAAGCAGATCTGTGATAGTCTGGGGTCAGGATACAGATAGAGATTGACCATCCAGAGCACAAGGACATTTTTGGTGGTGGTGGAAATATTCTATATCTGGATTGTGGTGCTGGTTACACAGGTGTATACATTACTCAAAACTCACTGAGTTGTATGCTTTAAATGAGTGTAGTTATTATACATAAATTATACCTCAATGAAGGTAATTTGAAGTATTTAGTGGTTTATTTAAACCTTATGTTCTGCTTTTAAGAAAGAGAAATTAATATCTTCTACCATGTGCTACCATCCTCCCTACCCCATCTCTATTTAAAAGATCAAAATTGTATATGAATTTGATAAGTATATAAAATGAGCATAAACAATCAGAACTATTTATCATGTAAAGTTATCGGAGATTGAGAGGCTCAGGAGCCACCTGGTGCAATAGGAAGCACACAGAATTTGAAGCACAAAAGGCTTGGTTTCATGTCCCAACTCTGCCTCTTACGATATCTCTTAAACTTTGAGAGTATCAAGTATCTGGTTTGAAAAATGAGAGTATTATTTATTACCAAAAATTTTGTCTGTTTCAGAATCAAATGAAATAACAAATGCAAAGGCACTTTGTAAACACAAGTCCATGTAGTTATCAGCTCATAACTACTTGCAAGTAAAAATTATAAATAAAAGTTAGTTTCATTTTGCCCATGGACTCTGAGAGGGCAAAAAATATGTCATTTTCAACCAGAAATCTCCAGCACCTAGTCTAGCACCTTGCATATTTAGGCACTAAATACATTTTGGCTGAATTAATTTCAATTCCTGTTTCTGAATTCCAGCATTTTTATCAACATATTCAGAGAAATTAAAGTGTGTGGAGCCATGGACTGTTTTCTCTAAGTCTAGAGCCCAAACACAAAATGCTTATAAGAAGAGATATTAGAAGTCAAAACTTTATACTGACAACTTTAATGTTCAAATACAAATATGTTAGTACCTATTTTCTTCTGACATCATAAAGGAACCGATCACAAAAGACATGAGCTTAAGCTGTCCACTTATCCTGGCATAATAAGTCCCCTGGTTTGGAGAATCAAGTCCTTGTGGAATTAAGCTTCACTGCTTCTAATCCATGTATAACTTCCTATTAAAGGTGAAATCTAATAAAGAACTAGCCATGAGAGGAAACATAAGATGAAGTCAAGTGGCTCATCACCTTCTTTATATCTTAAGAAGTTAATGATGCAAACCTTTTTTTGGTAGAAGACTCCTGAATATCCTCTCCACTCCCTACCCCAATCCCATGATGTTTGGGGTAGGCAGCAGCTGTGCAACTCCAGAAGGTGGCTGGGCTGACACCAACACCAGTGCTACTGACGCTTTCCCAATAAGTTTTATTTCGTTAATCTTGATGCCACATATGCACCCTTTCTCTAGCTAGTAGGCAGCCAGAACATAACAACTTGCAAGCAAAGGCAAAGGCATTACTGGGATGATACAAGAAGAGAGTTATGGATGTTCTTTGTCTCCTCTGCACCTTAGAAGTGAGTGTAACCCATGCTTTTGGGGGACTATAAGGAGAGTACAACTTTCACCTTCTCTGGGATGGAGGACAGAGTAGATATGTTGCCTCTGGGTTCAATATTTGTTTCTGGAAAATCTGTCTTTCCATTTTACTGTCATCCTCTAATAAACTGATGCATCCACTTTGCAAAATATAAGACTATGGAATTATATGTGCTCGTAAACACACTTTTGGATGAATGGTACTCTTCATTTTTATCTCATTAATTTTCGGGTTTCAACACAATTTTTTTTAAGTAAGGATTTAAACGTAAAACAATAACCCTAGGTAAAGAACTAAGGGATTTTGATATTTCATAGTTATTCTTTCTATTTTTAATAGTTGTTTGACCCTTACAAATGTTTATAATAGTCAGCCACTATTAATATTCCTATTTTCTCTCTAATTTGTTATAAAAATTGTAACTTTAATACAGTGATGCATTACATTGTAATCATGAGAAACTATAATGATATCTTTATATTTGAACCTAAATTACAATATGAATTTGTGAGATCTTGTTTTTATATTAACTTCTATATTTTGTAATGTATGTGGTACGTGTAGATATATATATATATATGTTTATTGTAGATACATTTGACTACATTTGTATGTTCACAGAGATTTATATAGAGGCATTAAAAAAACAAACAGGCATAGTCGGTCATGGGTGTTCGTTATATATAAAGGTTATTGGGGATGCAAAGATATAAAAGATAGAAGAACCTAGTAATTGCCTTTAAGATCAGAGCACAAAGCATTAGTTTGGATTTTACAAGGCCAGCCAGCAACAAAAGAGCAGTAATTTATGAGCTCAGCGTAAAAGAATAGCATAATTGCATTAAAAATTAATGCTAATGAACACTAAAATGGGGAAGGTGGTTATGATGAAAGTTTGTATTCATCTTCTCTGGTTTGAATGATGGCTAGTGGCTTGATTAATGGCTTAATTTCTATCAATTAGCGGGGAAAAATCTCCTGCGAGACAAGGGTAAATTGAGCATTGAATTACATATCTTGCTTTTGTGTGCTAAGAAAAAAGAGCTGCGTATCTCTGATATTAGCCACAGTGACAAATGTGGTGTGCCCTGCGATGTCTGCATTAGCTCTCCTGACAGGCGAATTGTGTGTGGTTACGGGGTGTTTGGAGATGGCTGGCAGACAGCATTCGCTGCAGGTTCCTTAGAAACATACAACTCTTCCATCTACAGAATTTTAATTAGAGTCAATAAGAATTCTAGAATTAAAATGGACAGCAAACACAACTTCAGAGTCTATATTCTGCCCTATTAATCTAGTATACCTCAAATTATATTCCTTTTATTCTATTAAAGTAAGAAAACTTCCAGTAGCTTTAGCTTTGTTGGAATAATTATTTCTTACCACTCTAATAAAGTAGATTTGACTACCCATCTTTATTACATTTGATACAAGCGTAAGGCAATAGTCCATACATTGGACTACGTAGTGGTTATTGGTTTAGCCAAATTCACAGAAACCATTCTAGTTTTTTTGTAACAACAATTGCTACACAATAAATAAAGAACAGCTCTTAAGTGATAATTTACTACTCAGGTTGTTTTCAGGCTTAAATAAAAGAATGCTATGTTTTCTAAAAACTTTATTTTTTTTATTCTTTAATAAAGGTTTTCCAAATGTGACATATATAATTCTTTAAAACTGTTTCAAGTGGGAAAGATTCTGAAAATATACATCTGTAATCTTGCTCAAGATAATGCCAGAAAACCAAGATAATACATATGGCATCTCCTCTACAAATAAAGCTACATTGTATTTTACTAAATAAATAAGCATTAAAATGCAAAATAAGAACAATACCAAGAACATTTATTATTTCTAATAAATGGATGAAAAGGAGGAAAGAGATAATTTGTTGCTTGGCAGGTGTGGGTAAAGAGTTTATTTGACTCAGAAATAATGACTGGATCACAGTTTAGGGATTGAATCCCATTTCTGCCACCAACTAGCCATGTGACCTTGGGCAAGTTACTTAGCCTCAGTTTTTTATCTATACAATGAGAATAATAATAGTACTGTCTCTCCTGGTTATGATGGTTAAGTGAGGTGATCCGTGTGAAGTGCTTAGGGCAGAGTGCCATAAATGTAAGCTTCTGTTACTGCTTCTGCTACCAGAACAGCTCATCTGGCCTTCTTAACAACCATTTAAATGAAAAATTACCCTCTATGACCTTCCTCACTAGAAAGGCATTCCAAATATTGATGATCTAAACAAAATGTCTGTAGACCTACAGACACTCAAGTAAAATATGTTTGCTTTATTTCATGATTTCTACCATATAACTACCATTTTGGGGAGTTTGTGTTACTAGACATCCATTAGGAAGTGACAGGACGTGCTGTCTCGAGTCACCGGAGCCTGGCAGTCCATGAGTCAGCAGAGCCCCACTTCCCCCACTCAACCTGCAGCATTCAGTGCTGGCCCCGGGGTCATGGTGAGTGATGAAGTTCAGCTGGGCTTTTGTGCCTTCTCAGAGATGTTCATAGGCTTGTCCCCTCTTCCCATCATTCCCACAGTCCTGCCATATCACAGGTGATGCCACAAGAGGTGTAAACTAAAGCTAGTTACTACCTGGCTGAACTCAAAAAAGGTTGCCAGCTTTAAACCATATGGTCAGAAATTGAGTGGTTTATATACAAACTTTTAGCCAATTTCCATGTCTTTAGTACTCTTAGCACTCTATACTGTTACTAGTAATAGCTATCATTTATTAAGTGCATTTAATGCTTCATTGACCCTGTGCTGAGCACAGATATCATCTCCCATATTTTCATGGCTTGCTCCTTCACATGACTCCTCTCTGCTGAAATAACCTCTGCGTCAGGGAGTTCTTTCCTGGTTACCCCACCTGAAATAGCCCCACCTTTCTCCTTTCTCGCCTCTACCCTGCTCTATTTTCCTTATGTATTGTTTGTTTATGTGTTTATTATTTGTCTCTCCCATTAAAATATAAGCTCCATAAGAGAAGAAACTCTTGTTTCTAAATCCTGGTATGTGAATCCTAAATCCTAGCCTGGTACATTGAATGTGCTCAAATATTTGAAAGGAAGAAAGGAGAGAGATGGGGAGAGAGGGAGGGAAGAAGTCAAGCTCTCAACCGTCATATGATGTTTGTGCTGTCATCCCCATGCCAGAGTAGAGAAAACTGAAACTGTCACAGCTTGAACCCTCCCCAAGGTCACACAGCTAGTAAGTAGCAGAGACAGGGGTTAACCCAGATATTCTGAACCCAGAGCTGTTAAAACTAACCACTTAGAGACATTTAATGTTTTAAATTACAAAAATTTCTTCTACTTTGACATTTTTCCCCATGAAGTTTTATTTTTTTAATGGTTACTTTAATGTCCTCTAATTTTCAGTTTTTCAACAAATGTTTATTGACTGCTTACTGAATAATAGAGCACACTACCCTAAGTCCTGGAGTTGACACAAAAAGGTTTGTCCTCTCTAGCTGGAGAAATGAAGCTTTCACTAATGAAGAGATTAATATCAGTGCAAGGCAACCTATGCTAAGAGCCAAATGAAGAGACCCCTTTTCTCACGGGCAAGGGAAGGAAGGCATCATCAAAGGTGGGCATTAGGCCTGGCCTTAAATGACAGGGAAGATTCAGAGAAGGTCAGCACATTCTGGGTGAGAGGCGCTAAATGAGGTACTCAGTGTGGATTTTGTTTTTAATAAAGCCTAGCCTGATGCTCAATTCACTTGCATTAATAAAATGTTTATCAAGGGCCTGCCCGGAGGCGTAGTGGTTAAGTTTGGCGCACTCTGCTTCGGCGGCCCAGGTTCACGGGCTCGGATCCCAGGCGTGGACCTACACCACTCGTCAGCCATGGTGTCGTAGCGTCCCACATTCAAAACAGAGGAAGATTGGCACAGATGTTAGCTCAGGGCGAATCTTCCTCAGCAAAAAAGAAAATGTTTATCAGAAATTCTTTACTGGTACAGTCATGTTGAAGTTCTTCTTCTTATTTAATTTGATATGGAAAACAGTTTAATATAAGATGAATCTGTCTTGGACCCCATCCAAGGGGGGTTGTTACTGGAGACACTTCAGAAGCCTCATTGGCATATTTGACTTGGTACTGTATTGTAAGCTTCCAGAACAAGCCACATTCTACTTAAGAAGTTTTTTCATCTTCCAGGTTATTTGTGGATATCAGTTCTGGAAATTTGTGCCAGGGATGATATGGGACTTATGAACAACCTTAAAGTTTTGGGGTTGGATGGATTTCTAATATATACCATGTATGCTCTATGAAAGAGACTTATTGAAAATGAACTTATTGAAAGGGAAAACAGTGGCTGTGTTTCATTAAAATCTGTGTTCGTGAGAAATTGTTTTAATAACTTTAGAATTCCAAGTAAGCTTTATAGGATGTTTTACTTGTTTATAGATTTTATTGATAGCCATAGTTGTTTATTTATTTATTGAATAGCAAGTTATTGTTTGCTTTTTTTTCATTCTTGTAAAGCACTTGAAAATGCTTTACATTTCAGTATCTGAATCTTTTGTTTTATATATATATAGCGTACCATAAACAGGAATTTCACGGATGTTTCCATTCTTGACTAAAATTTGAGTCAATTTAAACTGAAAATAAGATGTGTTTTTATATTCATGTATTTGTGGCAGTACTATTAGTATATAAATATTTTTTTCCTGGAAGAGGAATAGCATAAGTAACTCAATAACTTGAGGCCAACTGACCCAAACTCTTTGTAACATAAAATGCATTTTAACTTTGGGGAAATTTATAAAATATTAACATTCGAAAGGAATCAGTTGAAGATGAGATTCTCATGTGTAAAATACCTTTCGTGAAACGCGTCTTTTATCCCGTGATTACATCTTGGGTAACAGTACCCTCTGCTGTTCTCAGCCTAGCATTGCTGCCAGTGCCGAGGAGGTGGGATTATGTTTGTAACCAACAAATGGTGTACCGATTAAAATTTTGTCTTTTCAAATTAAAGGTTTATATTGGACCTTGTCATCTTTATTTACTAATCTTAAATTTGTGAACCATTTGATAATATTTTAGAAGAAAACTGTAAATGTATCATGCAGAATTGACTGTCAGATATAACTTGAAGTAGCAGGTGAGCCTAATTTTTATAATATAACATCAACAATAACCAATAAAATGTTTGATTTTAATTCTTCATAACACTGATTTTTCTTGCAGTGAGTATTGACTTTTTTAGTCTGTGGTGATTTAGCTTTCTGACTCCATTATTTTCTATTTTACTATGAAATATGTATCCCTTCTACTGACATCCTGCAGACAACCTGTGGAAGTCATCTTATTTACCAATGATATGTTTATCAAAAAGCATCAAGTGCTAATAGATATGTTTCCCTCAGGTTTACCATGTTAATGTTTAAAAACATTCTGTAATTTTGATTCTCCCAGTAACTTTGTCACTATCTTTATTTTTAGCTCATGTACAAGATACATTTTATGCTAGACATTGATGTGGAGCATATAAACAATAACTAGTTTTAATTCACATTTTTCCTAGTCTTAAAACTGGTACAGAATTTTTAAATGACAAATTGGCGTGTGTAACTTAAGAACCTGAATTTAAAACAATTTACTATATATTATTGATGTGTTTTATTCTGCTTCCCAAAAATGACAGATTTATACTCAAGACGTACATTTGTGGCATTGATATTAGAATTTTGAGTATGAAGCACCTTAAAACATTCTTTATGCCTGTTGTTTTCAGACAGCATGGAGCTGAGCTATTTATAAGGCTGAAAATGTAAATCCATAAATCTTACAAATTTTAAATCTCACTCGCTTACTCTTTTAATTTAAATATCACGCTCTTTAGTTTAAATATCACATTCTTTAATTTAAATATCACCAGTAAAATGGTTCCCACGTTGAAAGGTAAAAGCTATGTTGGTTTATTTTCATATTGTAAGTAAGGCAAACTGGCCTGCCCCTATCTACCCTGTCACTTCGTTAGTCCTGAAGTGATCTTTTAAGAAACACAAAGATAATGTTCTGGTTTTCTCTAATCTTTCTCCATCCTTCCTTTATAATTTCTCCAGTGCTACTTTGCTAAACATACTGGCTGGTCATATGTCCATATTTAAAGCTGCAAACACTACAAGCTTTAGACATCAAGTACTGTTGGTGAGCTCACCTCTGACGTTTGATACTAACGACGTGCTTTGTGAATCCAAATGAGAGAGTATGTTAGAGAAAAAATTCAAGGGGTCAAACAGTTGATACATATAACACATCATCCTGAAGTCAGAAACGTTGTCTTTTGGTTGGGAATTAATGATTGTGAAATAATAGTGAGACTAATTAAGACCTATACAAACAAATGTGTTTTCATACTGACAAATTAAAGTTGGATCATGTGGAATGGTATCCATTATAATTTTTCTTTGCTATATTAACACTATTATTCATGTAACTAATAAAAAAATTATCCACTGGTATGGCATGTGTTAATATTAATAAATTAGCTGGGCAAAAATCTCTCATTTCACGTGCTCCATTAGAACATTGCATAATTAAACTCCACAGGAGCTTTTCTTCTGAAGCATGTGGAACTATTCGCTCTTCCATGGCACTCTAACAGTGCTTGCTTTCATGACGAAAATATACCCTTCCAAAGGTGAGAGTGTTTGCTCTGGGGGCTGTTACTTCCAAAGATTCCATGCATGGTTTCTCACATGAGAAAAGACTGGTTACGTCTGTCAGGGACACATCTTCAGAAGCACCATCTTTCCCTTGAATAAACTGGAGCTTGCATAAGACTATATAATTATAATTTGTGATTGGCCAAAAGTTGAGACAAAAATTTTTCATAAAATCTTAATTTTTATTGAACTTACGAAACAAAATTTCTTGTCGTTCTCTCTATAACATTTAATCTTTTCAGCTTAGATATGCTGGGATGTAAAAATTACTTTGATGCAAATAGCTCCACCTTCTTGACAAACCAGTTATTACAGTTGTTTCTTAGAAGCAAATCCAGTTTTTATTTATAAAGTCTAAAATCCCAACATTTTTAGATGCCTCAGCTGAATATACAGTGGCTCCTAATTCAGCTATGTATTCATATCAGCTTACAGCAAGAGTTTAAACAGCGAGGATATGAACCATGATGTTGCATTTTTTGTGCCCACCTAACATGTGAAAAAAATACAAAAATACGAAATGACACATGCAGGTGGCTATTTGTAAAAGCAAAAGACTAGAAACAAGTCAAATGACCATCAGGAGGGCATTGGTGGGAAAAAACTATCATGAAACCATAAAATAGATTACTGTACAGCTTTAATTTGTAGGATGAGGAAGTCTCTTTACTGCTGTGGAGTAATAGTGAAGACATATTGTTAAATGAACGAAGTAATACACATAGGAATGTGTGGCATGCTAATCTTGTGTAAGAAAGGAGAGAATATGTACACTTATATTTTCAGAAGTAAACAATGTAAGGGTAAAAACCAAAACCTAATAAAAATGATTACCTCTGGGCTCACGGGACAGCTAGAAGAATGGGATAGGGAAGGAAACCTGCACTTCTTTGAAATGGTGTTGTTTTAAGTTTTTACTTGAGAACCATTTAAGTGTTTTATGCAATTTAAAGACAAATATTAATCACAAAGGCAATAAAATGAAGCAAGACCTAAAAATAAAAAATGAACTGAAACAAATGAACCTAATCTAACTCTATATCAAGTTGGTAGCATAATCACATGGAGAATTATTTCAAGTGACTTTAGAGCATAGTGTTTTGACAATTCATCAGTGGAATAAATCCTAAGATCAAAAAGAATGATAAAGAAATTTTAAACTGCATTAATTCATCTTGCTGTTAATAGTAATGTTTGTCTTATTATTTTGTAACTAATACATATTCAGCTCAATATTAGGAAAAACAATAAGTACTTTTGATCATATCATTAAGGCCTAAGTTTTTAGAGTATGAGAAAAGATACAAATATAAAATCAAAGACTTTAACTAAAAGTCCTATAGTCCTTAATTTGGTTGGTAGTATCAGCATGAATTCATATTAATTTTTCTCTTCTAAAAATATGTATTTTTCCCCACCTACTGAAAAGGCTGAGAAGCAATCATAATCCAGTAACAATGAACACCCCTAGTGCCCCGGTTATTGTCTCTAAATATCATTCCCTGCTAAAAGGAGTCTGAGCTCTTGGGAGAAACAGCTAATTTCCGGTCTGGGACAAGAACTGTACTAGATGAGCCTGGAACATCTTGTCATGCCGTAACTACTAGGGATCATATCAAAAGGCTGCAGGAGCCAAGTTGAAGTCACCCACTACCCAAAGTAGAATAATTTGGGTATCAAAATATGAAAATGACTACCATGGACTGAAATATATCAAATATATAAATATTCATGAACTCATAATGGTTATCTTTGGACCAAAATTGATAAATAAAGTGAAAGAATTAAACATTTATTCTCCCTTTCCTGTAGAGACTATATTTCACAGTCACCACACTTCCCTCACAGTCACAGTCTATGAGGGAAATTCTTCATTATAGAGGAATCAGAGTTAATAAATGCAGGAAGAATAATAGAATTAGAAAATCACCATTTTGCAACCTCTAATGAAATAATGGGTCTAAGCAACAAACATTAATGTCTGCTAAAACCATTAAGTGAAAGGTTGGTGGAGATCTTTACAATAGAAGGGTCAGGCTGACATCACCTTGGACACACTGATCAATTTTAACATCTCTAAAAGTGGGAGAAGCACATCCTGATACGAAGTAATAGGAATTACACAGCACCACCTATGATGTATTCTTGATCAAAAGACATTGAACCTGAATCTCATCAAGCCTCTAGATATAACTACTGGTTTGCACAAAATATGAGGGATAGAGGAACATGTTAAATGACACCATGAGAATAAAATCAGCCAAATCCAGAAGGTGGAAATTTTAAAGGATAAATGATCCGTTTTGTTCAATAAATAAATGTCAATGAAAGGAGGGATGGTGGACTGTAAGTGATTAAAAGAGATTTAAGAAATTTATCAATCAAGTGTATTGTGTTGACCTTGTTTGGATCCTGTTTCAAACAAACCAAATGTAAAAACATTTTTTGGACAATCAGTGAAAATTAAACATGTATAGTATAAGATGATATAAGGAATTATTGATAACATTGTTGGATGTGAAGATGGCATTGTAGTTACGTTGCTGCGTTGTTTTGTTTTTTTTTTCTTAAGCCCTTATCTGAGATGCCTAATAAAATATTTAGGGGTAACATGGTGTGATGTCTGGGATTTACTTTTAAATACTCCAGGTCCACCCAAAAAAACTGAAGTGAGGATGGATAGATTAAATCAGAATAACAGTTAATGATTATAGAAACTGGGTGATGAGTGTGGGTGGATTCATTGTGCTCTTATTGTATGTGTATTTTCATAATAGTCTTTTTTTAATTTGTTTCAAAAGGGCTCCCACCAGATTAACCCAGATTAGCTTGGATCATGATAGCAGTGCTTTCTCAGCAATGTTTTCGATTTTAGGTGAAAGTCTTAGTGTGTAGGAATGTTATATTTGTGTATCTTAGGGGAGAAAAAGTTTCTTGTTATAGCTTAACTATCATGTCTTTTCTTTTCATCCAGTAAAATTTCATAAATTGTAAAATTACTTCATATATAATGGTATAGTGTTGTTAACAAGCTTATACACCAAAACACACTGACGTTATAGCCTCTTTTTTTAGACCAAGCCACCCTGGTAGAACAAGTAAAAAGAGTAAAAGAAATTGAAGCCATTGAAAGTGATTCTTTTGTTCAGCAGACATTCAGATCAAGTAAAGAAGTCAAAAAGGTAAGTTTTCATCCAGGCATTATGAATAAGCCTTTAGATTCCAATTGAAGAGATGCTTTATTAATGGATTTTGCTTAAATATAAGTGCTTCTTCTAATAGATAAAATAAGGCAAGAGAGTATCAGCATGTTATTGAGAAAGAGAGAGAATGAATCAGTGAGAATCCGTTCAAGTTTAACTTATAAAAAAATATACAAAAGTGTATCTGATGCCATTTTTATTTTAAAATTCATCGAGAAGACAAAATAAAATGTCAACATGACATTTCTATAACAGTAATACAGTTTTCCTTTCAAATGTATACATCTGCTTTTTGAATTGACGTTGCTAGAGAAAAGTTAGAAAAGGGCTTTAACAATAAAATTATGACCCAAATTGTAACGTATATCGATATTCTTTGCTCAGATGGGCATCACTTATTCAACTCTAGTAAAAGGAGCTTTGATTGGCATTTCATTTCTGTTGAATATTTCATGTATTCTTTCAGTTATTATCAGGGCTGCATTTAGGCGTTTATGTTTCTTTAGTAGGAAAAGGCATTCTGCTATGAAATACATGTATTTAATAACATACATATAATGAAGACATACTATAGTTACCGCTTATTCAAAAATAGTATTCTACATCTGTAAATATATTAATGACTGTATAGTATCCTACTGATGAATGTGTCATAATTCATTTATTTTTTTCTCTGACAGTGGATATTGAAGTACTTGTAAGTTTGGAGGTATCACACATAGATTTTTGCAAATATCCATTATCACCTTAAGATAAATTTTTCAAGATGGAGTTATTTGCTAAAGGTTAATATTGTTTTTTTCACACATGTTCCCAAAGTCATCCTTCAAAAACATTGTACAATTCAAATGCCACCCGGAAGTGTAAGGAGGTGTCTACCTCTCACACTCTGGTAACACAAAGGCCTCTCAGACTTTCTTCAAGTTTGCTGACCTGATGGGTGAAAACTGACCTGTTGTGTTTCCATTAGCGTTTCTGTTGTTACTGGTGAGATGAACATCTTTTCAATTGCCGTATACTTTTGAAAACAACTCCTTCTGGAGACACGAATTGAGCGTGTGCTGCATGTCCGGCGCACAGCATAGACAGCCTGGGTTCGTCCATGGTCCCTGCCTTGTCATGTTGTTGACTTCATTTGAACTGCTTGTAGCTTGCCTCCCCGACTCATAAAAAATGGAGCTGTGAAATGGACGTTCATAAATATAGTTGCCCATTTTATTTAATATCTTATTTTTACATATTAAAAGGTCACTCATAGGTCCTAATAGAATTGTAATTTATTTAAAATTTACTTTCTTAGTACTCGTTTTCTGAAGTTCACCCTGACTTGCCAGTTCTTACTGGACTCAATTAAGATAAACTAGCTTTTTCCTTCTATGGAGGCACTTAGTCCTCCATAGTTAATACACTGGGTTTTCTTCTGAAGAACTTTTTCCTTTTGGTACTAATTATTAATATAATAAACTTATTTTTAATTCTATTCCTCTCCTCTAAGATACTAGCAGCTCTTCCAATAACTGGTGAAATTGGCAATGAGTAAGGAAATTGATCAAAAGCCTATTTGTCATACTGGAAAGAGCATGGGCTTTGGGCTCTAAGAGGTCTGTGTTTGAATCTTAACTCCTACACTTCCTACCATGATTTATGACCTTGAGCAAGCCTGTCAACCTCTTTGGGCCTCGGTTTCCAAATTCATAAAATAGAGCTAATTATACCTACTTTTTGGAGTTGTTGAAGATTAAATATAATGATTATTAAATATCTAGCATTGTTCTTGATCCAATAAATGTTTATTTTTAGGGGCCGGCCCCATGGCATAGTGGTTGTTTGGAGCGCTCTGCTTCGGTGGCCCAATTTCACAGGTTCAGATCCCGGGCACAGACCTACACCACTCATCAGCAATGCTGTGGCGGCTTCCCACATACAAAATAGAGGAAGAATGGCAACAGATGTTAGCTCAAGGCGATTCTTCCTCAACAACAAAAAATGTTTATTTTTAAATAACATAATGTAGTATCTAAATTATTTGATATCTAAATACATTCTATAAACTAAGCATAGTGCTTGAAAACTTCTACTATTCTAGGTGCTCAATCTGCCTTAAGTATAAACACCTTATCCCTTTTACATTTCTCTAATATGTCCCTTGTTTTCCCCAAGTCTCCATGCTCATCAGTAAGACAGATCTCTTGCTGAGAGACACAGAAATTCTTTAGACATCTAGTTTCACCTTAAAAGTCTTTTGAAATGCATAAATGTAATAATATGTTTATATTTGAATTCCAAGATTAGTAATGTTTATACCTTGTTGTATCCTCTAGAAAAGTTTTAAAAAGTTATTTTCCTATAAGTTATTAAAAGTTATTAATTTTAAGATAACTAATCCAAGAGAAAAACTCTCCTTCCCAAATCTATAACAAAACCGTATATAGTTAAATAGTTTCCCATGGGACCCATATAAAGAAATTTCACCTACATCTCTGATTAAAGGGACCGCCATTATTAGTTATTTTAATAATTAGGTTCTGTTTGCTTTAGTTTTTAGTGCTGAGTTGGAATTCACTCTCACCTTCAATATAGCTTTTCTTGTACTTCTAATTCAGATGCCACATTAGGGATTGATGGAACAGAGGCCTCTCCATTTTGTAAGAAACCTTCATAAATCTATGTGAGAGAAACCCATCTTCTGTGTCAACTATCTTTTAACAGAAGTTTCCCTTAACAATAATTCATAGAAAAATAAAATCAATTCTGGAAAGCCTATAACTGGCTAGTTCCAGGTTGGATAAGTATGACAGAGAAGCAAAAGCAGACTAGAAATATTATTAATCCAGCACTGTGAGTTGAGCCACTTAGAAATGTATTTAGTTAAAATATTTTACCAACATTTTTATTTCTTTCCTCTAAAATCAAAACCAAATTACAATAAATCTTGGGTTTAGCAATTGGGAAGCAGTGGTCAAAAGCATGAAATGTAGAGTCAGATAGACCTGGAACCACATTCTGATTCTGCCATTCACTGGCTATATGTCCTTACACTATATAACATCATTGAACCCTGGTTCTCTTATCTTAAAATGGGGGTAATACCCGTGGCAGAGATTTTTATAAGGATGAACAAGATACTTTATATGCAACAGTTAGCCAAGTGCCTGGCACAGAGTAAGTATTCAAGAAATGAAAACTGTCACTCCTCCTGCTCCTGCTCCTCTGCTTACTGAGCACTGAGAGCTGTATTTGTCTATGGCTTCCTTAAGCGGAATTGTAGATACAAAGATTCCCATTTTAATTGGGCCAGAGAATGTTTTATGTAATTTTTTTATGGTCTGTAGACCCTAAGATTCTCCTCATTTGAGGCTTGATGACCTATTGCATTACTGAGAAAATAGTTAAAAATTACTTCACAGCTTTATACAGTAACTTACTGGTTTCGTGTGCAGACATCAGCTCTGGACCAATTTGTTTCAACATTAAAGAACTAAGCAAATGATGTAAAACAATGTTGTATCCTAGTCCCACTTTTGTTTATATTTAGATAACTCCAAATAACTAAAATAATAATGGCTACCATTAATACTAGACTATTAATACTAGACCACGAATACTAGTCTCTCATAATTGTGAACTCAATGCATGTTCCCTGTTGAAGTAGAAAGAAAGCATGTATTGAAGGGTGGGAAGTGGCACCAACAGGGAAATATGCTAAAAAGCCTCAGAAGATAGCATTTACCCTGGTGAATGTACAATAATCTAAAGTATTAGCCATCCAACACTGGACTTTTATTAGTCACTGCATTTCAAAATGATCAGAAGAGCAGTGATGGGCCAACAATGAATAAATTCACACTCAACTGTAATATAAAACAGAAGGCCAATTTATTAGTTTAGAAAGTGATACCCCTTTCCAGTTTCTAAAGTGTCTGTGTCTGCAATATAAGGTGGGGATAAGGATGCCCCAGAAGCTGAATTATTTATCAGAGGTTACTTAGCAAAGAGAGGTAAATTATCTTGAGGACTATTTCATCCAGATGATGGGGAGACGTGATGGTCTCTCCCTGATGCATAGCAAAGACTACCTGTCTTGAAGACAAAATTACCCATGACCCAAGTTTCACTTTCTTTTTTTCCTCGACAGTTTTACATACATTGGTATAAAGTTTGTATCTCTGACAAAGGCTTTTCTATACTAGCCACCCCTTCAGTTCGTAGAGTCTTTCTTTAGCTCTGTTAATTCCACTAATTACACTAGGGAGCTTTACCAGAAAAGTGGCTGTTGCCAATGACATGCTAGACATTATGTCTCCTGCAGCACATGTTGATTTAACTAGTTGAACTCTCTGCAATCATATTTCTCTTGTGTGAGTAGATAATTTGATATCTCCTGCTATATCCTCAACTTCAGGAACCAAGATGCAGCTTTTTTTCAAACTGCTGTCCCAGATAAGCTTATTACCAGTTATTCAACCCTGAAATTGTTGTATCTGGCAGATATCCTCCTCTATTTAAACAGAGGGTAAATAACCCTAAGCAGCATGGTCCTTTCACTTGGAAGTACATTTTAAAATAAGTTTTTCCAAACTAAACCTTGAGGTGGCAGTGCTACTCAAAGCCAGATGTTTGATAGTGGCCATGTTGAGGGTTTTTTTTAATAGTCAAATTTTCTCTAACAGTTTTCCTCACGTAAATAAAGAAGCAATTAATGGTTCTCCTCACACATTTTTAAGCTACCTGTTATTAAATAATAACTTCCATGCTCTGATCCAACCTCTGAAAACTTTACCTTATATGTGTGTAAGCACTTCTCAAAATCTTCAATGTACTGTGTAGGTAAAAACAGAAGATTACTTGGGTTTCATAATAGAATGTTATCTCTGCCACCTGAACATGTGTGGTCCACATTGTTGACAACTAGAGTAACAGCACTCCACAGGTTTTCAAGGCAGTTCAACATAGACAGTCAGTCTCCTACCTAAGCCCTGTCAAAGCATGGCTGAGATATGCAGAATAACATGCTCTTTTTAAAAAAATAATTTTTTATTATGGAAGAAATTTTGTGTATTTTTGTTTTTTTAATTGAAGTATTGTTGACATACAATATTGTATTAGTTTCAGGTGTACAACATACTGATTTGACATTTATATACATTATGAAATGGTCACCCTAAGACCAGTAACCATCTGTCACCATATGAAGTTATTACAATCTTGTTGACTATATTCCCTGTGCTGTACATTACATCCCTATGACTTACTTATTTTATGACTGGAAATTTGTACCTCTTAGTCCCCTTCACCTATTCCTCCACTCTCCTGCCCGCTTCCTCTCTGACAACCACCAGTTTGTTCTCTGTATCTATGAGTCTGCTTCTGTTTTGTTTTGTGTGTATGCTCCTATATTCTCTGCACGGCAACATAGAATACCAAAAATGATGTCCTGGACCTCATTGGATTAGCATACTTCCCACTCTTCCCTATGCAGAACATTAGGCTTTACTGTTATATGTCGTCAGTTTTATAAGGGGTCAGTATAATATCACTTAGGGCTATGAGCCTTTAGCCCACTCTGTTGGAGACATAGAAATATTTGAGACCTGAGGGAAAAGAGTATTGGCTCCAAAATAGAAGAAGAAAACCGCCAAATTAAATTCAACAAATATTTCTTTAAATATCCCTATGTCACTTGTTACAATTTGTGATTATGTATTTATTTTGATATATATTTGTTAGTAATCTGTCAGCCCCATTAGCAAAATGTAATCTCCAGTTGGGACAGGGAACATATCTGTTTTATTCTCCCTTGTGTACCCAGTGCTTAGCAATTAGTAGTTCTCAAGAAATACTGGTTAAATAGATGGATCTCCAATTCTAAGAATTAACTAATTCATGCATATTTCATTTTCTAGATGTTTTTCCCAGTGGCATCTGTTATGCACTTCATTCAGAGAAGTGGATGTTCAGAAATAGATAAGTCAAAAGAAAATGGAAATTGAAAAACTATAGGTGTGGAAACAATAGGTGTAGATAAAAGGCTAAATAGTGGAATTAATCTCCTAATTATCTTGAGTTTTTTTGCTTTAACTTTTAATTTCGACTTCTCCTTTAATCCTTTTCATATTATCTCTGCAACCTTGTTGCTAATCAGCCACTTCCCTGGCCTTCTCCTTTCTCAGAGAAGGAGACATTGGAATTAACTTGAGTTAGCACTGCACTGCTGGCTCCTTCCAGGCAGGTACAATGATTTATTAGTCTTTTTGTCCTCAGCACTTAGTACAGTGCCTGGCACATAATATTCTATGCAATGGAATATTATTCAGCAATGAAAAGGAATGAAGTACTGATACATGCTAAAACATGATGAACCTTGAAAACATTATGCTGAATGAAAGAAGCCAGTCACCAAAAACCACATATTGTATGATTCCTTTTATATGAAATGTCCAGAATAGGCAAATCCATAGAGACAGAAGGTAGATTAGCTGTTCCCTAGGGATGGGGAGAAATGGGGAGCAGTGACTGTTAGTAGGTATGGGGTTTTTTAGGAGGATGATGAAAATGTTCTGAAGTTGCTTGTAGTGATGGTTGCAAAACTCTGTGGATATGCTAAAAGCTGTATAAATTATGATATTTAAATTATATGTCAGTAAGTCTGTTATTAAAAAAACAAAAACAAAATAACCTTTGCATTTGCTTTTTATACCTAAAGAGGCCAACTGAATGCTAGAGATTTGTTGCAAGCTTGTTTTGATTAATAGAATTTAGATACGTGAAATATACATTTTTTCAATAGTATAGATTCATAAATGTGAACTTCTTAAGAAAAATATGCTGATCATAAGAAATGATAAACATCTCCCAATGTTTTTGTATTTGTTTGCTTGTTTTAGGAATAATTGTTTCTTGTTCAATAACCTAGGGCCTTTTTGTGATTATCATCTCAAAGGAGACTAATTGAGCAATTATTCAAAATCAGAAATATTATTAAAGCAAAATTCTAATTGTATATTGTGATCCAGTTAATAATATGTGTTTTATGTTTCAGTCAGTGGAACCTAGTGAAGTGAAGCATGCAACTGCAGCGTCAGGACCAGCATCAGTAGTTGCTGATCCACCCAGTAATGAAAAAGAAATAGACCCCAGCAGCATCCCTACTGCTATCAAGTACCAAGATGACAATTCTCTGGCCCATCCAAATGTAAGATGCTTAAACCTTAAGAATGTCAGTTGAAGTCTAGTTGACTGAAATTAAGTCAAACTGTTGTTCTTTTGTGCTGCAACAAGAAGACCATTGGAGGAATGGATTCATATGTTCCTATTTGCTAAAAATAGGCAACCAACCCCCAGTCCTTAGAGCTGTTACATGTATTTGAATCTAGTGTGGTCCAACTCATGTTGCCTGATTTCTAGAAGTATTCTTTCTATGGTTAATAAAAATAGCAAAAAAGAAGAGTTTTGTTTTGTTTTTAGTCTGGCACTAAAAGATCTAATTCTGGCTCAGCTCTCATTGGTTCATTGACTGTGAGCATGTCACTAACATATTTTGCTATCTTTTATGAAATGGTGTCATTTCACTGTGTCTCTCAGAAGGATTGGAGGAAATAAACTTCACAAAATAAGGTGTAAAATTGTTAACCAATGATGTTGGTATTTACTTCAAGACTTTCTGAGCGTTATTAATTCCAAATAGATGATCTTCAGTTAAGAAGTCATCAAGAGTTAAACAGTATCCAAATCTTGTGCTGAAAAATGTATTCTATAAAGGTGATTTGTATCATGTAAGGTCAAATCCAAGTTATTGCCAGACAATAACATTTTTCCTTTTTTTTTTTCTTATTTCAGTTATTTATTGAGAAAGCTGATGCTGAGGAAAAGTGGTTCAAGAGATTAATTGCTCTCCGACAAGAGAGGCTCATGGGCAGTCCTGTGGCCTAAGTAATATATGTGTGGTTGAATTAACAGTAACATTGGAAATTTAGGTTTTTAAATCCCAATATTAATTTTTTACTCTTAAAAAGAATTTAGCTGATTATATAATTTATAAAGGTAATCTCATTTCATTTTTTTCTCATGTAGGCTTGAATATTTGTTAATTTGAATTTAATCAAACATTGTAAATGTTAAAAGTAGTGTAAAATTTAAGAATGCATGAAAATGTCATACTGTTAATAAAGCTAATCCTAAAAATATCAGTGTTAAAATAAATGGTACACAGTAGTGTTTCTGAGTATAATTTGAAAAATATCAAGTTGTTGTTTAAAAACACAATTTTGATTAATCATGCATATATAAGAATCAAACTATATGCTATAAATATGAGATTTCATCTTCCATGTATTATGAAACCATTTTTTAATTTTTTATTTCACCTTATTGCAAAATTTTAGACACAATAAAAAGCACTCTTAACAATCTAAGCAGAATGAGCATGTTAATCTTAAAGGGATTTCTTAAAAATTAAATAAATTGATGATTTATTGCTTAGAGATCAGGTTTTACTAGGTGCTCCTTTGAAACATGTAAGCGGATCCCAGCTCATTCTTTTAGAAATCACATGTTCATGCCAGACCTAACCGGTTGGCCAAATACTCACAATGGAAAAATCGTTTCTGAGAAACCTGGTAAGAGCTCTCACTTCAGTCTTTCTTAACCAGCTGCTATTCCCTGCGGAGGAAGCCAGCTAATTGTAATTTTGATAAGACTGTCTATCATTGTAGAATACCTTTCTGTAGAAGCTGAATGAAAATCAACTATGCGTTCCATACTAACATGCCAGAGATAAGGGCTTTTAGGCCTTGCCTTACAAAACTAGTTTTTAACAGCTGACATGAATATTTCCCTTTTCTATTTTGTTCTGTCTGGTCTCACTCTGATTTAGTCTCTATGAAGACTGTACCTCAGAACACAAGATAAACATGTAGAGTTCTTGGGATAAGATTACCAATGTATAGGACATTTTAATGCCATCTTTTTTATATTTCTAAAACTGTTAAAATTCTAATCCCTGTTAAAAATGAAAAATATAAAGATCTTACACTCAGTTGCAAAAAGTATGGAAAATAGACTGATGACAAAATACTTGTTTTCATACAAACATGTTTCCACAGTCTAAATAAATGCTAATTATTTTGTTTTCTTTAACTTTAAGTAAAAGTGCCCAGTATGGACCCATGTTTGTGTGGTTTTTAATGTAGACATAACAAACTTTTAGTGACTTAAAAAAGGGTTTCACTGGACAGATACATGCAAAAAAATGAAAGTAGAGGGCCAGCTCGGGGTTCGCAGGTTCGGATCCCGGGCGCACACCGACACACTGCTTGTCAGGCCATGCTGTGGCAGCATCCCATATAAAGTAGAGGAAGATGGGCATTTATGTTAGCCCAGGGCCAATCTTCCTCAGCAAAAAGAGGAGGATTGGCTTCGGATGTTAGCTCAGGGCCAGTCTTCCTCACCAAAAAAAAAAAAAAAAAGGAAAGTAGACCATTATCTTACACTATAAGCAAAAAGTAACTCAAATGGATTAAAGATTTGAATGTAAGAACTGAACCCATAAAACTCCTAGAAGAAAACATAGGCAGTGCACTCTGTGACATTGGTCTTAGCAGTATCTTTTTGAATATCATGCCTCCTCAGGCAGGAGAAACAAAAGAAAAAATAAACAAGTGGGATTACATCAGACTAAAAAGCTTCTGCACGGCAAAGGAAACCATCAACAAAATGAAAAGACAACCCACCAACTGGGAGAAAATATTTGCAAATTATATATCTGACAAGGGGTTAATTTCCAAACTACATAAAGAACTCATATAACTCACAACGAAAAAACGAAAAACCCAATCAAAAATTGGGCAGAGGGTAGGAACAGATATTTTTCCAAAGAAGATATACAGATGGACAAAAGGCACATGGAAAGATATTCAGCATCACTAATTATTAGGGAAATACAAATCAAAACCACATTAGATATCACCTCACACCTGTCAGAATGACTACAATTAACAACACATGAAACAACAAGCGTTGGAGAGGATGTGGAGAGAAGGGGACTCTCATATACTGCTGGTGGGAACACAAACTGGTGCAGCCACTATGCAAAACAGTATGGAGATTTCTCAAAAAATTAAAAATAGAAATACCATATGATCCAGATATTCCACTTCTGGGTATTTATCCAAAGAACATGAAAACAGTAATTCAAAAAGATATATGTACCCCTATATTCATCACAGCATTAGTCACAATAGCCAAAACTTGGAAGCAACCCAAGTGCCTATCAAGGGGTGAAGGGATAAAGATGTGGTATATATATACAATGGAATAACAGCCACAAAAAAGACAAAATACTGCTATTTGCAACAACATGGATGGACCTTGTGTATTACGCTAAGCAAAATAAGTAAGACAAAGACAAATACCGTATGATTTCACTCATGTGGAAGATAAACACATAGATAAGGAGAACGGAATGGTGGTTACCAGAGGGGGAAAGGGTGAGGGAGGGCAAAAGGGGTAATGGGGCTCATGTGTATGGTGACAGATGGCAACTAGACTTTTGGTGGTGTATACGATGTAGGCTATACAGAAGTCGAAATATAGTGATGTACACCTGAAATTTATATAATGTTACAACCAATGTATGCTCAATAAAATAACTTTTTTTTAAAAAAGGGTTTTCAGTTTCTGAAATATTTTGTGTTTCATTCTTTGCATAACTTGTAAACAGTAAAAGTATCATCACCCTTTTGGGAAGTGTATTTTAGAGGTCCAGGCAAGACTGTGGGTTGTCATTTGGCCCACCAGTGATTCTCCAGAGAGCCTGGAGTAGGTATCTTTCTCAGTGTGCCTGATGTTCCTCCTCTATAAAACAGTGAAAATCTTATGATATACTTTAATTATGTTTAACACTAGTGTTCCTCTGCAGCAAATAGCCAAAATACAGAAAATTGAACTGCAATAGATTTGTATTTTAAAGGTAAATTTTTCATATAGATAGAGAATCAAGTTATTTTTTTAATTAACTGAACTTTAGTCCCTGCGAGAACTCAATGACTATTCCCCTCCTCCCTGATTTCCAGTATGATGCATTTTAATGTATTATTAACTTCATTTACCTGCATTTGTATAGAAGACTACAATATTACCATCCAAGCCAAATCAAATTTAATGAAAAAGACTCAGAACACTATCAAACACGTCACCATACTCAAGCTAGCTGATGCATCGGGCCTTCTTTAATACCCTAATACAATGAGTCTATAAAATAGGACAATCCCTGTGATGTCACTTGATTAATGGTAATAACTTGGACTTACATGAGACCTCAATGTGTTTTTTGAAACGTTGATTTCATACAAAATGATGAGTATAAGTTTGGTTTTCGTATCTGAACTGAGGGCACTCTCAGGGAAAATGGAAGAACATTTCTTCTAGCACTCTCTAATTACGAGGCAGCAGATACCTAGGGATGTGAGGACAGAGCACTTGGAGTGATTCACCCACTTCGCTTCAGCATCCTAGCATGTGCAATGAGGATTCTAATAGTGGACCTGCCTGGTTGGGTTATACAATAAAATAACACTAAAAAAAGCCCTTCATAGAAAAAGTATACTATTTCTGCCAAGGTACCAGTTTGGCGTGGAAGCCATCTTAATGAAGTATGGGACAAATAGTCACAGGGGTAATGATTTGGAAGGCTACACCCCAGCTTCAGTGTGCTCCTCTGTGTGCGCTTGAACTGACGGGGCCAGTAGACCCAGCTTCGTCCCACCTCTCCCTGAGCTCACTCCCTGCCAAGCCCACAGTAAACCCTTCTTGCTCTGCAGTTAGTGACCTACCATCTACTTAACTGAGGAATGTCAGGTCTTCTTCAGTCACGTTGACCCACATATTCATTAATGTTTTTTGAATACCTAGTTTGTTCTGGGCACAGTAAGGGCAGTTAGGTACACACGCGTGAATCCAGTGCGGATCCCGCCCTCAAGAGGCTCAGTTATGAAGCCCAGACATGTATACGATGTAAGAGACATAATACTTAGTGGTAGAGGAGAGGACTTGGTTGCAAAGAAGAGAGAAATTACTCCAAGTTAGGAAATTAAGGAAGCTTTCAGGGAAGAAATCACAACTGAACCAAGACATGAAGGGTAAGAAAGCTCCTGGAGCCCTAGGAACTCACAGCCACCCACTTCCATCTTCCTGATAGCCACTCCAGAAGGCTGGCAACTATTGCAGTTCTAACCCAGGGAAGAGTTCCTCTCGTCAAAGACCCCAGCAGCCCTGCGCTCCCAATCTTATTAAAAATCCAGGCAAAATTTTAGGTTCCTGGTGACCCTCTGGCTTTCTCTGACCATTTCTTCCTTTTAGTGGAGAATGGGCTGAATAAGCCAAGCCTTCATTTAGCCACTAGCATGAGTAGTCTTGTATCACCACTGCTTGTCAGCCAAATGACATGAGCTGAGACATGCATGGTAGCTGAAAGATTGTCAATGCCTCTGAGAAAGAATTGCATCTGCCAGTAAGGCCTCGCACAGCTGCATGGACCACTGCCTGCTCCCTGATACCATGTACTGTTATAGAAAGCATCATTTTGGAACCAGATGACACAGTCCCCTTGCCTAGGGTTAGATGCCTCCCCAAATTTTCCTTTGGTTTGGGCATCAAGTGAAAATCTTTAAGTGAGCAAATGATAGTAACAAAAGCTAGAAATGAAACAAGACATGGGACGTTTTGGGTCACTAAACTATGGATGAATTGATCTGGAATTCTTGCATCCGTGTTACTCCTTCGTTCCCCTGCTCCCCCTTCCTCTACCACAGAATTCCTCCCATTACAGAAGAGATTTTAAACCAGCTCTTGGCCATTACTCAATTGATATGGTGCTTGAGTTATGTAGAAAATATTCAAATGCCATCCTTTAAATGTAAGCCTTACTCTTTGGAACTCCTTTATGGAATAACGGAAAAGCAAGTCATCTTGATAAGAAAATACCTGAGTCTTTACAGCAGAATAAAAATGGAGGTAAGAAAGAGCATTTTGTGAATTCTCTAATCATCTTCACCTTTTATCACAGGGTGGACGTTGATCAATATATTCAGCTTGATTTGGTGAGTTTTTTCTAAATCAGAAAAAATGCTCTGTCATCATATATTTCTAAGTTATTTTTGCTGTCATTGTATCCCCAGAATCTAGCCCATGCCTGACACAAAGAAGGCTCTCAATAAATATTTTTCAATGAAGGAAGAGTGAATTTGCCCATCTGAAATGGGCAGTCTATTTAATAGTATGGTTATTTAAATTACTCAAGCTATTTGGAGCTAGTGCAAAAATAAATAGGTATCTGGGTACACACCTGAAACAACTGAAAGCAGAGTCTCAAAGAGATATCTGGACACCCGTGTTCACGCAGCAGCATTCACAACAGCTGAACATGGAAGCAGCCCAAGTGTATGGACAGATGAATGAATAAGTAAAATGTGGTATATACATACAATGGAATATTATTCAGCCTTTAAAGGGGAAGGAAATTCTGCTATATGCTACAACATGGATGAACTTGAGGAATTATGCTAAGTTAAGTAATCCAGTCACAAAAAGGCAAAACACTAAATAATTCCACTTACATGAGGTTCTTAGAGTAGTCAAAATCATAAAGACAAAGTATAATGGAGGTTGCCTGAGTCTGGGAGGAAGGGAAAATGGGGAGTTACTGTTTACTGGATAGAGTTTCAGTTTTACAACATGAAAAGAGTTATGGGGATGGATGGTGGTGATGGTTGCACAACAGTGGGAATGTATTTAATACCACCGAACTGTACGCTTAAAAATGGTTCAAATGGTAATTGTTATGTATATTTTAACACAATAAAAAAAATTATGAGTAAATCAATGAATAGATGAGTTTTATAACCAAATTAGTTTGATTTCTCTGATTTATGCCTCTGAGCTGACAAAGGCCTTTGGCTGTGCATCACGCCTTCTCTGCTGTGTTAGAGACCAACGACGGTGGGGCTACAGCCCAGGCAAGGATCTTACTAGTCCTGCACCTGCCCAAACTTTCTTTCTGGTCTCATTTTTTTATTGTATAAATAATATTTCAAATGATGTGGATGTGGTCCTTCAGAGTCCAGCTGCTGGCTCCTATGGTTGCTCTCCTTCCAAGCAACAGGTCAATTTTTAAGAAATAAAGTCTACCGATATAGTAAGACAACATTTTAACCTCAACAATGTACCGTTTTATTTTTAGGTCTCCAGAAGGAGTGGCAAAATGATCCTGCTGCAGTTTGGAGGGAATGATGAACTGAAGTGACCCTCTCTCAGCATCTTGTGACATGGTACTCGGGCTTAAATCCCACGGTGCAAAACACCGAAGGTAGTGCAGGCTCCCTTCATAATCTTCTACAAAATGAACTGCTAACATCCCATGTCTTGAATAAAATCCATAACTATAGTCTATCTACTTGTGCATGTTCCATGAAAATTATGTCATAAACTTAAAATGGAACCAAAAACATAAATAATTGAGAAATAAATGTTTTCCAAATACCAGCACAATGGATTGAATGACTGTATGAAAGACTGGGGAGATTTTTTTAAACAAATTCTGTAACTGGATTGTTTATTTAGCACTGTTGTAGCTTCTCTCTTTCCCCTTTCTGCTGTAGTAAGTCTAATTGACCTGGAGAAGATAACTCATGATAACTCACTTATTAATAGCTTGAAAAAGTTTTTTCAAAATGCTGTGTATTTGAATCAGCTGCAATCTCATTACATGAGGTGAAAACGGAAAGTCATCCAAAATTATAATCTCTGATAAACATATATTTCTCCATGTTTGAAATATTTCATTAAAAAATTTTTTGTATACCTACCATAGAGCATAATTAGCATCCCAAACCCTGTGTTACTTAATAGCTGTTCCATCAAAAACCCTTGAACCTTCAAGGAGAAGACCATTTTCATGATAACACTTGTTCTCCTACAACCACACTGGAGTTTCAAAGGTCATGTGGGCTGTTTTCAGCAAAGGTGCTCAGAGACTTTAATTCACCTTCTTTATAATTAACTAAGAGAGGGTGACAAGTGATTGGTAAATAGGTTAGCGTTCACCACAGCCTAGAAAATACCAGAAATTCAGTTTCTATTTGGGGTCCTTAATTTGAAGTTCCAATTTCTGAGTATTTTTATCTTGGTATAATAACTGTGCAATATGATTACCAGGAGATGTTCAATTAATTTCTAAATCCCTTTGAAAGGCATTTACACAGACCTTAGAGAACTTTGAAAGAGTTATAAAACTATTTTGCTTTTTCTCTTATTTTTTGAAAAATGTATGTAGAATTCCCACAATCTGTGACAAAAATCTCTGTCCTTTTACTAACAAAGGCAGCATAGATTTGAAATGTATTTTTACTTTGGAAGTTAAAAAAAAATCAATCTAATGTTTAAATGTCAATAGGAGATTTGAATATTGGATTCCAGTTCAAATGTGGAATTTGTAACTAAATATGAATGGTCACCATTTTACTAAAGTAATTCTCCTTCTGCTAAGTACTTCAAAATTTTCTCGCTATTCATTTGTATATTTTCTATAAATTATATAATTTAAATATGCCTGCTAGAAAATGGTCACATATAATTTATTAAATCTGCCCATTTGCTAGCCTTGTATAAATACAGGCAACAACTTGATAAAAGAGTACACAACATGAAAGTTACATCAAGAATTAAGCTTTTTTGGCACTCGCCGGGTGGCATAGTGGTTAAGATCGCACGCTCCGCTTCAGTGGCCTGGGGTTCGCAGGTTCAGATCTTGGGTGCAGACGTACACACTGCTTAGCAAGCCATGCTGTGGCAGGTGTCGCACATATAAAGTAGAGGAAGATGGGCACAGATGTTAGCCCAGGGCCAATCTTCCTCAGCAAAAAGAGGATTGTCAACAGATGTTAGCTCAGGGCTGATCTTCCTCACCAAAAAACAAAAATGAATTAAATTTTTTCTTAAGTGTTATCTTCCACTTCCAAAAGTGATTTGGGTTTGCTATTTTTCACTAAAAAACACAAACAGAAAGTCACCCACAGGCAACCAGTTTTTGAATGTAAAGAAATGTCTGCCCCTCCTGGGCTGCTGCTGCTTCGCCTCTCCCTCCCAGGGGACCGTTACGAACGATCCTGCCCAGCCTTGCCCTCTGCTTAAGCAAACACGTCTCTGTAGAGAGACTGACACATGGGCTCTTTTCAGACCATGAAAACAGATTGGTCTGCAGTTAAGTTTTTTCCCTGATTATGTGCCTTGGATAATATTCCTAAAAGTAGAATTGCTGGGCCATAGAGTAGATGATGGAGATGCTGCTCCATTGTCCCTTCACAATCACGCTTTGCTGCTGTTGTTTTCTCTGCAGTGTCCCACGAGGTTGACCTTTACTGACTGCATCACCCAGTTTCCCTTGCCCTCTGGCTTCTGGTTGGGTTCAGCCAATAAGAGGCACTGGCGGGAAATCAAAAGGAGGAGGAGAGAGAATTGGGTATCTGTACCCCCACTCCCCCCTAGCCATGTTTCAGTTGTGGCTGCTGTCCTAAGGCCTCACTCTTGTAGCCTAGCCCCTCTCCCAAGGATACAGCTCTCTCCTCCTTCCCCTTCAGATCTGGGAGCTGGAACAGTTTCCTGTAGCTACTAGTCCCTGATTGGCTCCCTTAACCCTGCCCACATCTCTGTATATAATGCCTTCATTAAACTCTTTCGAGTATGTCATCTGTTTCCTGCTGGAACCAAAGCTCATACAATTATCTTCAAGGGCAATGCATCAATTAGGATTAATTAAGTACAATTAGTTTTGATTTCATAAACAATAACAACAGCAACAGTGAACAGTAGCTTAAATAAGAAAAATGTTTATTTCTCTCTCAAGCGAATGACATTTAAAGACAGGTATGGTGGAGTCACATGTCAGGAGCCCAGGCTCTTGTTCCACCATCCTCAGTTGGTGGCTTCCACCATGTGGTTCATAATGACTGCTGAAGCTCGAGCCGTCATGCTCACATTCCACATGCCCACATTCCAGGCAGCATGAAGGAGGTACTCCTTCCCTTTTAAAAAGACTCAAAAGTTAAAATTAAAGGAGACTTGGAAGTTTATACCCACCCACTAGATCTTAGTCAAATGACTGCTCCCCTGTTGCAAGAGAAATTGGGAAATATACTATTTCAGTGTGTCATAGCAGAAAATATTCTGATAATTATGAATCATAAGATAACATTTCCTTTAAAACTATAGTAAAATCCTGAAGAAACCTAGATACATAACACATCTACCCTTCAAATTCCTGTTAATTCAGAAACAGTTTCACGGAAGACTGTTGAGTGGCATATTCTCTTTCTCAGCTCTCCAGAGGCTGCTCGACAAGCACCCTTTTTCTGAACTGATATTGAGCAGTAACAGTGACAGCTGTATGTGCAGACATCTCAGACATGAAGTGAGCGAGTGGCATTTAGACTCTGAGAATCCTAGTCAGCCTTGCTCCTCGGCCCTCTATTCCAGGCCAGTGCTAGTCAGTTAGGAGTGGATCCCCGAGCCTGAGTGCATCACAGGCAGAGAGATCTGGCATGGATGTTTCAGCTTGACTTGACGTCATAGTAGTGTGATCTCCTGGGGTGAGGCTCCAGAGGAAAGGAGGCGCCAAATTGTCAATTTAACTCTGGTGTCTCATCACCTCCTTTTCTATTTAAGTAGTTTTCATGTCTTTATTCAACTTTTTCTCCTTTAAAGGAAAAAAAAATGCTTTTCATTCATCTTATATTGTAAGCAAATGGAAAATGCTCAGTTCAATTCTAGTTCTACATTTACTAACCAACCTTTGATCAATAATTTCTGTCTCCACCAGCAAGGTCTTTCTGTCAACAAATATTTTAATTTACTAAAGATTGAATTAACCAGGTGCATGATCTCATGTGAGTCACGCAATTAATTTGAATTTTTTCAGCCTGCCCTCACTCCTGAAAAGCCAAGCAAAACCATCAAGGTTATTGAGAGGCATATTCTGGCTGTCTCTGTCCTTAGGAGAAAAGATTGAAAAGGAGTCTGCCCGTGCTTCTACTCTTCCCTGGCCAATTTATCAAGGTAGCAGATCAGCTAGAAATTAGGGGCAGAAGACCCAACTAGTAATAGAGATGCATTTGCCTGAAGAGGTCCCCTGCTTATATTTCTAGGAATCAAGTGGGTCGGCAGGAAGGGGCAGGGTCCAACAAGGGAGATAGATGAGAACCCCAACTCCAACATATTAGCCACAAGTCACAATATGTAGTGGACTGTTTGTTACCCCTTGCCACATGGCTTTAAAACATGTCTGCAAATTCTTTGATACTTCTCCTATTAGGGAGCACGGGTCCTTGTCCCCTTCCTTGAATCTGGGTCAATCTTAGTGACTTGCTTGTAACCAACAGGACACATGAGAAGAGGCACAGCGTAACTTCCAAGGCTAGTTTAGGAAAGGCTTACACCTAATTCTCTTGGTATACTCACCCTGGAGCCCTGAGCTGCCCTATAAGATGACCAACTACTCAGGGGCTGCTGTGTTGTGAGAAAACCCGCATGTTGGTGTTCTGGCTGACAGTCCCGACTGAGGCTCCAGCCAACAACCAGCATGTGAGTGAAGACTCCTCCAGCACAGAATCTAGCTGAGGCCCTAGAAATAAGCCATCTTCATTTCCCTGTCTAAATTCCTTACCCACAGAATCTATGTGCATAATAAAATGGCTCTTTTATGCCACAAAGTTTTGGAGTGGTTTGTTACACAGCAATAGTAACCAGAACACCAACCCTATTGAGTCACTGAAGATCTGGTTGAACCGCATACTGATAACACTGATGTTTATGTGGAGGTCTGCTGAAAGCTGGGTGATTGCCACCATTAGCAAAGAGGTTGCATGGCATGATACTATGAACGTGAGCTATAGAATCAAACCTCTCCCCCACCTCCTGAGCCTCTGCTCAATGATCTAGTAAAGAGGAATAGTAACTCCTATCTTGCAGAGTTCCCATGTGGATTAGACTTGATGTGCGTAAAACACTCAGCACAGTGCCTAGCAAAGAACCAGAATCAATAAAAAATAGGTAAAAATAGCAATGCTAGCACAAAAATCTTTGCGTTTTTATACACTAACAATAAATTATAAGAAAGAGAAAATAAGAAAACAATCCCATTTACAATTGCATCAAAAAGAATAAACTACCTAGGAATAAATTTAACCAAGGAGGTGAAAGACTTGTACACTGAAAACTATAAGACATTGATGACAGAAATTGAAGACACAAAGAAATGGAAAGATAATCTGTACCTATGGATTGGAAGAATTAATATTGTTAAAATGTCCATATTACCCAAAGCAATCTACAGATTCAATACAATCTCTATCAAAATTCCAATGGCATTTTTCACAGAAATAGAACAAACAATCCTAAAATTTGTATAACACCACAAAAGATCCTGAGTAGCCAAAGCAATCTTGAGAAACAAAAACACAGCTGGAGGCTCCTGATTTCAAACTGTATTACAAAACTATAGTAATCAAAACAGTATGCTATTGGCATAAAAACAGACACACAGATCAGTGGAACAGAACAGAGAGCCCAAACAAACCCACACATATATGGTCAATTAATTTATGACAAAGGAGGCAGGGATATACAATGGGGAAAGGACAGTCTCTTCAATAAATGGTGTTGGGAAAACTGGACTCCCATCTTACACCATACACAAAAATTAACTCGAAATGGATTAAAGATTTGACTGTAAGACCTGAAACCCTAAAGCTCCTAGAAGAAAACATAGGTGGTAAGCTCCTTGACATTGGTCTTGGCAATGATTTTTTGGACCTGACTCCAAAGGTAAGGGCAACAAAAGCAAAAACAAACAAATGAGACTATATCACACTAAAAAGCTTCTGCTCAGTGAAGGAAATCATCAACAAAATGAAAAGGCATTCTACTGAATGTGAGAAGATATTTGCAAATCATATATCCATCATGGAGTTAATATCCAAAATATATAAAGAACTCATACAACTCAATAACAAAAAAAAAACAAGCACAATTAAAAAATAGGCAGAAGATCTGAATAGACTTTTTTCCAAAGAAGATATACAGATGGCCAACAGGCACATGAAAAGATGCTCAACATCACTAATCATCAGGGAAATGCAAATCAAAACTACAATCACCCCACACCTGTCAGAATGGCTATTACCAAAAAGAGAAAGAGAAAGACAAACACCATACGATTTCACTTAGATGTGAAATCGAACAAACAAACAAAACAAAACAAAACTCATAGATACAGAAAACAGATTGGTGGTTGCCAGAGGGGAAGGGGGTGGGGGGGGGTGCGAAATGGGTGAAGGGGATCAAGAGGTACAAACTTCCAGTTATAAAATAAATAAGTCATGGGGATGTAGTGTACAGCCTGGTGACCAGAGTCAATAATATTGTATTGCATATTTGAAAGTTGCTAAGAGAGTAGATCTTGAAAGTCACAAGGAAAAAAAAATTTTTGTAACTTTGTATCGTGGCAGATGGTACCTGGACTTATTATGGTGATCATTTCACAATGTATACAAATATGGAACCATTATGTTGTACACCTGAAACTAACATGTCAATTACACCTCAATAAAGAAATATCAACACTATAGTTTTCTGATTTTATGTTCCTGTGATTTCACTTAGAATGAAGCTTTATTCTCTTGTGAGTGATCTCCTTATTTTATAAAGCTGACTCACTACATACAGATAAGTTGGACAGACAAATCTATAAGAGCATTTGGGTTAAATGATAGGTAAAATTAGAAAATGAGAGCGCCATGTAAAGACAAATACAGGGTTATTCAGTGCCTTTAGCTAGAAATCGGCATGTCCTACAAAGCTGACTGCCACAAGTAAGACTGAATGAGACGTAATCATCAAAATAACTGAGAATTAAGAAAGAAAATTAATTCCCAAAGGAAATCACTGTAGATCTCATTAGTTCAGGAATAACCTATCTTAAGACTTTAATTAAAAATAATATTTATTCCAAATAAATTAGTGCTGGCAGGTTTCTGCAGAATCCATAATCTTGCTTATGCTAAATCTTCTTACATGAAGGCAGACATCATTAATCTTGTCTCAGATGGCCTGCAGTCTGACAGCCCTCACAGCACTAGGCCAATTTTCTGCAGCAGCCTCTTATCTTCACCAGAGGAGTTCTAACTCATGCCGATCCCTAAAGTAAAGGTCTAGGCAATTAGAGACACCGCTGTGAGATCTACCCTGGCATTTTATCATGTTAGGAAGCATCTCATCATGAGTTTGTTCTCAAATCGAGGCCAGTATCCCAACACTACCATCAAATTAACAGTGGTTATTTTATTATTTTATTTATTTATTCCTACCATTCTTTGTTCCAGAAAAGCATCAGGTGTTCTATAAAAATTCATAGACTATTACCAGATAAAAGAGAAAATTTTTTCGGATCTGAGATTAACAGGTTCATAATGATTCTAAGAATCATAATGATTCTTAGAATTTTGTTTTGTGCCTATCCTGATTATTCTTGTACAAGTTGCTAATAGATGCATGCACTGGGTTGAATAGCATCAATTCAACCAGGTGAACATTCATGTCCACTGGGAACCAATGAATGTGAACTTATTTGAAAATAGGGTCCTTGCAGATGTAATCAAGTTAAGATGAGGTCGTATTGGATTAGAGTGGGCCCTAAATCCAGTGACTGGGGTCCTCATAAGGAGAAAGAGATTTGGATTCAGAGACATACAGGGGAGAAGGCCATGTAATGACAGAGGCAGAGATTGGAGTGCTGTAGGGGCAAACCAAGGAATGATGAGGATTATCAGGTGGGAAGAGGCAAGGAAGGATTCTCCCCTACAGGTTTCGGAGGGAGTGTGGCCCTGCTGACAGCTTGATTCAGACTTCTAATCTCCAGAACTATGAGAGAGTCAATTTCTATTACTTAAGCCACACAATTTTGTGGTACTCTGTTGTGACAGCCCTAAGAAACTGATACAACGCTTAAACACTTTTTTCCTAAGAACCTAGAGTACATGCCTAGTATGAATATAAAGGTTTGAAGGGGGAAAAAATGAGGTAAAAGAAATAATTTTCTAAAAATGTTGCCTAGTAAGCTTTTTGTTTAAAACCTATGACTCTCCTATGCATGCTGGGCGGTAACAAAACAAGTGGCAGTAAACAAGTGACAAATATCAAGGGAAAAAATCTTGGAAGCATCCAATCACATTTAGTTTAACAGATGGTTTTTATATGGATAAATAGGCTTTTGATATTTTATTTCATCCATTTTAGAGTCTAATTTTTCTAAAGCTATACAAGAAAGATAGTCTTCAATAAATACAAAATTGGAATTCGAGCATTTTAGAGCATAGGCAAGATGATTTCAGATCCACTTTAAGACTGAATGGAATTAGAAAGGTAATAAAATACCCAGAACCTGATAAACTTGTGCTAAACTTTTGCAAACCAGACGAAAACATTAGTTTGTAATCTAAATATCCTGCAGAAATGAAACTACTGCCTCATGGCCCTGATACTTTAAGATATGGACAGCCCGCGGCATGGTGGTGACTGGCGTCCACTCGCAAAGGCTTTCTGCTAAAAGTCAGGGCGCTTCTCATCTCTCACCACACGGGACTCGCCATCAATGCAGTTTTGAGTTACATTCGGAAGCCAATACCTATGCAGGTGTTACTGGGCTAGGGTATCCTTTCATGCCATGAAAACTCACACTCTCAGTAAGTAGATTACAGACTTGAAGCCTGCAGGCCAGGTTCAGCCCTCAGACTTGTTTTGTTAGGCCTGCTCAGATATTTTGTTTTTAATTAATTGCTAACTTTAAAAAATTGGGAAATTTCATATTACCAGTGGGAATGAATTTCTGCAGGGCAATCATTTGGAGCTGAATAGCAGTTCCCCGCTTTGCTGGAGGCGCAGCCCTCCAGGTGCCCCCAGCTATACTGCACGGGGATAAGGGTGCAGGTTCTCGGGCTAGACTCCGGGGTTCCACTCCCAGATGTGTGACCTGAGCAAGTGGTTATTCTTCTCTGACCCTCAGCTTCCTCTCATGTAAAATGGGCATAATAATAGTGTCTATCTCATTTGATGGTTTGGGGAGTAAGGGAGTTAAACCATGTTCAGCACTTAGGGCAGTGCCTGGCACACAGTGGAAATTCAATAAATGTATGTTTTTGGGGGGTTTTTTAATTGAGGTATAATTGACATATAAAATTATATTAGTTTCAGGTGTACAACATAATGATTCCATATTTGTATACATTGTGAAATGATCACCACAATAAGTCTAGTTACCATCCGTCACGATACAAAGTTACAAGAATTTATTTTCCTTGTGAAGAGAACTTGCAAGAGCTACTCTCTTAGCAACTTTCAAATATGCAATACAATATTATTGACTCTGGTCACCAGGCTGTACACTACATCCCCGTGACTTATTTATTTTATAACTGGAAGTTTGTACCTCTTGATCCTCTTCACCCATTTCGCCCAGCCGCCAACCCCCTCTCCCTCTGGCAACCACCAATCTGTTCTCTGTACCTATGGGTTTGGTTTGGTTTGGTTGTTCATTGTTATTTTGATTACTTATTCTTATTCTCATTATCATCTTACCTCTCCCACTTCCAGCACTTTTATTACTTGCCTGGCCCTTACTGGTGTTTGTGGTTTTGACTCCAGCTCTAGGTAAAGCCCCGCCCTCAGCTGGAGGGAGAAGAGAGCAGCACAGCCAGGCGTATACCCGGTGTATCGACTCAGAGCCCAGATTCTGCAGCCAGACAGCCTGGCTTCTAATCCCAACTCTACTACTGCCTAGCAATATGTCCTTAGACAAATTACTTACCTCTCTGAAACCTGTGTTTATTTACTTCTATAAAACAGTAATGAAACTGCTGTGACTCAGCGTGCCTAGCACATGGTAGGTTTTAGCTTTCATTATTAAGAACACACAGCAGACCACAGCCTTCTCCTGTCCACCAGCAGCGCCAGGCGTAGGCCACCTCAGTTTCTCCCAACAGGTGCCCGTGCCACTCAGTAGTATCAGCGTCACTGGAGGCTGTGTCCCAAGGGGGTTCCAGGTCTGAGGGAGATAAGAATTAGGAGGAAACCAGGTCTAGCTTGGAGCCACTCATTATTAACTGCCTTTTACCCCTTTATCTTGTTACCCCAAAATATATGCCCCAGATAGCATTAAAACTTGCATGGCCTTGAAATTAAAAACATCTCTTCTAAGACGGAAGCAGATTTTTCCTACCATTTCAAATAGTAAAAGCATCTGAGTCTATAACAAAGGGATGAAGGCATTCCAAGTTCTCAAAGTTTTCCAAAAGAATTCCCTCATCCCTGGACCAACTTCTCAAATGATCGCCTTTGCAGTGGGACATCCGCCCACAGCTTGAATTCTCTTCAAATCTTATCAAAGATTTAAAAGTAACTTTTAAAATAACGCTTTAGACAGTAACATTAAACAGTTCCTGAGAACAGATGACCTCAACACTATTTCTTAAAGAATGCTACCTACTATTCAACCTGTTTTAGGCTCTATAAATTCTAAAATTTTTCATATTTTTTAAAGAAGCAACCAAGCGTTTCTTCTATTCTATACACAAAAGAAATATAGACAGTCACAAATATCAAAGTGTTGACTCAATAGAAAAATCCTCTTTTTGAAATTATTTTCTGTAGAAAAAAGTTCTCCAAATCTCAATGATGATAAAGATTTAAAAATAGCTGAATGTTAAATTGATTTTAAAAGTTAGTAAAGACATGCACAAGAATGGTCATAGCAGCTTCTTTAGTGCTAAAAGCCAAAAAAAAAAAAAAAAGGAGCAATTCAAAAACCTATCAACAGTAGATGGGTAAATTACTTGTGGTAAATTCATACAACAGAATACTACACAGCGATGAAAAAGAATAAACTATTGCTACATGCAGAAATGTGTATTTTGCAATAACATTGTTTGCAACAACAATGAATTTTGCAGACATATTGTTAAGCAAAAGAAGCAAATTGCAGAATATTGGTTACCTTTGAGAGAGATTGACTGGGAGGGAGCACGAGGGAATTTTCTGGGGTAGTGGGAATGCTTTGTATCTTCAAATGGGTGGTGTTTACATAACTTATTCATATGTAAAAATTTATTGAGCTGTACATTTAAGATTAGTGGACTTTACCATATTTAAATTATACCTCGGTTAAAAAGTAAATAAAAAACTAATCAGGCTTTGGATATGAATTTTCATCAACTACACATGGCTCCATTATGGGCTCTGTGGAAAGGTTGAATTTTGTCACTAAAAAAAAATCAGTATAAAAATCATATTTGTATTTTACATTGTCATTCAAATTCTTTGTCTTTGGAATAATACCCTTTGTTTTATTCATTAAATAACATTTTTGTTGTTTGTTTCTCAGGAAAATTCAAAAATCTCTTCATGTACTAAAACCAAACAACCTATGTCAAAGTTTGGACAGTCAGTCCTGGCAGCTTCGTGTTTATGTAATTCCACACCATCGAGTCCTTCTTCATGATGAGAGCTGGCTACAAGTGTAGTGAGAAGAAAATGGCCTTGAAATGGTCAGGTCCGGATCAGAATCCCTGTTCTACCAGTGGGCAGCTAGAAGACCTGAGCAAATCACTCCACCTCCCTGAACCTCTGTGTTCTCACCTGCAAAATGGAGATGATGCCCCTGTCAGAGGGGTATTGAGAGAATTCGTTGGGATAAAGTTTGTAAAACTTTTGGTAGACACTTTTTAAATGGAAACCATTACTAAATGGAAGTGAGCACTTATCTAAGTCTTTATTTTAAGAAGATCATGCCACGTGCTCCAAAGTATCCACGCCTCAAAGATTTACATCTAAGCAATGTGGGAAAGGCCACTATTGGTGCCCATATTTATTGACAGGTGTATCATCTTTGGCTCATCCCTGACTCATCCTCACTGCCACTCCCGCTGTCTCCAGCATCTCCATTCTCTCTGGCCTTCCACCACTAGAGCAGAGCGTTCCTCTGCTTCTCTCCTCCGAACTCCCTCTCTGAACGGCAGGACCCCACCCCAGGGCTTGAAGCCTCAGCTTCTACCCCTAAGAGGCTGCCTAAAGCATCTTTCCACAAAGGCAAGTCTTTTGTTACTGATACCCCAGTAGGTGACATTTTCTTCATATTTTTCCAAATAAAATGTGACTCAGTTACAATTTGTGCAAAATGAACTCCTAGCCATAAATATACATGTCCATAGAGAAAATGAGCTGTAAAAGTAAACATAATTGAAAAAATTTGCTGCTTGTTCATAATTTGGTGTGAATAAAACTTCTGGCCCTTGCCTCAGCAGCAGGCACCAAAGAGAATTTAACATTGGAAAATTCCCTCTGTGAACTCAAATTTGCTTTGAATTTTTACTTCATTGGAGGAAAAACTTACTCTAGAGACTGTGTTTCTCAAGGGAGAGGGATGCTGTTGGCATTTAGGGCAAGACAATTCTTCATTGTGCCAGACCGTGCCACACATTGTGAGAGGCGAGCATCCTTGGCTCCACCCAGGGAGGGGAGTAGAGATGCCTTCAAGCATGCAGCGTGGCTGGCAACCACCTACAACTTTGTGTGGGCATTGTCTCCCTGGGAGAGGAGGAGGGGTCACTCCCAATGGAATAGGAGCCCAGAATATAAATTAAGTTCAGTTGCAGAAAAATAAAATTACATTTCTTGCACGTGAGTTTGTGGGTGGAGTTTGCTACTCAACTCCTGTCTAGTGGAAGGAATCCAGGCTTGGGAGGAGGGCCCCAGGGACAGGTGTGCAACACCTAAAGAGGGCACCAGTCACATCATACACATTGTAGATTTGTATATTTATTAAAAAAATTTTTCCATTATGAAAGTATCTTGAGAGAGACATCTGTTCCTGATTTGAACAAAGGTGCCATATGGACTAAAGGCAGCCCTTACAGGGGGTTTGCAGACCTTGGGACCTGTGCTCTTATTAGATAAGTCACTTAATTGTGATCCACCATTTCCCCATCTTTCATAAGGGCATGATACAAACCTGGTAAAGGACTGGTAAGACAGCTAGCTGAAAAGAAGATAAACACTAAAAAGACAATGAATCATACCTTTTCGAGAAAATAGATCCATGATACATTTTAAATTTAAAACAATTAAATTTGAAAAAAAAAAAAGAAAGATTGTGACGTTAGGACAGAGGTCCCCAAACTGTCTCAGTTCATGACCCCTAAGTGCCTCAGTAACATCTTCACTGGACCCCCAGGTCTAAAGAAACACCAGGTAGTTCTGTTTAGTATGTAGTAGGGCCAAACAACTTAAGTATTTATGTCCTAAAAACTCAGTAGCCTTTTAAAAAGTAAAGCACATAATCAAAAGAAAAAACAATTGTTGTATCATTCTTCAGTGATCACACTTACTAACGGGTGTGGCGCTGCACACACGCTTACTAACGATCTGGCGCTGCACGGCTTCTCACACTTGGGAAACAGGTGAACTCTGCCACCAGCATTTCCTGTTCTACACTGATTTTCACAAGGTACTTTCTTTTCATCATAGTAACTCTTAAAACTCAGCTTTCCAAAGACAAGACGTCATCTAAAGGAATGTAGTGCAATCTAACATCAAAACACGTGGACTGTCTCAAGCTAGTAGGTTGCACAATGTCCCACAGATGTCATTTCTCTGTTTCCCTCGAAATTTTTAAATGTCCCATGGTGCCCCCTGTGAATTTGCTGTGACGTTTCACTCCTGGAGCACCTTGGTGCACAGCTTAAAACTAAAGGATTAGGACAATGAAACCGCAGACACGTTGAAATTAACTGCAGAGAGGTGTTTATAATGGCCTAACCCCCATGGCTCTGAGAGCTATGACAAAGTCTCAAAGCCCAGCAACTCGAGAGCCTGTTTATTTCTTCTTGGGCACTTGAGATAACGTCTTTACAAGCGTTTTGAAAATTCTGAGCGCTGTGACAACGGTGATTGCAGAATCGGCTGCTGAGCAAGCTGTCCACTAGAATGTAAGTTCCAAAAGGCCAGGGAGTTTCGTATCCCCAAAGCCTAGGACAGCACCTGGGATATGACTGGTCCTGAATAAAGAGCTGACGAATTAACGGGTGGAAGAAAGGAGGGCTCACAGGCATTTTGCACTCTTTGTGTTTTGAATAGAGTTATAGGGTCAGCGTGGGTCTCACGCTTCCCTCTGTATTCTCTCAGCGCAACCAGTGACCTTCCAAATGAAACAGAAGTGTAGTGTGGTTAGAAATGATATATGTAAAAGTGCCTACTACACAGAGGTGCTCAGTAAATGGTTACTTTAAGTTTTTATAGGGAGGCAAAATAGAGTGGTGGCAAGAACATAAGCTTTGGAGGAGGACGAATCTGGATTTGAATTGACTGGATCATCACCAGATTTCTCTGGGTCTCAGTTTGTTCATATGTAGTATGGCGATACACATCTTAGTATACAGGGTTGTTGTAAGGATTGAATGAGAAAATGTATGTAAAGCACTTAATGTAATGCCTGGAACAAGGAAATATAAGTGGAAACCATTATCCTAATAGGTAATTTTCACTTTACTTGGCTCATCTCATTCCTCTGAAGATGTTTCAGGACACACACTACCCCAGGATCTTTGCATTGGCCTGGAATGTGCTTCCCATAGATGTCCACCTCCTTCCAGTGAGTCTGCTCAAATTCACCTCTCAATGAGGCTGACACAGAACTCCCTATTTATAATGGCACACCTCCGTCCCCCTTACCCTGCTCAGTTTTTTCCCCAACACCTATTGCCTTTTACCATAGTACTACTTTCTATGTCGCTTATATTCATTCTGCCCTCACAAGAATATAAAGTTCAGGAGGGCAGGGATTTAGGTCTGTTTTGTTCCCCAATGCCTCAGTGTCTAGATTAGTGCCTGACATAGGATAGGCACTTAATAAATATTTGTAAAATTGAATTAATTGATTTGAATACATTCCCAAAGAATTTTATGCTTTTTAGTTTGGGCCCATTACTTAGTTTGTCAGCATGATTTTGAGAAATGATTACCTGCTTCCATCCTGCATCTTTACGTACAGTCCGTCACCCACATTTAAAGATGCAAATGGCTCCACCAGGGAAAACTCCAGGCTTCCAGCCTAGTTCAGTTACTAGCGTCTGAACCTTGGCAATGCACTTAGCCTTTCTGTGCCTTGGTTGCATCACCTATAAATGGAGATAAAAACCGTCTCTACTCCACAAAAATCTCGTGAGGATTCAATGAATTAATTCACATGAAGTGCCTGCAACCGTGCCTGGTTCACAGTCAACAAATGTTAGCTGGTGTGATTTCATTCATAGCGGAGTCCGGGACACTCTCCCCTCAGGCCTGCTCTGCATCTCTGTCCTCCCCTGCTCCGGGAGGCAGCCTCTCACCACCCACCCCCTCTTTCCCTCCCACCTCTGACCCATCAGATCTGAAACTGATGAGGTCTCGTGAACTTCAACTCTCCTTTTTCGAAGCCCCACTAACTTTTTTTCCTAAGCATTTGCCATTAGGCCCAAGTTGCTTTTAGAAGCTCCAGGTCACTCCCTGACTAACCTGTGCCTGGACTAAAGTTTTCATGTTTTAACAATGTGATTCTAAGAAAAATCCCTATGGGAATAAGAGGGAACGTTTCCTCACAAGTTGCTTTATTTGACCTTAATCCCGAGCGATTTTAATACTGTCATTTGTCACCAATAACTTAGCCCATTTCATTTAAGTTTTTTTTTTTTTAAGTGGCCTCCTTAAAATCTTGGGTTGTACTATTTTAAAGAGAAAATAATTTCAAATCTTGTAAAACAATTTTTTTTTGCCTTGAAACTTATTTAGCAAATCCCTAATATGTATATACTCTAACTTCACCCTGAGGCTGGGGGAGAAGCAAATATCCTCTTCCTTGGAAGGGCTGTGCTATCTTAACTTGGGCTGTGAAGTTGGCCCTACCTCATGCTGCCAGTCTCAGGAAAAGGAGGCTGCCAGAGAACTTGGCTAAAGGTGGGGAGGTAAAAGGTCCAAAGGATTGAATTCCCAGCTCCCAAAATAACCCCTGAGCACTCCTGCAACCTCCAAATCAGGTCCTGCACGCTCCTTCACACTGGCAGAGTGCCACTTTCTGGCCTGGTCCCAGGAGGCCCTGTGAAGCCATGGCTGGCCCTCTATCCCCACAGGACAGCCTGCAGAGAGGCTGGGAAGCCCACTGAAGTAAGGGTGGACATGCAAAGTGCATCTTCTCTCTTCTTACACTCTTATCCTGCTCTTTCTTTATGGTCCTCTCTTTTCTTCTATCTCCTCCACCTCTTTCTAGGCTCCTAGAAGGCGTCAGGACAGGGTTTTCCAAAACTCAATAATATGAGTACCACTGTCATGATATCCTTCCCCCCACCAAGCCCAAATCCCACCTGTTCTATTTTTTTAAATTAGCTCACTTTTTCACTTAAATTTTTAAAGACTAGCTATTAATGTATAGCACTGCTTTAAATTTAAAACCAGTTTCACTTGCCATAAACAAAAGGCTCATATATAAAAATAATTAAAAGTATATAGTAACAGAGTTTTGATTGGATATGGCTGCTTGTTGCAGGCCTTGTGCCAGAGGCCCCTCTGTTAGGTTAAGGATGATGGAGAACTGTTACAGACATACCAGGGTCAACGTGAGAATTGCCCCTTGAAATAGAGACTGGAAAGAGGACCAAAAAGAGTCCAACTTTCTCATCTTATTTTTGAATACTATGTCTACATAAAACTTAAGTATTTCCCACTTTGGGAAACGCTTTGAGTTTTGGACTCACAGAAGGCAAGTTAAGTTTGTTGAAATCTAATAGGCCTCAACCCATTTCCTTCAAGCACTTAAACTATTTACTAACTGTACTCAAAAACTTTTGGCATACTATTTTCTCATTATTTGTGCACAGCTTTTGACCAACTACCACAGAGTGGTTTGGATGTAGGACTCCTGTGGATCACAAAATGTGGCCGGTGAATGGGCCTTTGAACGCCATCTAGCACAAATCCTGACCCATCTCCACTTTCCCGAAAAGAGACTTGGGGTTCGAGGCCGAGAGCGGTTTGCCCAAGGTCGCACAGAGGGTTTCTAGTTTTTGCGTTCCTGCCGCCCGGAGAACAAGCTATCTCGTTCCCCGGGAGGCTTCAGGAAGCGGTGCCTGGCTGGCGCGAGGCCAAACCTCTCGCCACCTCTGTGTTGATCGCGGTTGCCATGGCAGCGGCTCACTGTTCCCCGCCTCATCTTAGTGACGTCATTGGGCAAGCGTCCAATGGGAAAGCAGCCCGGCGCACGCTCCGCCTCTCCCGGCGGGCCCGGCCTTCGCAGCGAGGAGAGGCTCGGCCGCGCGGGGAGGCGGCTCCGGTCGCGGCCGCGGCGGGTGCCATCGGTCTCCGGTCTGTCCGCGTCCGCGGCCGCCGAAGACAGAGCCAGGATGTTCGGGATGCTGAGCAGCAGCTTTGAGGACGACCCCTTCTTCTCGTGAGTGCCGGGGCCCGGAGCCGCGGCGGCGGGAATTCGGGGGTCGTCGGGGGGGGCTATCGTAAGGGAGAAGAGCGAGTAAAAATTGCGGCGGGCGAGACGGCCTCGGGGGACTCCGGGAGGTGGTGTGAGGAGAGGAGGACCGGGGCGTGGGAGGAAGGGAGGAGGGGACTGAGGGGTGTGGGGGGCATGGGGTGAGGAGAAGAGCACCGGGGGCGTGGGAGGAAGGGAGGAGACGACTTGGGGGGCGGGGAGGGCCGGGGGCGAGGGGTGAGGAGAGGAGGACCGGGGCGTGGGAGGAAGGGAGGAGAGGATTTGGGGGGCGGGCGCGGGGAGGGCCGGGGGCGTGGGAGGAAGGCGAGAGCAGGATTTGAGGGCCCAAGTAGGGGCTGCTCTCAGCATGGCGGGACTTAGGGTGCGCGGAGGCTTCCTGCGTGGGGAGTCCGGCGCTGGCAGCTGCAGAGCTGTGCAGGTGGCGGTCGCTGCCCTCTCGGTGGAGCTGCTGGTGAGCATGATGCTTACAGGACCTTCGCCGCACCTGCTTCAATTCCAGATGAGGGGCAGGGAATATCTTATAAGATGACAGTTCTTTGAAAAGGGAAACGTTTTTAAAACAGTATTTTTCATAAAATAAGCGTTTATGACAGCACAAGGAAGTTGAGAGTTGTGCTGTCCCTCACCTTGAAGTGGTTGAAAGTTGCCAGGTGCGCTGTTTATTTTCTTTGCTGGCTTTGTCACAAAGCCCCTTGTTTGGAAAGGGACTCCTCTTTCCATCGAAAGTACAAGTAGGGCAGGGAAGCAGAGAGAAGGTGCATTGAACACCTCAGGTCAACAAGTGCCAACCCTGTGAAGGGTTCCAAATGAAATAATGTGATGCCTTAGGAAGAAGGCATCCAGAAATTCATTAGTTGTTTCATTACGATCTAGTTTTCTGGTTTGTTTTTTTTAGTTCTTCCGATTCTATAAAATAATAAAACAATCTAGTTGGATCCCTAAGACTGGAAGATTTGTGATCCTTTTTTGCCCAGGTGTTTTGCCAGTTTGAATTTGACTTGGTGACCTAATTTATTTTGATTGATTAAATTCTCTATGTGACTTGGGGACCATTTTTTTAAAAAGGTTAAAATGTGAACAGTATTCTGCATAAATTTTTTTGTTTTTGAAGAAAAATATTATATTCGCTTAAATGTGTTAGTACTACTATAAAACCAAATAACATGAAAGTAATAATTGAAAGGATAATTAACAGTAGAAAAGATGAAATGAATAATATAGAAAAAATAAAATGATTAACATTTTATTCTAAAGGTTATTCATTATAATTAAAGGGTATATAAACTCAGGCAAATTTATTATGCTGTTTTAGTTAGCTTGTTTAGGAGCCATTGGGGCATTTACAATCAGTGTCACTTTAACAGATTTTAAATTTTGTATTATGATTTGATCTTTTAAAAGCCTTTGAGAGTAGGGCCTAAATATATCCATAGATTAGTTGAGCCATTGAAGTGGTTCTTATGTAATTGTGACATCCGTACAGTGGTTAACAGTTAAGATTATGATAGATAACTTCTGAGTTGTACTATATCCTTGATTATATCAAAAAGAGCAATGGCCTTAACTAAACCGTGAATGTATAATTAGTACCTTCTTTAAAACGTCTTACAAAAGTGTAATTTAAACTCTTGGGTGACTCTTTCTGAGCAAAGGCAGTGAACCCAAGAGTCAGGGTCAGAAATAGTAACAGACCACAAATAGTAGGCGTACATCAAAGAACACTCTTCCCCTGTGCTTAGGATGGAAAGGACCATTAGGTGCATGTCAGTAGGCCTTTAGGCCATCACTCTCTGTAGCCTTTTTCAAATGCAGGCAGCCATATCATTAAAGTTTAGGATAAAATTATTGTAACCAGCTTTATAAAACTGATGCATGCTTATTTCTTTGCTCTACAATTAATTATATAAAGAGAGTAAATATACTTTGGGGAGGTAAGGGAGAAAGAGAATGAGAGTTTATATTTATTTCAAGTAATCTGTCTTTTGACCTACCCCTTTACCCCAATCCCAGACAAAATGAGTATCCATTATTTAATGTAAGTCAAACATAAGGAATTGATAAAGGTGACATACTCCTGATTAAATCATCCACTGATCTTGAGGGATACAGAAGGGTTCCATGACCACCATCTTTTATATAAATATTATCTCTATTGCTAACATTATGTGTCTGGTCATTGGGTTCCCTAGTAGTGGCTAGTTTAATGTTTGACGTGTAGAAAGTATTCAATAAATAGTGTCTAACGATACTCTGGTGACCTTCAGTCTTTCTCTTGTAGTTAATCTGTTATTTAGTTGATTGATGTAAGTAATTATTTGTATGCAACAGATGCCTTTTTTTTTTTTTATAATTTTATTTATTTATTTATTTTCCCCCCAAAGCCCCAGTGGATAGTAGTATGTCATAGTTGCACATCCTTCTAGTTGCTGTATGTGGGACGCGGCCTCAGCATGGCCAGAGAAGCGGTGCGTCGGTGCGCGCCCGGGATCCGAACCCCGGGCCGCCAGCAGCGGAGCGCACGCACTTAACCACTAAGCCACGGGGCCGGCCCAACAGATGCCATTGTTGATTCTAACACTGCTAATTTGAACACTACCATTTTCTAAATAATCCATTAGTTCAGCATCAAAGATACCAATATAAGCACACACTACTAATTTACTAGTTATTCAAAAGTGGGCAGACAAAAAATATATACTTCCTGGATATAAAATTAGAATTATTAAACTGGTAAAATACCGTGGTCAAATTGTCAAACATTTAAAAGATTTGAGTAAAAAAACAATTAAAATCTGTAGTTTTGAATTCAGATATTTAATTTTCAATATTTACCTTCCCATAATAGTACATCTTAAATGTTTCATCAGAAAATTAAAGGGAAACTTTAAAAGTGATATTTTAAAGTTTGGTATTTTATTATACATTTGGGGCTTTTTAAAAATTTTGGTATCTTATTATGTTTCAGAGCTGAAGTTATTTCAGTGAAAATTGCCTTACGGTATACCTTCGTGTATACCTTCTTAAGTAAATAATACTTGTAATTTGGTTAAAAACACAAAGGCTAAAAGCTGGCACTTTCTGACATGCTGTTTTCTCTCAAGAATACTACTTTTTCCTCTCATTTGTATTTACTTAAGAAGAAATAGAAATATGTATGTATGGACAGGAAAATTAATTTGAGGTTAAAATGGTTTTGGCATCTATCCTATACCGTAAAATTGATTTAGTATAAAAGTTTATGTATACGTAGTACAATCTACAAATTTCTACTTTGTACAGAAATGTGAATTTTGAATCTTCTGAGCTACAGAAATGAAATTCTGATCATGCAAATCTACAAAGAATAGCTATGTTACCACTTGTCAGCTATTAGACATTAAAGTCTCAGAAGCAGGTTGGCAAATCTATCAGCCTTATTTTTTTTTTGAAGATTGGCCTTGAGCTAATATCTGTTGCCAATCTTCCTCTTTTTTTCCCCCCAAAGCCCCAATAGATAGTTATATGTCATAGTTGTACATCCTTCTAGTTGCTCTATGTGGGATGCCGCCTCACCATGGCTTGATGAGCAGTGAGTAGGCCCGTGCCCAGGATCTGAACCCTTGAACCCTGGGCTGCCGAAGCAGAGCATGTGAACTTAATGGCTACGCCACTGGGCCAGCCCCATATCAGCCTTATTTTTAATCGTAAATTGTTAGGGTTTCCTTAAGCCACCCAACTCTTCATATGGGCACAATATGTGTGATGATCAGTCTGGTCAGAGAACCCCTCCATGTATTCACAAGATGCTACTTTCCCATCCCTTTGCTCTCAGCAGGAGCTAAAACTTACATATCTATAATCTCTATTTTTAAATTTTTTAAACATTTTTATTTATTTTGCACTTTGGAGGTAGTTGGAGAACATTGCTTTGGCCTACTCGTTGAGTTGAAAGTGAATGTGTTCCATGTACAAGAGAGGTATTGGCTGATATTTTCTTGATTGAGAATATTGTTGCAGCAAGAAATAAAACAAAATCACCTTCTATATAAGTTTTTGTGAACAATGAATGTTCAAGGTTACTTACATATTTGTTTTCAGACATTTTGTCTGAGGTAGGGTCTTCATCAAGATGATGTAGTCTGGTGCTAATGTCTTCTGCCACATAAACCTCAAATTGTAATCATTTAATAAAGATAGCTTGAGTGTACTCAACTAAAATTTAAGGTTTTGAGTTTCAAGATCCCATTTTATGTTAAGACTTCAACAGTTACTGTGATTTTTTAGCACCTAAGAATTTCTATTCCCAGAAATATTTTAATATAGACATTTCTTATAAATGAACTTTGCAGATTTTAAGATCATGTTTAGTAGAACGAGGCACTATAAGCCTTGAACTGAAAGAATTTCTAAGGTAGACTATTCATTTGGGGCGTTCTTTGGTTCAATAGGTACAATCTATTTAGGAGCTAAGGAGCACAACACAATTATGACATAGTTGCTGGGTCAAGGAATGCCATTTGGTAGCATCTAATCATATCATAAAGCTTAGTTCTATCAATTAACATTGTAAATATCCACACAAAAGTAGAAGAGTACTTATAGATGGGAGGGGGCCATAGTCATTACTACAGCTCTTTCAGTGTCAAAGCTTTCTGCCACACCAGCATTTTAAACTGTGCTTCTAAACAGTGGGAAAATAGAATTGCCTATGGAAATGCAATTCATTCTTCAAGTATTTCTTAGGTTTATACTCTATGCCCAGCCCTGTGGACTCTATTATAAATTTATAGAAGTCATGGCCCATGCCCTTAAGATTCTCATATGAATGTTATATGCGTTATTTCTAATGTCAAAACTTGGGTCACTTGATGTATTTTCTTTAGGGACCTGTACACCTCATTGAAACTAGGGAACGTTTCTTTATGATCAAGAGCGCCATAACAATCTGCTGGCTAAGCTTTTGCCACTACTATGTGTAGTGTAAGGAAGAAATTTCTCTTGATGAATGGAACTGCCATGTCAATTATCTGAGACCCTTATGTAATAAAGAATAATGTAATGCTTTTTACTTAGAAGCACAAATATTTATATTCTTGTACAGGCCAAATAAAATTGTAACTCTGGCAAAAAAAAAATACGTTCACATTTGAGAGAGTCTTAAAAACAGGAACTTATTCTGAAGTGAAAAATTGTCGGCCCTTTAAAAAAAACTTTTATGCTGAAATTATTCCCAAGAGCCCCACAGTCAATTTTCTAAGAGTTCAGATTTTTTGTGGGGGGACAGGGCAACAATTTATTTTTACTAGCTTGTGACAGGTCAATAATATGGAATAGCAAAAGTACAGTTGGTGCCAAATATCATTCCATTTGGTTGTGGTTTGTGTCAGCATTCCTTAAAGAGCTAGTATGGCTATCATAATAGAATAAGTAAATTTTTCCAGATTTAAATGAAAAGGCATCCTTATGGAAAATCTGAAAACTATAGAAAGTGTGGTAAGGGAATTCATGCAACCCAAGATTTTAGGTACTATCATTATTTTGGTGTATTTCATTTCCATTTTCTATATATGAAATTTTTTTCCCCCCAAATTGGAGCCAAACTTTATGGTTATAAATATACTGCTTTTTACTCAACATTTACTTAAGCATTTTCCTAGTCTTTTTATAGTCTTTAAAGCGTGAATTTAGTGTCTGCAAAATATTGCATCCTGTGGATGCACAAAGAATATTTTTCATATAAATGTTTAACCACATTTCAAATGATTACTTTAGACTAGTTTATGTACATGAAATGACCAATTTATAGGGTATGAACTTTATAAAGCCTCATCATATTTCCAATTTATTTTTCTGGAAGAATGAAACATTTTCAAAAGAAAACAATGTGGATAGATAGAAAAACATAAAAACTATTAACTTCTCACCGGAGAAAACCATCTCTATATTAGGTTAATTTAAAAAATATTAAAACAACTCCTTGCTACCATAAGAGATTTTTGGCTTTGATGAAAAACAATTCAAGGTTGAACAAGAGAAATCTTAAAGTCTTATCTCTAGGCAGCTGCTGTTCTGGGTAGACATGAATTGAACTCACTTCAGGGTCTAGCCAGATTTCTTCCAGAGTGGTTCAGACAGGTGCAAAAGCCAGACTGTGAGCCCACTTTTGTCTTAATGTTTTTTCCAACAGGCAACCTTTTGTTCATGTCACTCAAAAAATAAAGATGTTTTTTAGCATTTGCTCTATGTATAAATATACCTATTCTTATTTAAATAAAGAGAAACTTGGGCCACATTTTAAATGAGCCACATTTAGTTGCTGAATTTTTAGCCCAATTATAATGCAATCAGAAAAATAAATCTCAATAAGGTTTATGTCTCTATAGGAAAATAATAGCTGTGTAATGCTCACTTATTCACAGGACAAAATCTAGTATTCCCTGAAGTATCTTACTTCATTGCAGTTGAATCTCATTCACATATCTAAAGGGAAAGTTGACTGATTTTCTTAAGTAACTGCATATTAGTAAGAACAAACATTCTAACCTCCATGTTTGTACCCATATTCTAAGCTCTAATTGTCCAGTGAGTATAAAGCTGTAAGCTAAAGGACTCTTTTTTGAATGATCCATTTTAAAACATCAGGTGGTGTGAAATCCTTTAACTTCACATAGTTCTGTTTCTTTTTTTAATCTTTAAGGATTTTTTTTATTCTGAAACATTTCAAACATGCTACAAAAGTATAACAGTATAACAATACTGTGTACCTATCACCCAGAATTTCACAATTTATACTTCTACTTTATCCATCTCTATTGCTGCTGCTGTCTTCAAAGTGATTTAAAGCAATTTCAGACTTTTTGTCATCTCACCCCTATGTATTTCCAAATACGTATCTGAAAAATATGGTTTTCTTCTCACATAACCACAATACCATATTCATATCTAGCAAAATTAACAATAATTCCAATTGCTTGGTATCATCTGGCGTTGAGTATTATCTAGATATGAAATACTTTAGAATAATATAGGTTTTGAGGTAAGAATTAGAAAGAAATTGTTTCTTAGACAACTCCTTTCTGGGTCTTAGAACTAGTTGAAACTGTTCCTTTAAGTAAAAAGTAGGAAGATACATACACCAAATTCTGATTCCTCAATTTTAAAGTAACTTTTGATCTTTAGATCTTGATTCAGAAAAACACAAAACAACTCCCTTTCTGCTGTCTAGTGTGCTAAAACATAAGCTGCTCATTGTATGCCATTGATCCATTTAATTTTTGAAAGATCATAACTTCCTCATAATGCTAGTTGATTGTAATTCTGCTACAATCCTGATTCTCAAACTTTTAACAGATGGAAAATCTAGGAATAGTAGTCTAAGTTTTCTGTGCCTATCACTCCTGTCAGTAAGATAAAAATACAAAATTAAAAATCCCACAAGAATTCATGGAAAAATCACCTTATTTAAGATATTTTTCCACATCGTATGTATAATATCTTTACTTGTTTGTTCTATGTTAGAGTCTGTTTTTAGTTGGAAAGGATGAAATATATGTAATATCTAAATAAACCTAATGCTCTTCATTTTGTTATATTTTCTAAGTGAATTTAGTATAACTACATTTCTCCAGTTAATACCCAACATTCAACTAAAGAGACTCTTCATTCTGAACGACTCAGTTACTAATTTGGTTAAGAATAGTTTAATTTTTGGAATCCTTGAAATTTTTGTATTCTCTTGCACTGAGAGCATCCTCAACCCGCACACACTAGAGAGCACTTTCCCTTTATGACTTTTTATCAAATTTGTCGGTGAGCAGGAAAGAGGCTGGAAAGTAGTCAGAGCAGTGTCACCAAGTAGATCAGTATATGAGAGACAAAAGAGTTATAGCAGGAGAGCAAATGGAGAAGTAAGAGTACTGACATGTTACAATTTTTTTAGAATATGCGTTCCAAACATCCACTTTGTAAGATGGTTATCAATCATCCAGACCAGCAGTGGTCATAGTGCAGAGATGAGAGATGGTTGCAAATGATTATGTCAATCAGGTATGCAGAGGACCTGCTATTTATGTTAAGTGATTTATACCTATATTTCTTTTTCTACTTAACAGTTTTCTTTAAAACAGTTGATATTGCAAAAGAATAAATCTGTAGAGCAAAACAGTCTGGAAACACTCTCATGTTTTACGTATAGCCTCCCTGTTAGATTTATTTAGAGAATACGCATCTTTTTTATTTTTTATTTTAATACTTTGTAATATCATTAAGTGTACGTGGGAAATGGCACTGCTTTCTGAGTAGAAGACTAGATTATGGTTGCTGGAACTATTGACACCTAGTTCTTTATTTTTAGTAAAACTTCACTGCTGAGATACTATGTTTCTGAACTGTAAAGCAGCAGTCTAATTTAGCCACAGTACTTAAAAAAAAAAGCCTTTAGATAAGTTCAAAACACTCACCTTTACACCATTTATAGTAGAATCAACTTAATTATTCAAGACATTCTACATAACAAATTTCTACATTCAATTTTCAGAAATTATGTCCAAGTTTAATTAAGGCAGTAGGCCTCAGAACTACACAATGGTTTTGGAGTACAGTTTCTGCCTTAGCATATTTTTAAAACTAATGCCTAATTAATGACAGCTGGGAAATATTAATTTATTGAAACATAAAACTTAGCATCTAAGCGTGAATATCAAAATCTGACAAGCTGATATACTTGAGGGTTTTCACAGAGTGAGATAAATTGGCATACTTTATTTTAGAGCATTGCCAAGAGATAAACATTATTGCTATTATGGAAGAAAAACACATTTTATAGCCGATACTGAACATTTGCATTTGACTTGGAATTGCAGAACTTTTTTCCCATTTCAATTTTCTGTATTTACACATGCACTATAGGCTTTAAAAAAATGAAGTCTTCTAAAATTCAATAACATCTAACATCTGGCAATTAATACCTTATTTTATAAAGTAGTAAGGTGCTTTACATTTTCAAAAGTGTGTTTTTGGAATATGTAATACATGCTTATGGCAAAAACTCAAAAGGCACAGAAGAGTACATGGTTAAAAGACTCCCTCCTCACAACAATGTGAATATACTTAACACGACTGTTGTACGTTTAAAAATGGTTAAGATGGGAAGAAAGCTCATTGAGCTGTGTACTTACCGGTACACCTTCTGTATGGGCTATACTTCAATAAAATATCTTTTGCAGCTGACAAGCCCTGCCACCTTTTGCCCTCAACTATCTAGTTACCCTCCTAGAATACAACCACTCTGACCAGTTTGCTGCATAGCCTCCTAGGGATCTAGTCTATACATTTATAAGCCTATATACATGAATTTTTTTTAATAAAAATGGAGGTATGCTATATATCTTGCTAATCCTTCCATATCAGAATATAAATATCTGCCTTGCTCCTTTAAAGGTGGCATAATATTCCATTTAAATTCTTTTAAAGTGCTAAAAAGTCTGTAATGGATCTTTTGTTATCCTTTTTTTGGTTATTTTCCCATCAGACAGTCAAGAAACATCTGTGGGCCAGATAATTTTGGACAGTGGAGTGAGCAAAAGAAATTTGTTCCCTTTTCTTAAGAAGCTTCTAATATGCCAGAAAAGACAATATTTTGTGTGTTATTTTATTTCTGATAGTCTTTGATTTATAAGAGGGCAAACACAAATAGCAACACTTTGTTTTTAAATTGAATTAAAAAAAGTTTACAAGAGAGTAATATCAGCATCATGGCAGAGTGAGCTCATCCCTTAGACTCTCTGCCCTAAAATACAATGAAAAGGACATTCATAAACCAACAGAGGGAGGAGAGAAGTCAAGATGATAGAGTAGGTAGACTCTGAACTCAATTCCTCCCATGGACACAGCCAATTTACAACTACTCTTGGAAAAATTGCCCTTGAAAGAGAACTGAAAACTGGATAAGGGGAACCCCTGTAACAAATGACAGTCCTAATTGAGATGTGAGAGGCAGAAATTCCCTTCTGGAGAGAAAAAACTCCACCTTCACAACACTTCATGTTGCTGCAACACTTCATGGGTGCCCGGGAGCGGCCCAAAGGTACGCGGCCCTCCCTGGAGGAGTGGGGGACCTGAGCAGGGGAACCTGCCCACTATAGGCATTTTTTGGACCCAGCACAACCGGGATGAGTGGCATAATATCTGACTTTGCTCGCTACTAACAACATTGGGGAATAGCCCCAGAAAAAGTGGTTCACAAAGAAATTAAAGCTGGCTCTTAAAGGGCCCACACACAAATTCACCCATTTCGGAAACCAACCTAAAATCCCCAGAAAGAAAGGTATACAGTCCTTTGGTGGAAAGAGACTCACCTGATAGTCTCTGAGCGCATGTCGGTGAGAGGTGAGACCTCTGCAGGGACTGGGACATTGGCAGCAGTCATTGTTGTGATCTGCTGGGGGTGTGCTGACACAGATGCTTGCAGATGCTATTGGAGTTCTCCCTGTGGTCTGCTAGCCCAGAGTCTGCACCCCCTGTAGAGCACTGATTTAATCCAGCTCAGGCAGGGCAGGCAGTTTACTTTAGGGGCTGGCCTCACCGAACAACAAGCCATTGGGCAACTTGTGGGCTTGCATAGATTGGTGACTGGATTCTCTGCAGCCTGGCGAGTGGGTCCACTTGTGTGGGGCAGGCATATGCAAGGAGTGGGAGAAGAGTGTGGGGCATTGGTCGAGTATGTGAGCTCCTGCCTTGGAGAGACTGGGTTCACTTCAGGGGGTTGGGGCACATGCATGGGGCAGGACTGTGTTGACTGTGCCTGTGGATGTGTGGGTGGCAGGGCTTGTCAGCTGCAGAAGACTTGTGCTTTTCAAAGAGCCACATAGGGAATTGGCCCCACCTTCCAAAGCCTGAAACAATTGCGTGCTCCCATGCGTAAGGATAAGAGCCTTATAGGCCAGAGGCTTATGGCAATTGAGCCTAACAACCACCCATGCTGGGGGCCTACTCACTTAATAGAAAAGCTGCAACAGGAATGTGCTGTTAGCACTTGCAGCCAACTGTGCTGGGACTCCTCACATCTGATAAAGAGACTGAAGGGCCCACAACAACTACATGCAGCTGAGCATTAGAACCAGCTGGCCAGAGGGACAGCTCAGCCTCCCTGGGCACCTATGGGAATAGCAAAACCGCCACAAGAGAAGGACATATGTAGCCTACACAGGAGGTCACTCCTGGAACATTTGGAATTGGTGACAGGAGGGGAGCACACTGCCAGGCCTCATAAGGGATCACTTAAATAAGGTCACCTCTCCAAGATCAGAAGATGTAGCTGACCTACCTAATACTTAAACACAAGCACGAGGAAAGAGGCAAAATGAGGAGGCAAAGAATACATTCCAAGTGACGAAACAGGACAAAACCCCAGAAAAGGAACTAAATGAAACAGAAATGAGCAAACTACCTGACAGTTCAAACAAACAGTGTTAAGGATGCTCCCTAATCTTGGGAGAAGAATGGATGAACTCAGTGAGAACGTCAACAAAGAAATGGAAGATATAAAAAAGAACCAATCAGAAATGAAGAATACAATACTGGAAATGAAAAACTCACTAGAGGGACTCAAAAGCAGAGTAGAGGATACAGAAGAATGGATCAGTGAGCTGGACGAAAGACTAGAAGAAGTCAACCAAGCTGAACACAGAAAAGAAAAAAGAATTAAGAAGAGTGAGGACAGTCTAAGGGACCTCTGGGACAACATCAAGTGCACTAACATCCATGTTATAGGCGTCCCACAAGGAGAAGAGCGAGACAGAAGGACAGAGAATCTATTTGAAGAAATAATAGCTGAAAACTTCCCTAAGCTAAGGAAGGAAACAGACATCCAGGTACAGGAAGCACAGAGAACACCAAACAAAATAAACCTAAAGAGGCCCACACCAAGACACATCATAATCAAAACATCCAGAATTAAAATGTCAGGAATTAAAGAGAGAATCTTAAAAGCAGCAAGAGAAAGACGACAAGTTACATACAAAGGAAAGCCCATAAGGTATCAGCTGACTTCTCAGCAGAAACCTTACAGGCTAGAAGAGAGTGGCACAATATATTCCAAGTGCTAAAAGGAAAAAACCTACAGCCAAGAATACTCTACCCTGCAAGGTTGTCATTCAAAATGGAAGGAAAAATTAAAAGTTTCCCAGAGAAGCAAAAATTAAAGGACTTTGTCACCAAGAAACCAGTTCTAGAAGAAATGCTAAAGGGACTTATTTAAGGGGGAAAGAGAAGACCGCAAATAGGAAAAATTATCTATTTCCACGATAAGAGGGTAACAGATACGATCGCACAAAAAAGAGATTAGATATGATATCAAAAACAAAATGTGGAAGGAGGGGAGTTAAAAAGTAGAGCTTTCAGATAGAGGTCAAACTAAAGAGACCATCAGCTTAATATAGATTGCTATATGTCTAGGTTACTGTATATGAACCCCATGGTAATCACAAACCAGAAACCTATAATAAATACACAAACAACTAAGAGAAAGGAACCCAAACATAAAGAAAGTCATCAAACCACAAGGGAAGAGAGTAAGAGAAGGAGAAAGGAACAGAGAAGAACTACTAAAACACCGAGAAAAAAAGTTAAAAAAGTGGCAGTAAGTACATACTTATCAATAGCTACTTTAAACATCAATGGACTAAATGCTCCAATTAAAAGGCATAGGGTGACTGTTTGGATAAAAAAACAAGACCCATATATGTGCTGCATACAAGAGACACACTTCAGACTTAAAGACACTCACAAACTGAAAGTGAAGGGATGGAAAAAGATACTCCATGCAAATGGTAATGAAAAGAAAGCTGGGATAGCAATACTCATATCAGACAAAATGGACTTTAAAACAAAAACAAGAGACAAAGAAGGTCATTACATAATGATCAAGGGAACAATCCAACAAGAGGATATAACACTTGTAAATATCTATGCACCCAGTGTAGGAGTACCTAAATATATAAAGTATTTATTAACAGACATAAAAGGAGAATAGACAGTAACACAGTAATAGTAGGGACTTTAACACTTCACATAAACCCATGGATAGATCATCCAAACATGATCAATAAGGAAACATTGGCATTAAATGACACACTAGAACAGATAGACCCAGTAGATATGTACAGAACGTTCCATCCAAAAACTGAAGAATACACAATCTTTTCAAATGCACATGGAACATTCTCAAGGATTGATCACATATTAGGCCACAAACAAGTCTCCATAAATTTAAGAAGATTGAAATAATATGAAGCATCTTTTCTGACCACCACACTGTCAAACTAGAAATCAACTATTTGAAGAAAATCGGAAAAGCCACAAGTATGTGGAGATTAAACAAAATGCTACTGAACAATGATTTGTGTCAACAAAGAAATCAAAGGAGAAATCAAAAAATACCTGAAGACAAATGAAAATGAAAATACAACGTGCCAAAATTTATGAGATACAGCAAAAGCAATTATAAGAGGGATGTTTATAGCAATGCAGGCATGTCTCAACAAACAAGAAAAATCTCAAATAAACAATCTAACAGTGCACCTAAAGGAACTAGAAAAAGAAGAACAAACAAAGCCCCAAATCAGTAGAAGAAGGGAAATAATAAAAATCAGAGCAGAAATAAATGATATAGAGACTAAAAAAAAAAAAAAATAGAAAAAATTAATAAAACCAAGAGCTGGTTCTTTAAAAAGATAAACCAAATTGACAAACCTTTAGCTAGACTCATGAAGAAAAAAAGAAGGCTCAAATAAGTAAAATCAGAAATGAAAGAGAAGAAATTACAGTGGACACCTCAGAAATACAAAAAGTTGTAAGAGAATACTATGAAAAGCTATATGCCAACAAATTGGATAATCTAGAAAAAATGCATAAATTCTTAGAATCATACAACCTTCCAAAACTGAATCAAGAAGAAATAGAGAATTTGAATAGACCAATCACCAGTAGGGAGATTGAAACAGTAATAAAAAGCCTCCCCCAAAAATAAAACTCCAGGACCAGATGGCTTCCCTGGTGAATTCTACCAAACATTCAAAGAAGATTTAATACCTATCTTTCTCAAACTCTTCCAAAAAACTGAAGAGGAGGGGAAGCTCCCTAACTCATTCTATGAAGCTGACATTACCCTGATACCAAAACCAGACAAGGTCAACAGAAAAAAAGAAAATTACAGGCCAGTATCACTGATGAACATCGATCCAAAAATCCTCAGTAAAATACCAGCAAATCGCATGCAACAATACATCAAAAAGATGTTATACCATGATCAGGTGAGATTTATTCCAGGGAAGCAGGGATGGTTCAGCATTCGCAAATCAATCAATGTGATCCATATTAATAAAATGAAGAATAAAAATCACATGATCATCTCAATAGATGCAGAGAAAAGATTTGACAAGATACAGCATCCATTTATGATAAAAACTCTGAATAAAGTGGGTATAGAAGGAAAGTACCTCAACATAATAAAGACTATATATGACAAACCCACAGCTAATATCATCCTCAATGGTGAAAAACTGAAAGCTATCCCTCTAAGAACAAGAACCAGACAAGGATGCCCACTCTCACCACCCCTATTTAACATAGTATTGGAAGTCCTAGCTAGAGCAATCAGGTAACAAAAAGAAATAAAAGGGATCCAAATTGGAAAGGAAGAAGTGAAACTGTCGCTATTTGCAGATGACATGATTTTATATATAGAAAACCCTAAAGAATCCACCAAAAAACTTTTAGAAGTAATAAATGAATGTGGTAAAGTTATAGGATACAAAATGAACATACAAAAATCAGTTGCATTTCTCTACACTAACAAAGAAGCAGCAGAACGAGAAATTAAGAATACAATCCCATTTACAATTGCAACAAAAAGAATAAAATACCTAGGAATAAACTTAACCAAAGAGGTGAAAGATCTGTACACTGAAAACTATAAAACATTACTGAAAGAAATTGAAGAAGACACAAAGAAATGGAAAGATATTGCTTGCTCTTGGATTGGAAGAATTAACATAGTTAAGATGTCCACACTCCCAAAAGCAATCTATAGGTTCAATGCAATCCCTATCAAAGTTCCAACAATATTTTTCACAGTAATAGAACAAAGAATCCTAAAATTTATATGGAACAAGAAAAGACCCTGAATAGCCAAAGGAATCCTAAAGAAAAAGAACAAAGCTGGAGGTATCACACTCCCTGATTCAAAATGTACTACAAAACTATAGTAACCAAAACAGCATGATACCGGCACAAAAACACACAGATCAATGGAACAGAATCGAGAGCCCAGAAATAAACCCACACATATGGACAGCTAAATTTCAACAAAGGAGCCAAGAACATACAATGGAGAAAGGAAAGTCTCTTCAACAAATTGTGTTGGGAAAACTGGACAGCCATGTGCAAAAAAATGAGTGTAGATCATTATCGTAGACCATACACAAAAATTAACTTAAAATGGATTAAAGACTTGAATGTAAGACATGAAAATTCTAGAAGAAAACATAGGCAGTATGCTCTTCGACATCAGTCTTAGCAACATATTTTCAAGCACCATGTCTGACCAGGCAAGAGAAACAATACAAAAAATAAACAAATGGGACTACATCAAACTAAAAAGCTTCTGCACAGCAAAGGAGACCATCGACAAAATGAAAAGATAGCCTAACAATTGGGAGAAGATATTTGCAAACCATATATCTGATAAGGGGTTAATCTCCAAAATATATAACGAACTCATACATCTCAACAACAAAAAAACTAACAACCCAATTAAAAAATGAGCAAAAGACCTGAACAGACATTTTTCCAAAGAAGATATAAGGATGGCCAACAGACACGTGAAAAGATGTTCAACATCATTAAATATCAGGGAAATGCAAATCAAAACAACAATGAGATATCACCTCATGCTTGTCAGAATGGCTGTACTTAACAACACGGGAAACAAGTGTTGGAGAGGATGTGGAGAGAAGGGAATCATCATACACTGCTGGTGGGAGTGCAAACTGGTGCAGCCACTGTGGAAAACAGTATGGAGATTCCTCAAAAAATTAAGTATAGAACTACCGTACGATCCAGCTATTCTACTGCTGGGTATTTATCCAAAGAACATGAAAACACCAATGCGTAAAGATACATGCATCCCTGTGTTCACTGCAGCATTATTCCCCATAGCCAAGACTTGGAAGCAACCTAAATTATGCCCATCAAGGGACAAATGGATGAAGAAGATGTGGTATACATACACAACGGAATACTACACAGCCATAAGAAATGATGAAATCCAGCTATTTGTGACAACATCGATGGATGTTGAGCTAAGTGAAATAAGTCAGAGGGAGAAGGTCATATACCTTATGATCTCACTCATAAGCAGGAGATAAAAACAACAACGAACAATCACATAGAGACAGAGATTGGATTGGTGGTTACCGGTAGGGGCGATGGAGGAAGGTGAAAGGGATGATTAGGCTCATGTGTGTGGTGATGGATTGTAATTAGTCTTGGGTGGTGAACATGATGTAACCTACACAGAAATAAAAGTATAATGATGTACACCTGAAATTTATACAATATTATAAACCAATGTTACCACAATTAAAAAAAAAACAACTGAGGACATTCACCCAACTCAATAGACGTCTGAGAGACCCACACAGCCATACATCTGAAGGTGGAGGTGCTGGAACCTCCAGGAGGCCATGGGAGGAGGTAAGGAGATCTTCTCTCCCTCCTCCAGTGGCAGCGACCTAGGGCCCAGGACCATATGCATGGCTCTGAGAGGAGAGGGGTGAGGGGGCAGTCCTCCATGGGAACACCTTCATTCTCCAAGTTGCTTCCCAGCCCGTGGGAAAGCTCCACGCTGAGGAGGCTAAGCAATCACGGGAGTGTATTCACCAAGCCGAGCAGCCCAGGATGGCAGATAGCAAGGGCAGAGTGCGAGTGCCCCCAGGATTGCACATGCGAAAGAAAGCGCCCTTCCTTCCACCTGCTGCATCAGCTCCGCCAGTCCCCCAGAGCAAGGGACCCCTGCCAGAGCACTGGCACATATGTATGTCAAGCAGCGGCAGCCAGCAGGCAAACAGGTGGGCTCTGTCAGCGTAGCTTCCAATGGAAAGGAACAGCTGCCAGGGATTGCGGCAGGGTCAGAATACACAGCTCCTGATCCTCTCCCCACCCCGTTGGCAGTTGGTGGAATCTGCAACCAGATACTAACACTATGCAAAGGCACAAACCCACCCCATCAAATAGTATGAAGAGGTATATTAATACTCCAGGCCAGAAGGAAAATGACAAGCACCCAGAAATCAATCCTGAAGCCAGAGAAATTTACAATCTAAATAACAGATAATTCAGAATAGCTATGAGAAAAAAACTCAACAAGTTACAAGAAAACTCAGAAAGACAGTTCAATGAAGTCAGGAATAAAAGTAATGAACAGAGGGAAATCTTCAGAAAAGAGATGGAAATTGTAAAGAACAACCAATCAGAAATATTGGAGATGAAAAACACAATGAATGAGATAAAGAGAAATCTGGAGTCCTTAAATAACAGAGCTGATATTTAGAGGACAGAATTAGCATGTTAGAGGACTAACAAATATAGAAATGCTCCAGATGGAGGAGAGAGAACTAAGTCTAAAAAGAAACGAAGAAATTCTCTGATAAATATCTGACTCAATTAGCAAATGCAACATAAGGATTATAGGTATTCCAGAGAAAGAAGAGAGGGAGAAAAGAGCAGAGAGCTCATTCAAAGAAATAATAGCTGAGAATTTCCCAAACCTGGGGAAGGAGCTGGAATTACAAGTAAAAGAAGCTAATAGAATTCCTGATTACATCATTGTAAAAAGACATTCTCCAAGGCATACGTTAGTAAAACTGGCAAAAGTCAATGACAAAGAAAAAATATTAAGGGCAGCAAGGCAGAAGAAAATAACCTACAAAGGAACCCCTCTCAGGCTTTCAGTGGATTTCTCAGCAGAAACCTTACAGGCTAGGAGAGAGTGGAATGATATGTTCAAAATTCTGAAAGACAAAAACTTTCAGCCAAGAAGAGTCTATCCAGCTAAAGTATCCTTCAGATATATTGGAGAAATAAAAACTTTCCCAGTTAAACAGAAGCTGAGGGCGTTCATTGCCACAACACCCCCCCACCAAGAAATGATCAAGAAGGCCCTCATACCTGAAAAAAAAAAAAATGAAAGTTTACAAAGCCTTGAGCAAGGAGACAAGTAGGCAGACAAAATCAGAAAGTTGCAGCTATCAGAAAAGATTAGCAAACAATTATAACATTAAAGGTAAAGGGAAGAGAGTGACGTCAGCTTCATGGCGGAGTGAGCTTTCCCGTGAACTCTTCCCCCGATTAGATACAACAAAAGGAACAGTCACAGACCAACAGGGGAATCCCAGACAGTGAAAAGCTAGATCGGAAAGATCCACACTGCCTCACATCTGAGAGTGGAATATGCTGGGCCCCCGGAGGAAGTGGGGAGAGGTAAGGAGAACTCCTCTCCCACCCCATCAGATCAGCAATCCTGGTCCGCAGGGCTCTCAGAGAGGGGGGAGGGGCAGCCCTCGGCGGGGAAACCGTAGCTCTTTGGGCTCTCTCAGCCAGTGGGAAACTCCCACACAGAGGACTCAGAAGAGCCACAGGGCTACCATCAACATCTGAGCACCCCAGAGAGTGGATAACGAGGGGCGAATGAGAAGCCCACCATGCCAGGGACCCAGAGGGCAAAAGAGAGAGCGCCCCCACCCCCCGCAAACCGGACCCTGCAGCTCAACTGACCAGACCAAGCGATCCGCGGCAGACCAGAACAAGCGATCCGCGGCAGACCAGATCAAGCGACCCCACCCGCGAATCGCAGCAGAAAAAACAAAACAAAACTGCAGATCAGAGCAGAAAAACCGCGGCAGAGTGCAGGGGGCTTAGGCTACACAGCCCTTTACCACCACACAGTGGCGGCAGGTGGAAATTGCAACCAGAGATTTCCAGGATGAGGAAAAGCAAAGCCAAAACAGGAACCACAATGCAAAGATATATGAAATCACCAGACCAGAAGCAAAATGACAAGCACCCAGAAACCAACCCCGAAGACACAGAAATCCATAATCTAAATGACAAGAGATTTCAAAATAGCTGTCATAAAAACACTCAACGAAATACGAGACAACACAGACAGACAATTCAGTGAGATTAGGAGTTTCTTCACAAAAGAGATTGAAATCATAAAGAAAAACCAATCAGTGCTGATGGAGATGAAGAACACAATGGAGGAGATAAAGGAGAATCTGGAATCTTTAAAGAACAGAGCTGACAATATGGAGGAAAGAATTAGCATTTTAGACGATAGGAATACAGATATGCTCCAGATAGAAGAGGAGAGAGAACTAAGACTAACAAGAAATGAAGAAGGACTCCGAGACATACCTGACTCTATTAGGAAATGTGACATAAGAATTATAGGTATTCCTGAGGGAGAAGAGAGGGAAAGAGGAACAGAGAGCCTATGCAAGGAAATAATAGCTGAGAATTTCCCAAATCTGGGGAAGGAGCAGGAAATACCAGTAAGCGAAGCCAACAGGTCACCTAAATATATTAACAGACAAAGGCCCTCTCCACGACACCTAGTGGTAAGGGTAGCCAGAGTCAATGACAAAGAAACAATATTAAGGGCAGCTAGACAAAAACAAAAAATAACGTACAAAGGAACTCGCATCAGGCTCTCTGTGGATTTCTCAACAGAAACTTTATAGGCTAGGAGAGACTGGAATGAGAGACTGGAATGATATATTCAAAATACTGAAAGACAAAAACTTTCAGCCAAGAATACTCTATCCAGCAAAAATATCCTTCAAATATGATGAAGAAATAGTAACTCTCCCAGATAAACACAAGCTAAGGGAGTTCATGGCCACGAGAATCCCACTACAAGAAATACTCAAGAAGGCCCTCAGGCCTGAAAAAAAGAAAAGAAAGGGAATACAAAGCTTGGAGCAAGGAGAAAAATAGGTAGATAAACTCCAAAAAATAGTAGATCTTTACCAGAATAGGTTAGCAACCACTTAAATACTAAAATCAAAGATCAAAGGAAGGAACTCACCAAAAATAAATTTAACGTCATCACTCTAAACACACAGCCACAACACAAGACAGAGTAAGGTATAACAAGAACGACTTAGAAGGGGAAGAGGAAAGTGATTGAATTGACTTAGTATAAGGAAATAGGAGGCCATCAGATAATGGACAATCTCATACACAAGATTTTTTACACAAACCTCAAGGTAACCACTAAACAAATAATCAAAACAAAACCACATATGATAAACAAAGAGAAAACCAGAAGAGTCATAAGACAGAACAACCAAACTGAATTGGCAGTCTGAAACAAATGGGACAAGAAACAAAGGAAACGCAAAAGAACCAGAAAATAAGAGACAAAACAGCAACATTAAGCCCTCATATATCAATAATTACCCTAAATGTAAATGGATTGAACTCTCCAATCAAAAGACACAGAGTGGCAGGATGGATTAAAAAGCAAGACCCAACAATATGCTGCCTCCAGGAAACACATCTCAGCTCTAAAGACAAACACAGGCTCAGAGTGAAAGGATGGAAGACAATACTCCAAGCTAATGGCAAACAAAAGAAAGCAGGTGTTGCCATACTCATATCAGACAAAGTAGACTTCAAGATAAAACAGGTTAAGAAAGACAAAGAAGGAAAATATATAGTGATAAAAGGGACACTCCACCAAGAAGACATATCACTTATAAATATATATGCACCCAACATAGGAGCACCAATGTACATAAAGCAACTATTAACAAACCTAAAAGGAGACATTAACAACAACACAATAGTAGGGGATTTTAATACCCCACTTACATCAATGGATAGATCATCCAGACAAAAAGTCAATAAAGAAATAGTAGACTTAAATGAAAAACTGGACGAGATGGACCTAGTAGACATATACAGAGCATTCCATCCAAAAACAGCTGACTACACATTCTTCTCAAGCGCGCATGGAACATTCTCTAGGATAGACCATATGTTGGGAAACAAAGCAAGCCTCAATAAATTTAAGAAGATTGAAATCATAACAAGCATCTTTTCAGACCATAATGCTATGAAACTGGAAATGAACCATGAAAAAAAAAACTGGGAAAGTGACAAAAATGTCACTTAAACATCAGATTAAACAACATGCTACTGAACAACCAATGGATCATTGATGAAATTAAAGGAGAAATCAAAAACTATCTGGAAACAAACGAAAATGATAATATGCCATATCAAACCATATGGGATGCAGCAAAACCGGTTCTGAGAGGGAAACTCATAGCGATACAAGCCCACCTTAACAAACAAGAAAAAGCCCAAATAGGCAACCTTAAATTACACCTAACAGAACTAGAAAAAGAAGAACAAACAAAGCCCAAAGTCAGCAGAAGGAGAGAAATAATAAAAATCAGAGCAGAAATAAATGAAATTGAGACCAAAAGAACAGTAGAAAGGATTAATGAAACAGAGTTGGTTCTTTGAGAAGATAAACAAAATCGACAAACCCTTAGCCAGGGTTACCAAGAAAAAAAGAGAAAAGGCTCAAGTAAATAAAATTAGAAATGAAAGAGGAGAAATTACAATGGATACCATGGAAATACAGAGGAAAATAAGAGAATACTATGAGAAATTATATGCCAACAAATTGGACAATCTAGAAGAAATGGATAAATTCTTAGACTCATACAACCTCCCAAAACTGAACCAAGAAGAAATGGAGAATCTGAGTAGACCAATCACAAGTAAAGAGATTGAAATAGTAATCAAAAACCTCCCAAAAATTAAAAGTCCAGGACGAGATGGCTTCTCCGGTGAATTTTACCAAACATTCAAAAAAGATTTAATACCCATCCTTCTCAAACTATTCTAAAGATAAAGGGAAGGAAAACAGCAAAAATAACTATAATCACTGCATTTTAACCACAAACTCACAACACAAAATGTAATAAGCTGTGACAACAATAACTTAGATGGGGAAGAGGAAAGGAATGGAACCTGCTTATACCAAGGAAATAAGAGGCTATCAGAAAATGGACCATCTCATCTACGAGATCTGTTATACAAACCTGACAGTAACCACTAAATGAAAAATCAGAACAGAGTCACAAATGATAAATAATGAGAAACTCATCATAAATAACCACCAAACTGAATTGGCAGTCCAGAATACACGGGAAATATGGAACAACTGGAAAAGAAGTGATAAATGGCAGCATTAAGCCCTCATATATCAATAATCACTCTAAATATAAATGGATTGAATTCTCGGATCAAAAGACACAGAGTGGCAGGATGGATTAAAAAACAAGACTCAACAATATGCTGCCTTCAGGAAACACATCTCAGCTCTAAAGACAAACACAGGCTCAGAGTGAAAGGATGGAAGGTGATACTCCAAGCAAATGGCAAGCAAAAGAAAGCAGGCATAGCCATACTTATGTCAGACAAAGCAGACTTAAAGATAAAAAACATAATGAGAGACAAAGATGGGCATTATATAATAATAAAAGGGACATTCCACCAAGAAGACATAACACTTATTAATGCATATGCACCTAACTCAGAAGCACCAAAGTATATAAAGCAACTGTTAACAGACCTAAAGTGAGAAATTGACAGCAACACAATAACAGTAGGGGACCTCAACACCCCACTTACGTCAGTGGGTGGATCATCCAGACAGAAAGTCAACAAGGAAATAGTAGATTTAAATGAAACACTTGAGCAGATGAACTTAATAGAGATATGTAGAACATTCCATCCAAAAACAGCAGAATACACATTCTTCTCAAGTGCACATGGAATGTTCTCAAAGACCATATGTTGGGAAACAAGGCAAGCCTCAATAAACTTAAGAAGACGGAAATCATATCAAGCATCTTTTCTGACCACAACACTGTGAAACTAGAAGTCAACTACAAGAAAAAAGCTGGAAAAGTCACAAATACCTGGAGACTAAACAACATGCTACTGAACAACCATTGGATCAATGAAGAAATCAAAGGAGAAATCAGAAAATACCAGGAGACAAATGAAAACGAAAACACAACATATCAATTCTTATGGGATGCAGCAAAAGCAGTACTAATGGTATAATTTGTAGCTATGCAGGCCTACCTCAACAAACAACAATCTCAAATAAGTAATCTGAAGCTACACCTAACAGAACTAGAAAAAGAAGAACAAAGCCTAAAATCATTAGAAGGAGGGACATAACAAAAATCGAATTAGAAATAAATGAAATAGAGACTAAAAATCAATAGAAAGGATCAGTGAAACTAAGAGCTGGTTCTTTGAGAAGATACAAAACTTGAGAAACCCTTAGCTGGACTCACTAAGAAAAAAAGAGAGAAGACTCAAATAAATAAAATTGGAACTGAAAGAGGAGACATTACAACAGATACCCCAGAAATATGAAGGATTATAAGAGAATACTATGAAAAGCTGTATGCCAACAAATTGGATAACTTAGAAAAAGAGACAAATTCTTAGAATCATACGACCTCCCAAAACTGAATCAAGAAGAAATAGAGAATCTGAATAGACCAATCACAAGAAATTGAAACAGTAATCATAAATCTCCCAAAAAATAAAAGTCCAGGACCAGATAGTGTCTCTGGTGAATTCTACCAATCATTCAAAGAATATTTCCTACCTATCCTTCTTAAAATACTCCGAAACATTGAAGAAGACAGGATGTTTCCTAGCTCATTCTATGAGGCCAACATCACCCTGATACCAAAACCAGACAAGGACAACAATAAAAAAAGGAAAATTACAGGTCAATATCACTGATGAACATACATACAAAAATCCTCAACAAAATATTAGGAAATTGAATATTACAATACATTAAAAGGATCATACACTACGATCAAGTGAGTTTTAGTCCAGGGATGCAGGGATGGTTCAACATCCGCAAATGAATCAATGTGATCCACCACATTAACAAAATGAGGAATAAAAATCACATGATCATCTCAGTAGATGCAGAGAAAGCATTTGACAAGATACAGCATCCGTTTATGATAAAAACTTTCAATAAAATGGGTATAAAAGGAAAGTATCTCAACATAATAAAGGCCATATATGACAAACTGACAGCCAACATCATACTTAACAGTGAAAAACTGAAAGCCATTTCTCTGAGAACAGGAACAAGACAAGGGTTCCCACTCTTGCCACACTTATTCAACATAGTACTGGAATTTTTGTCCAGACTAATTAGACGAGAAAAAGAAATAAAAGATACCCAAATTGGAAAGGAAGAAGTAAAGCTCTCCCTGTTTGCAGATGACATGATTCTATAGAATCCTAAAGATTCTATAGAAAACCCTAAAGAATCCACCAGAAAACTATTAGAAATAACAACTACAGCATGCAGGGTACAAAATCAACATACAAAAATCAATTGCATTTCTATACACTAATAACAAACTAGCAGAAAGAGAAGTCAAGAATACAATCCCATGTACAAGCACAACAAAAAGAGTAAAATACCTAGGAATAAGTTTAACCGAGGAGGTGAAAGCCCTATATGATGAAAAGTATAAGCCATTATTGAAAGAAATCGAAGAAGACAAAAAGAGATGGAAAGATATTCCATGCTCATGGATTGGAAGAATAAACATAGTTAAAATATCCTTATTACTTAAAGCAATCTACAGATTCAGTGCAATCCCAATTAGAATCCCAATGACATTCTTCATGGAAATAGAACAAAGAATCCTAAAATTTATAGGGAACAAAAAAAGAGACCAAATAGGCAAAACAATCTTGAGAAAAAAGAATAAAGTTAGAGGTATCATAATCCCTGAATTCAAATTATACTACAAAGCTGTAGTAATCAAAACAGCATGGTACTGGCAGAAAAACAGACACACAGATCAATGGAACAGAATTGAGAGCCCAGACATAAAACCACACATCTATGGACAGCTAGTCTTTAATGAAGGAGCCAAGAACATACAATGGAGAAAGGAAAGTCTCTTCAATAAATGGTGGTGGGAAAACTGGACAGCCACATGCAAAAGAATGAAAGTAGACCATTATCTTATACCATACACAAAAATTGTTTGGTCAAATGGATTTGAGACCTGAAACTGTAAAACTCCTAGAAGAAAATATAGGCAGTACACTCTTTGACATCAGTCTTAGCAATATCTTTTTGAATACCATGTCTACTCAGGCAAGGGAAACAGAAAAAATAAATGGGACTACATCAGATTTAAAAGCTTCTGTAAAGCAAAGGAAACCATCAACAAAATGAAAAGACAACCCACCAAATGGGAGAAAATATTTGCAAATCATATATCCAACAAGGGGTAAATTTCCAAAATATGTAAAGAACTGATGCGACTCAACAACAAAAAAATGAACAACTCGATAAAAAAATGGGCAGAGGATAAGAACAGACGTTTTTCCAAAGAAAATACACAGATGGCTAACAGGCACATAAAAAGATATTCAACATCACTAATTATTAGGGAAATGTAAATCAAAACTACAGTATCACCTCACACCCATCAGAATGGCTATAATTAATAAGAAATAAGAAGTGTTGCCATTTTAACCATTTAAGTGTAGAATTCGGTGGCATTAGGTGTATTCACATTGTTGGGCAACCATCACCACCATCCATCTCCAGAACTTTTTCATCTTTCCAAATTGAAACTCTGTACCCATTAAACACTAACTCCTCATCTCCTCTCCCCCAGCCTCTGGCCAAAAAAAGAAAGGAGAGGATGTGGAGAAAAGGGAACTCTCATACACTGCTGGTGGGAATGCAAACTAGTGCAGCCACTATGCAAAACAGTATGGTGATTTCTCAAAAAACTGAAAGTAGAAATAGCATATGATCCAGCTGTTCCAGTACAGGGTATTTATCCAAAGAATATGAAATCAACAATTCAAAAAGATTTATGCACCCCTATGTTCATCGCAGCGTTATTCACAATAGCCAAGATGTGGAAGCAACCCAAGTGCCCATCAATGGATGAATGGATAAAGAAGATATGGTGTGTATATACAATGGAATACTACTCAGCCATAAAAAAGTAAAAAATCGTGCCATTTGCAACAACATAGATGGACCTTGAGGGTATTATGCTAAGTGAAATAAATCAGACAGAGAAAGACAAATACCATTTGATTTCATTTGTGTGGAAGATAAACCCATAGATAAGGAGAACAGATTGGTGGTTACCAGAGGAAAAGGGGGTGGGGGGTGGGTGAAAGGTGTAAAGGGGCACATGTGTATGGTAATAGATAAAAACTACACTTGCTGGTGAACACGATGCAATCCATATAGGAACTGAAATATAATAATCTACACCTGAAATTTACACAGTGCTAAAAGCCAATATGCTTGGCTCAAGAAAATTTAAAAAATAAAAAAATTAATTAAAAAAAAAAGGCCAGGGCCAGCCCTGTGGCTTAGCGGTTAAGTGTGCATGCTCCACTACTGGCGGCCCGGGTTCGGATCCCGGGCGCGCCCTGACGCACCGCTTCTCCGGTCATGCTGAGGCCGCGTCCCACATACAGCAACTTGAAGGATGTGCAACTATGACATACAACTATCTACTGGGGCTTTGGGGGAAAAAAAAAAGGGAGTATTGGCAATAGATGTTAGCTCAGAGCTGGTCTTCCTCAGCAAAAAGAGGAGGATTAGCATGGATGTTAGCTCAGGGTGATCTTCCTCTTTTTGCAGAGGAAATTGGCAGCAAATGTTAGCTCAGGGCCAATCATCCTCACCAAAAAAAAAAAAAATCAAGGATGAAATAGAAGATTTTGAGATAGAAGAAAACTAAGAGAATTTATTATAGGCATACCTGCAGAACAAAAAATGTTAAAGTTCTTTAGTGAAGAGAAATAATATCAGATGGCAACTTGGATATTAAGGAAAGAAGAGTGTTAAAAATGTTAAATATGTGAATAAATGTGAAATAGCTTCAGAGATGTCAGAGGATAGTGCAGTCATTAAAAAAAAAAAAATAACCAGAGATACCAGAAATTAAAATTTTTATCTTTAAGAAAAAAAAAAAGCTGAGTTAAGCAGAATGTTCACAACCAAAGACTGAATTAGTAACCTGAGAAAATGAGCCAAATTTCTTCCAACATGCAGCACAAAATTACCAAGGGTTAAAAATTCTACAAAGGAGGAATAGATAGAAGAGAATGGCAAAAACCCATAGAAATAATTTAAGAACAATTTCTAGAACCAATGAAAGGCTGAAATCCTTAGAACCCAGATTGAAAAGGGAAATTTGAGGGTGACAGGATAACTTTTTAAGAATTCTACAATTGGACCCATGATAATGTAATTTCTTTACATTAAAAAATGTATAAAGAAAAGAATATGTAGCTTCTGGAGAGTATAGATTCCTTAGGAAGAATGAGAACCAGATTGTCATCAGACTTAAACAGTAAGGAAGATAGTGAAGCAATATCCTCAAAATACTGAGGGGAAATGATGTAGATTTCTGTGCCCAGGTAAGTCATTGTTTCAGTATGAGTGTAAAATGAAGTAATTAGACATAAGAGTACTCAGAGTTTACTGTGCTCAAATTACTAGATGTTAGAATCCAGGAAGGAAATAAGTAAGATAAGTACGATCTTTGGTAAGTAAGATACAAGAAGCAGTGGTAATTCAGAAGAAACCAACCTCAAGTTTTCTTGATGGAGGGAGATTGAACTAGAGACTTGCCATCTCCTTTCTTCTTCTCACCGAAACAGTTCACCCTTTTCCTCTCTTGGAGCCAGCACAGGACAGATAAAAATCCAACTAACATCCAGCCCATTCCTGAAGTTGTGAACTTGGATAACTTGGAGAATAATGGCTGTGTCTTTTAATAAACATAGAGACAGAGAGAGGAAAAGCTGGCTAAGGAAAAGAACAGTGTTAGAAATGTTAAGATAGAAATATGCGAGTATTCAATAATTGCCTTGTCATTATTTGTAATTTCTACTCTGAGTACTTTAGAAAGTAGTATAACTTGCTGGCCAGTAGGAAGTTGAAAATCGGCTTTAGCCCTCCAAGGGTCAGGGCTCTGTCCCCACTGCCTGGCACAGTGCCTTTTACATAGGTATTATCAAATATTTGTTAAGTAAATGGAGATCATTTGCATCAAAACAAGCAGAAATGGAACTAGAAGTCCCTGATAAAATGGTTAAGAGGATAAATTAGTGTTTATTCATGTGAGGTCCTTGGAATAGCTGTGTTAGGATTACTTGAAATGCTTGCTGAAATGCAGATTACTGGGCCATGCTCCCAATACACTGAATCAAAAATCCCTGGGTGTATGTCTCAGGAATCTGCATTTTAATAAGTACCTCAAGTGATTTTTAAGCATGTTCAAGTTAAAAAAATTTGTTAAAAAAATAATGTGATTTTAGGAATATATCTGTGGTAGGCAGAATAAAGCTCCCCCTAAAGACGTCCGTGTCCTAATCTCTAGGACCTGTGAAATATGTTATTTTACATAGCAAAGGGGAATCAAGGTTACAGATGGAATTAAGGTTGTTAATCAGCTAACCTTAAAATAGGAGGTTAACCTGGATTATCCAAGTGGGCTCAATTTAGCCATGAGGGTCCTTTAAATATGGAAGAGTCAGAGAGAAATTTGAAGATACTCTGCTGCTGGCTTTGAAAATGGAGAAAAGGGCCACATGCCAAGGAACATGGGCAGTCTCCAGAAGTGGAAAAGGCAAAGAAACAGATTTTTCCTCTCCAGGCTTCAGAAGAAACACAGCCCTACCAGCACCTTGATTCTAGCCCAGTCATACCCATTCTGGGCTTCTGATTTCAACTGTAAGAAAATAAAGGTGTTGGGCCAGCCCCGTAGCTTGGTGGTTAAGTGCATGCGCTCCGCTGCTGGTGGCCTGGGTTCGGATCCCGGGCGCGCACCGACACACTGCTTCTCTGGCCATGCTGAGGCTGCGTCCCACATACAGCAACTGGAGAGATGTGCATCTATGACATGCAACTATCTGCTGGGGCTTTGGGGAGAAAAAAGGGAGGAGGATTGGCAATAGATGTTAGCTCAGAGCTGGTCTTCCTCAGCAAAAAGAGGAGGATTAGCATGGATGTTAGCTCAGGGCTGATCTTCCTCACAAAAACAAAATAAAGATGTTAAGTCATTAAATTTGTGGTAATTTGTTACAGAAGCAATAGTAAACTAATACAATATCCAGTTTTATAATCTTAATTTTAAAACATACAAGTCTCACTTCTCTGTCAGACTGTAAATTCCTCCAGACCAGTAATCAACCTCTGAGCTTGACACACAGTATACATAATATTTATTGAATTTGAACCATCTTTATATCAGATGGTCTCCCTACCATTTCTTGGGAGAGTCACTTACCATTCTTAAAGTCTCCACCCACCTGGGTACATGCTACATAGAGAAGCATCTCCACTTCAATCAATATCTGCAGTTCTGAACTTCTTCCTTGGTGACTTTTGTTGGGGAGGGGAGTGCTCATTTAAACCAGGGTTGGCTTTCCCTGGCCCAGATGTTTTAATACATGAGATTTGTGCCTCCTGATCAACACTTCCATGGTCTTCTTATGCCTCAATTTCAACTGCTCTAGAGTAGGACCTGTCTGTCTGAGAAACTCCACCTTCAATTGAGGTTTTTTTAATGCCATAGAAGCTGATATTGTAATTCATACCATCCCAAACATAGTCTCAAACTTTGATGAAAATCTGTAAAACGTTTTCTCATGATGCAGAAACAGATCTACAAACTACTTATTTTTATAAGTTTGCATTCATTTCCTTCCCAGTCTTTAGATGAAACCAACAAAATTGAAGACTTAGAATGAGGGCAGTCTTAAATGTGTTATGCACTGCTTTTTGGGATGTAACATGTATTAGTTATCTATTGCTGCTGTAACTTAGCAGCTTAAAACAACAAACATTTATTATGTCATAATTTCTGTTGGTTAGGAATCCAAGAGCAGCTTAGCTGGGTGGTTCTGACTCAGAGCCTCTTAGGAGGCTGTAATCAAGGTGTCAGTCAAGGCTGCAGTCATCTATAGGCTCAATTGATGGAGAATATGCTTTCAAGTTCTTTCATATGGCTAGTGGCTGGTCTCAAAAATCTGCTTCTGAGCTCACTCACATGGGCCACTCTATGGGGCTGCCTCATAGCATGGCAGCTACTAAGAGAACACCCAAGCAGAAGCCACAGTCTTTTTAAAGACCTAATTTTGAAAGTGACATGCCATCACTTCCGTTGTATCCTGTTAGGAGCAAGTCAAAAGTCCAGCCCATCCTCAAGGAGAGGGGATCACATGAGGGCATGAATAGCAGGGGTGGGGATCATTGGGGGCCATCTTAGAAGCTGCCTCTACCACACATATAAATTACTGAGTTCAGTGGTTTACCAGACTAGATAATCAAGTTTATAATATTCCTAGCTGAAATTGAGTTCGGTAATATTAGAACATTTTGTAAAACTACAAATAAATTTCTCATATTAGAAAATATAAAGTAAAAATGGAAACCTTTTAACTTTCAGACAGGGAATTCAGAAGGTATATTAGAATAATCAACACAATTTACTCTTTTACAATACTCCCCTCACATTGTCCACTTCTAACTCCCTATTCCAATTCTTCCCTTCACTTTTTAAATTCCACTTATTCTTCATCTTCTAAAAATAATCTAAAGCAGTTTATAGAGGTATGTAATTTGTTATAAGAATTGGAATTAGTTAAACAAAGATGAAAGGAAAGACAGAGATAGAAAACTAAGTCAGAAATAAAACTACTCCACAAAGGTCATAGTCTGGTGAAAACTGAAGACTTAGCAAAGATTCATAGCTATGTAGCTGAATAAGTTGATGTTAAGAAAATGAAAAGGCAAGTCCAAGACGGGGAAAAATGCTTACAAGATATATATCTGATAAAAGTCTTATGTCTAGAATATATAAAGAACTCTTACAACTCCATAAAAATAAGACAAACAACCAGGTTTTTTTAAATGAGGAAAAAATTTGAGCAGACGTTTTTATCAAAGATATATAAATGACAAATAATACAAAATAAAACCCCAATGAGATATTATTACACCACCACTCAAATGGCTAAAATTAAAAAGACTGACAATACCAAGTGTCAGCAAGAGTGTAGCACAACTAGAACTCTCAGTTCACTTTTTTTTTTTTTTTTTTTTGTGAGGAGATCAGCCCTGTGCTAACATCCGCCAATCCTCCTCTTTTTTTGCTGAGGAAGACGGCCCTGGGCTAACATCTGTGCCCATCTTCCTCCACTTTATATGGGACGCCGCCACAGCATGGCCTGCCAAGCAGTGCGTCAGTGCGCGCCCGGGATCCGAACCAGCGAACCCCGGGCCGCCGCAGCGGAGCGCGCGCACTTAACCGCTTGCGCCACCGGGCCGGCCCCTCACTTTTTTTTTTTTAATAATTTTATTTATTTATTTATTTTCCCCCAAAGCCCCAGTAGATAGTTGTATGTCATAGCTGCACATCCTTCTAGCTGCTGTACGTGGGACGTGGCCTCAGCATGGCCGGAGAAGCAGTGCATTGGTGCGCGCCCGGGATCCGAACCCGGGCCGCCAGCAACGGAGCGCATGCACCCAACTGCTAAGCCACGGGGTCAGCCCCTCTCAGTTCACGTTTTTAATAAAGTTAAACTCACTCTTACCATACAGCCCAGCAGTCCTACTCCTAGGTGTTTTTCTCGAGAGAAGTGAAAGCATGTATGCACAAAGACCAGCTTATATGAGTGTTCATAGAAGCTTTATTCATAATAGCCAAAAACTAGAATCAGTTTTGTGATTATATTGTGATATAATCACATAACATACAATGGACCTAGCAATAAAACTGAATGAGCTACTGATAAATGGAACAACATGGATGAATCACAGAAGCATTATGCTAAGTGAAAGAAACTACACACAAAAGACAACATAATGTATGATTCTATTATATGAAATTCTGAAAAAGGCAAAACTATAGTGACCAAAAGCCTATCAGCTTATGGTCACTAGGGTTAGAGGGAGATAATTATATGCAAACGGGCAAGAGGGAACTTTTGGGGGTGATGGGGCTTTCTACATCTTGATTGTGGTGGTGGTTGTGACTGTATACATTTTTCAAAGTTCATCAAGTTGTACAATTAAAATGTATAAATTTTGTTTATGTAAATTATACCTAACCAAAGCTAAATTAAAACAAAAAACCTCTTTAACTATGCAAACACAAATCCAGTTAAGAGGTTTGCTAACCAATTGCACTTGAAGCTTTTTTTTTTTTAACTTCCAACGTGATACATGAATAAATCTGAGCTCCCTTGGGATAGGTTTGTGTATAGAAATACTGCAGAATTCAAAGGAAAAGCTCTTTCTGCTTGGAATTACTGAAAGAAGACTGAATTTTTTAGTGGTTTTGTGATTATATCATGATATAGTGTTGACATGATGACATTAGAAGATTGGAATTTAGAATTAGAAGTGGGAAGGGCAGCATAAGGAGGATGAAACTCAGCTGGGGAAGTCTGAAGGGAGGGCAGACCATTAGGCGGCTCCAGTGGACTACAGGAAAGAATAAGATGGCCTTGGTAAAGTGAGCTCCAGTGGGGATGTGCCTTAAGTTCTGGAATGAGCAGTAAGGAATTGACCAGTGGGTCAATGACTTTCCAACTGAAATGAAGTTGAGAAACCACTGCGATAAGGCAGTAAAAGTCATACATTCTTGAATGGGACTTGGGGTGAATGGATTACATCAGATTAAGAACATCAATATTTATACAGCACATAGAATAGGGCCTGGGGCATGATTATTGCTATCTGTGTTTTTAAATAAAATACATCTCTTTTTTTTCCATGAGAGGTATTTAATAATAGAATAATAGGGAGTAGCATTCATAACATGAGTTAAGAAGAGATAAGGGAAATTAGCATTTAACATATTATATGGGCCAGATACTATATGCTTTGTGCTTTCAGATTATCTGATTTAATCTTAACAACAAAGATATGTGATATTATCCTCATTTTATAGCTATGGAAATTTAGGCTCACAAAGAGGCTTGGGTTCTAATTAATTCAGGTACCACAGACACACAAGGGGCAGTGTTCCTCAAAGGTTGGTGAGAGACTGCTTGAGTTAAAATCACCGGGGATGCATGTCCACAAACCACACCCAGAGCTAGTGAATTCCATTGGGAGGTTGGAGGGACAAGAATCTGCATTTCTAACCTGCTCTCTAGTTGATTGGTAATTTCAAAAAAAGTTTGAAAGCCAGCCCTGATGGCCTAGCGGTTCAAGTTCAGCACTCACTGCTTTGGCAGCCCAAGTTCACTTCCCGGTCGTGGAAGCACTGTCAGTTGCCATGCTGTGGTGGCAGCTCACATAGAAGAACTAAAATGACTTACAACTAGGATATACAACCATGTACTGGCACTTTGGGGAGGGAAAAAAGAGGAAGATTGGCAACAGATGTTAGCTCAGGGTGAATCTTGCCCTGGAAAAAAAAAGTTTGAGAACCACTATCTTAAGACTTAGAAGATATTTTTACTATGTGGTGATTCTAGTATTTAGAGTTCTTAGAAACGAAAGTTAGCCTCATAGAGGTGATCTGTAGCTTTGTCTTTGTCTATTAAAATAGTGTTATATCTTTACAGTGTTCGTAACATAGCTTTAGTTCTCAGTGCTCATATTTCATAAATAAGAGTCAAAAAATAAACAAGCCAGCATTCATATTAGTCCTCACTAGAATTTATATCGTTGACTGCCCAAAGTGGCCTCTACCTGGTAGCAGGTAGCAAAGTCCTTTTTTGCCGTTTCCTTTAGTGCTGGCTTAAGCTACCTGAGATGTTGTACTTTGTGTTTATTATTTTTATACAGTAAGGGATAAATAAAGGTGTGTTTTTATTATACATAAGTGAATTATAGTGGTTAACAAATAGAATAGTTTTTGTATTCATGAATAGTGGATTTTTATGAAGTAATTCTATTGTCAATAAATTATATTCATGAATAGTGTGTCTTTATGAGATAATTCTGTTCTCCTAAACTCTTCTTTTGTTTCTTTAACAAGCATATTAGCCAAAAATAATTCTTTGTAATATTTAGCTGCCTACTTATGATTTAAATTTCAACATTTACTCTTACATGATTATATGTATTTTCAACAGTGATTCTTTTATGGCACACCGAGAAAGTATGCGACAGATAATGAGAAGTTTTTCTGAGCCTTTTGGAAGAGACTTGCTCAGCATCTCTGATGGTAGAGGAAGAGCTCATAATCATATGGGACATGATGATGGTGAAAATTCCTTGACTGTAAGTTCTTCATTTTAAAGTTAGTGAGAAGGTCCTGTGGGAATTTGAAGAAAAGTCTTACAGAGGAATATATCTATGATGATAGGATATGACTAATACTTATGTTAAGAAATAACTATTATGTAAAAGGGAGGGACCTTTTGAAAAGCTGAATACTTGAACAGTGAATTGTTAGCTGTATAGAATTCCACTGTGCTGCCAAAACCTTTAGGACCATAGGATTATATATTATAAGCCAAACTTAAAGCATTATTTTTCATATGTATATATGGTTTGTTCACCAGAGAATTTCCTCCCACGTCTTAATTAGAACAGGCAAGGAAATATCCTTCCTGTTCCATAAAAGACGATTTTTCCCCACTTTAAAATGGTAGCCAAAGCTATAGTATAATGCTTTATCTCCATTGAACCAGGAAAAACCAGTCTTCTGCATGGCTACCTTGGACGTTCAAAACTTAGGTAAACTTTTAACTGTATTCAAAAGCCATGCAAAACTGCAGTATATTTTCATAAGTCTTGTCTGAGAGCAAAGCTAGAAGGACACAAACATACTCGACTCAAAAAAAAAACCCCCGGATATTTATATATCTTAACTATTTTATTTTATTTCTGTTGTTTTTTCGGCCTCAGGAATGGCAGTTCTAGAATAACAAATCCACAGGAGTTTCTATAAAGATGAATCTCTGCAATTGAAACGTAGATATTTGGAACTCATAAACATTGAATTGGTCAATTGGGAAACTTCCAGAAAAACATTTTTATATTTTTTGTTTGCAATAATCTTAAATAGAGCAAAATATTTCAAATATTCCTAAGAAGTTTGATGGATAAAATTACATTTGCCATTTAAATGAAAGTAATCTTCACATTCTTTTCCATATACATATTATTCCTATATATATATTATTCACATTCCAATTAGTTTTCTTTTAATTTTTGAATAGTCGTATCATAATATATATATTTTTTACTTGTAGGGCTATCAATTTCCATAAAAGTCTAAAATTAAGATCAGAGGAAAAAATTATCAAAGAGGGCAGAAAAATCAAATATGGCATTCTAAAATTTTATCTTTTCACATGAGCATTGAAATATTTTGTATGTCTGCTGTAACCATAGCAGGGAAAGAGTAGGGCTATATATAGTGCTTGGTATTTATGTGCATAAATGAGCTGCTTGTAGCTTTTGTGGAAGAAGCAAGAAGTGGCGATTTTATTTCCTTGTAAGCATAGACAGGAGATCTGTTTATAATTCAGCTGTAAAATTCCTATTGAAGATGCCTGTACGCATCAGCTGTAACTCGACTGGTCATTCATTGGAAGTAGAAGTAAATGTTTCCGTCTTGGCACTTGTGCTTTACACACCTGGATGTTTAATGAGCTGGAATGAGAAATATATAACCAAATAAAGAGAGAAATTCCTGTGCAACTGTGGTTTGTAAGATTCATAATTTAGAACTATTTGCATTTTAGCTCATCTCATATTGTATTTACCTTGCCAACGTGGCTTTAACTCAAGTTTTGGGGAACAACAACAAAAAAAACCAAACAGCTGAAGTAATACGGTTGCATAAATGTGGTGACTGAATAAGGAAAGTCAAGTAGGAAAACAATTCTGAATACAAAGGAAGGCCACGACCAACATTTGAATGAAAAACTAAAATAGTTGCTACCTTGTCCAGTTTATGGTGGCATAAATTAACTTTTGTCTAAAATTATGAATCATTAGCGTAGGCTAAAGTCTGTAGCTAGCATTATCCAATGGAACTTTCTGGATGATGGAAATGTTCTGAATCTGCCCTGTCCAATAAGGCAGCCAAGAGCCACATATGGCTATTGAGAACTTGAAATGTGCCTAGTGCTACTAAGGAACTAAATTTTTAATTTAATTTTAATTATTTCAAATTTAATTTTAAATAGCCACATGTGGCTAGTGGCTACCTTAATGGAGGGCATGACGATAGACATTCATATGGACTCCAAAGCATTTAGCTTTTTTTAACCAGTGCTGAGTAAGGAGCACTAATCACCTATATGTGAACCTATCATCTTATTTCTCGTTCAATAATCATCTCTTTAAACATTTTCCCAAGAAAAACTGCAGTACTTATCTACCTATTAAGTTAAAATAGTGGTAATTTTTACTATATCAGATTTAGAGCAACCCATTTCATAAAACCTTGAGTTTCATAGCTCTTTAAATAATAAATACTGCTAGGTAGTTTACTTGCCTCTCACATCTACAATCAATTAGTATACATTTTTCTTTAATTACATTATATTGTGGCAACTATCTTTGAAAGCTAACACCAATGTATTTTTTTTTGTTCAAACTATGAAAACTCTTTGCCAATAAATTCAATTCAATTCAATTCAAATTAAAATATAGAAATTTTGTCCAATTATAACAGGTTTTCAAAAGAACATTTAGCCTCTCTTTTAGCCAAAACTCACCTTTTTTTCTGTACATTTATAATTTATACTGGTGAGGTATGGCTCTCCTTTTTTCCCCTAGGATGTGATATATTTGACATGTTTATGTCTAAGTATGAAAGACTTATGTGATAGCAAAAATAAATTAATTAAAAGAAAACAAAACAAACAGCAGTAGCAACAAAAGACCTCTATCCCAATCTGACTTTTTGTAAGTCGGTGTTTTATAACTAGATGTGGAGGTAGGAATAAAAATTAGAAGTTGACTGCAGAAGATGGAAAAGACCACTGCTAAGTTTGAAAAGAGGGCAGCCAAGAAAACAGTAGGCTTTTTGAGCATGCTAGCTGTCCTAGTCTATTTGAACTTTTAATAAAAATTTATACAAAACTTTTCTTTTTATGAGGTAATACATTTTAAAATGAGTGTTGTAATTAAGCAATGAGCCATTATGCTGATGGTTTTAAGCACAGTGGATGAAAACCTATATTTCGTATAGATACTTTGATTATTTTTTGCTTTATATTTGGCTCATTCTTGACATTTGTCATCTTTATCAGCCATATTATGAGGGAAAACAGACTCCTGCTACATGTAGGCGAAGCATCAACTATGCTATTTTCTTATGTTTGTTTTATTAGCATTTTCTCCAGTTCATGATTTCTTTATGTGGATATTTTTAAGCTGGTTATTCATTTGGGGAGGATTAGTTTTGTTTAAAACTAGATAATTTAATCTGTAAATTTATTTAACTAGACAATTTATAATTCAAGATAAGACATGTGGCCATATGACATTTAGGTTGAGTGACGGTGCCAGAGTCAATCTGAAATCTGTTTTTCCTTTCAGTAAAAAGATATAGAGGAATTTTTTTGGTGCATCCAATACACTTTGGATATTACTGTTCTAGATATATAGTATAAGTATATATCATCTGGCATAATTTATTATAAAATTTAATATAAACACAGTTTTCTCTATTTTTCAACATAACTTATACAGGGAGAAAATTATCAATCACTGAATGACAGTAAAACTTACCCAGAAATTCAAGATTTATTTTCAATATTTGAAACTTCCAAGTAATGAAAGTTTTTAATTTGTATATATGTGTCTAAAGATTTATTTTTATTCATCTCTACCTATTGAGGAATACAATTTCTGAATTACTAATTTTGATTATTTCATTATACTTATTCTTTTGCCTATCAAAGACTCTATTTCTGAATCTATGTGTGTGATCCCTTCTGAAGTCTATGTTGCTTATTCCATAAATTAGTTCTTAGGAGGGATTCATTAAATTTTTTGTGCAATATCTCTACTAATCTTTTTTTTTTTAAAAAGATTATGCTAACATCTGTTGCCAATCTTCCTCTTTTTTCTTTTTTCTCCCCAAAGCCCCAGTACATAGCTGTGTAGCGTAGTTGTAGAGTTGTAGCTCTTCTATATGGGACGCCGCCTCAGCACGGCTTGATGAGCAGTGAGTAAGTCCGTGCCCAGGATTCGAACCGGCAAACCCCAGGCCGCGGAAGCAGAACATGCGAACTTAACTGCTACACCACTGGGCCGGCCCCTCTACTAATCTTTTGAAGTGTTGTTAATGTAATTTTTATTTTTACTCGGTTACAGGCAAGATTAACTGATCTTTTAAAAATACGGAATAGTTGAGCAAAAGAAAGATGATGTAATCTTAATCATTGTACCTTATGTTTTAATTAATTTTGGTGTGAATTTGCATTTCCTTTGAGAAATATTTGTCTTAATCCATAGCAAATACTTTTTCTTTCAGCTGCCTTTAATAAATACTCAAGTAGTCATATTTAAAAGTGATGTATGGCCTCCCTATTTGCCTTCTGTCAGGCTCTACAATGAATTATAAGCAGATAATTTAAAAAATATATGTTGAGTTCTTCTGGATGAAAAGTTTCGGTAATTTTGTTAGCTCTGAACTATGTGATTATGCAGTGCATTTCTTTCTCTTTCAGGGATTATCATATAATAAATATCATAACCAAAGTTAATTGGATATTTTTTTTTCTAGGCAATGAGTTCTCTTGCGCCTTTTGGCAGTTTTGGTGGTATGGTTCGTATCATGAGACACAAACCATTTTAGCACTATTTTCTGACAAATATTTATTTTTAATTAACTCAAAGAAACTGAGTTGGCATGCAGTCTCACTTTCATAATGGCTTTTTAGTATTTGAACTGAAAACCATTTTTATGTATGAAATTTATCTTAGACTGTTAGGCGTGTGTTTTCTGAAGTAAGTCATATCAACATATATAAAATCAGTCTTGAAAAAAAAAGTACATTTTAATAGATGAATATTCAGTTGATTTACAAAAAAGATCCCCATAGTTGTGTTTGAAAAGTGGAGACGTTGTTATGATGACGTTCCAAAAAGGTGTAAAAGCACCAAACTGTAGACAGACAAAGCATATGGAAAGGCTCAGATTGGCTGCCTTCCCCAGGACTCGATTGCCAGGTTGTTCATGTTGCTTTTCCTTTCCCACATCCAGGTACGGCTACTCTGCAACCAGCTTTTCTCCCACCCCTGTTTCTTTGGGCTTTAGTGCTGTTTTCTGTGATGCTAGTTTCTAATACACTTAAAGGCCATCTGAGGAGTAGCAGAGAATAGCATGACTTTGGAACATTTCCTGTGGATGCATCTACACTCTCATCAAAAAGTTTCTTTTTATCTTCTTGTGCTAGACTTCAACCATTTGTCTCCCTGAAGTTTGACATATAACATTTGTCCTACCTGACCAGAGTTTTTAGAGGGACAAATGACAAAGAAAAAAAGCAGTTATAGCACAGAGTTATCAGTAAAATGCCCAGAAAGTTCAGCATGCTGTGGGAGCGCAGATAGAAAAAAACATGTAACCTAGACCTTTGGAATGGTGGGGTGGAGGTCAACCAGAGAAGACTTCCTGAACCTTGTGGATTAATGGGAGTTAGCCAGGAAATGCATGGAGGGGAAAAGAAGAGTGCTCAACACAGAGGAAACAGCATGTGTAAAGACCCAGGGGTGAGGGAACTCAAAGATGTTTAGGGTCACTTGCCCTAGAGTATGAGTTGTAGAGTAGATATGGAGAGGTAACCAGGGACTTCTTTCGGCCCTGGTAAGGACTGTGGACATTATCTTAAGAGTAGGGGAAGCAGTTGATGAATTTTCATAATTCATCATTATTAATTATCATCATTTCATTAATTATAAATTTTCAAAGTTATAATAGAATCAGATTATCATTTTTGAAAGATCATTGTGCGTGCAGGGGAGAGAAAGATTAGACGGGACCACAGTGGAGGCAGGGAGGCCGGGGGTTATTAAAGCATTCTGGGAAGTATTAGTGATAGCTTCTACTTAGGTAATGGCTGTGGAAATAAAGAGAAATAATCTCATTTGAGAGAGACTTAAAGAGGTGAATGGATAGAGCTTGGTGATTGATGGTGCTGAAGGAGCAGTAGAGCAGGAGAAGGAAAGTATTATGCCTATATTTCTGGCAAGAGGAATTAGGTGGATGTGAATACCATGGAGCTAAGGAATAGAGCATTGATTCAGTGCAAATATGAGGGCAGGGTGGTCAAAAGGACCATTTCAGTTTTAGGTGTTTTGCATTTGAGGTGTCTGTGTGCTGTCCAGGTGGATTTATCTGGTAAACAGTTGGATATATGGGTTTGAGCTGAGCTACAGATAATTTGTCCATTCATTCGGCAAATATTTATTGAGCCGTCCTGTGTGCCGGAATTATTGTATAAATATTGGGAATATAGTAGTGAATAAGACAGAGAAGATAGCCCTGCTTTCAAAGATTATTTTTATAGAGTGGGAGAACACACACTAAACAACAAAATAATTTTCAGATAGTCACTGTACTCTGAAGGAGATGAAGCAGGGTAGTGATACAGTGACAGGTGGGAGGTGAAGCAGAGATTCGTTTAGGCAGGTGGCCAGAGGAGGCCTTTCTAAGGATGTGATAATTGAATGATGAGAAGAAATTAACTATGCTGAGAGTCAGGAGAAAACATTCTAGGCAGAGAGAAGAGCATGTGTACAAAGTTCCTGAAGGCCTTATGAGCCTACTGGAATCTCATCTCTAATTTGTACCCCACCTTTTGTCACTCCAAGGTGTTGGGCCACCCCAGAGCAAGTACAGATGCATCTTTTGATGGTGATTTGGTAGTGAATTGAGAAGAGGGCAGAGTATACCCAAACATCTGATCTTTTCCCTCTCCTCCTCCTCTTCTTCTCCTTCCTTGGACTAGCCCTTCCATCTCTCATGAATTGTGTCTCTTATACAGCCCTGATTGTCAACCTAGTGTTGAAGCAAAATATTTAGAATATTTTCTAAATTGTGTTGAACCTCTAAAATGCAGATTAATTCTACTTCAGTCCTTTGTGTACCCAAGGATGTATCAGTATTTCCTAACTGTGCCTTTGTTCTTCCCTGCTATGTTAAGTGCAGGTCCTAAATTTGGTTTTCCCATCTATTTCCCATCGTTACTGGCAATAAAAACCCAATAGAAGGTAGAAAGACAAACAGGCCTTTGATAATTCTTTATTGAGTCCCACTAGCACGCCGCAGAATCTCCAGAAGGGCTGAAATACTGACATTGAACCACAGTGCCTTTCAGGATTCAAAAGACTCCTCCTGCTGGAGTGGAGGAGTTCCTTGAACCAAACACTCCCTCTGTTTTATAATAGTAGAGGATGCATTGGGTGACACACTAGAATGTGTGCCTCACTTTTTATTTTCTGGTGAGTGTTCCAGTGATAAAACCTAAAATCAATAGCAGATTTTTCTAGAGCAGGATTTCTCAGCCTCAACACTACTGACACTTTTGATCAGACAGTTTTTGTTCTGGAAGGCTGTCCTATGCATTGTAGGATGTTTAGCCGTAATCCCTGGCCTCTACTCAGTAGATGCCAGTCATACACCCTCCTCAGTTGTGACAAACAGAACTGAGCATAATTATTGCCAGATGTCCCCTGGGAGTCAAAATTGCTCTTGGTTGAGAAACCACCGTTCTAGAGGAATTCTTTTTTTTTTTTTTTTTAAAGATTTTCAGAGTTTATTTGAGGAAAAATCTATTCCAATCAGGCAGTGCCAAACCAGAAGTGGTTAGAAGTGCTCCACTGACAGGAGCTGGGGGGAGACTCTTATACAGGAAAGGCGGAAGCAAAGTAAGGAAAGGATTGATTGGCTATAGCTTCAAGCCTATGTGGCTGCTTGTCATTGATTGTCCTTAGGTGTCGATGTCATAACCTTGAGGTGTTCACAGGCTTGGATTTTGGTTTGCTTCTGTAGGCCGCTTTTTTTTTTTTTTAATTTTTATTTTTTTCCCCCAAAGCCCCAGTAGATAGTTGTATGTCATAGCTGCACAGCCTTCTAGTTGCTGTATGTGGGATGCGGGCTCAGCATGGCCAGAGAAGCCGCGCGTTCGTGCGCTCCCGGGATCCGAACCCAGGCCACCAGCAGCGGAGCGCGCACACTTAACCGCTAAGCCACAGGGCCGGCCCTCTAGAGGAATTCTTAACTGTTCTTCTAAAGGAGCATAGCTCATGCTTCAAGGATATGCCCTACTAAGCCTTACGTGGTAGGCAGCAAATTGAAGGCCTTTTAGATAGAGTTGACTTCTATCACTTGGACTCTACTGTGATGAAAAGGAGGGCTGGCTACTCCAGAAGCAGCTTCTATCAGCCATGTGGTACTGGTGGAGGTGACGCTGGTATCTTATACCCAAGTTTTATTTATTTGCATAGAGGGATATTGAAAGGGAATAAGGAAAAATGTGTACTATTCTATGTTAGAGCTGTCCCAGCCCAGAATACACCACCCAGTATTTAAATATTAACCAAATTATGTTTTGAGAAAGTTGACAAACGACATATATGTGTGTTTATATGTTCATGCATGTATGTATGTATGTATATATACACATGTATGTGTGCATGTATTTATAGTGTTACATTTCTATGTTGGCTGTTTGGGACTTTGTCTGTGCTTCAGATTTTCTTTAACCAATCACTTTCATTATATAAGTCCTTAAATTATCTTCGCCTGGTTGATTACTGCATGAAATCCTACTGCACAAATTGGGAAAAAATTTTTCCAGTTTTCAGAAAGTTGATTTGCTTCTTTTGTGTTGTACTTATAGTTAATAACACACTTCCTAATATCCTGTAGCATACAGATGTCAGCCCTTTTCAGGGAATGGACCGAATGATGTTAAATATGCAAAACAGTATGCAAGAATTACAAAGAAACTTTGTAAGTACTAAAAAAAATGATGAGCAAAACATTGTTTTCAGTTATTGGTACCTTACAGTGACTTTCAAACTTTTTTTTAACCATGATCCACAGTGGTTGAAAAATATATCTTACATCATGACTCAGTACAAAATAGTTGTGTACTTGATAAATATACCCGAAACAAAAGTTTCATGAGAAAATGATCATACTCTTTACAACGTGTGCTGATATTTTCTGTTTTCACATTTTGAAAATCCTGGTCACAGCCCACCAAATTGATTTCACAACCTACAAGTTTGAAAAATAGCTTTAATTTCAAAATAAAAAAAAAACCTCAAAAACATTTGTTCTGCTGAAGGTCACTGTTGTAAATGAACATTTTATATGAATTTAGATATTTTTATTATTTATAATCTGTCTAATTAAAAGGATTTGTAGCATCTAAGAAATTAAGTTTTAGTGTTTAAAAAAAAATTCTGAAAATAGAAATTTCAAGAATGATGTTTAGTTACTGGAAATAGAAATTTCAAGAATGATGTTTATTTACTGGAATAGATCCATACAGTTCAAATACTTATAAACAAGTACTAATACTCTTACTTTTCTACTCGTAATATTAACATTATAACAATAAGTTGATTTTATATGAAGACGACCCACATCATTTTAGTCATCCCGTTTGGAATCTGAGGATCATTTCAGAATGTCCAAATCTAGAGCATTATTAATGATTTTAGTAATGTGGCAATCTGGTATCCACAGGAGGTATTAACACTTCTGGTGTGTGGCTAATTGGCTCAGTGTTGACAAAATTGCCCACAAGGGTCAACTGCTGACTGTAAAAGTATCAAAGGCTTCAGGACACAGCATCTGTATTTAAATCTAAGCCACAAGTCTTTGATCCCAAAGACTTAAGATCTCTAAGTGAATCACTTGTTATTACTCCTCACAAGGAGAGTGGGAATTGGTACCTAAAATGGAAGGAGGTTAGGAGCTTCCTGGGAGTGCCATTTGGATACACTATACTGATAGTTTAGTATCCTTGGTAGAACTTCCAGCTGGTGTTGTTATTTATTTGAATCCTCTGACGTTAATTCTTCATATTTGACTAAGTTCTCTGCGTTTACAATTTATATTTACCTCTAGGGTCACCTTTCAGTGGATCCAAATGGACATTCGTTTAGTTCTTCTTCAGTTATGACTTATTCCAAAGTAGGAGATGAACCAGCAAAGGTTTTCCAGGCCTCAACTCAAACTCGTAGGGCTCCAGGAGGAGTAAGTATTTTCTAAGCATTCTTGGAGCTTTATAAAGTTAATTATTAAAATTTGATGTGGTGGGGGGCGGGGACACATCACTGAGAAGAGCCTTAAAGCTAACTGTATTTACTGGCATTTTTTGTCCTCCCTCCCATCCCACCTTTTTTCATGTAAATATCTATTGATGTTTACTACCTTTACATGTTGACAAGGTAAGTAGACACTAAAAGAAGTCTTTGTTTTATGAAATAAATCTCCACTTTTAATTTATATTTGAAGTTGTCAACTTAAAAAGCAAATTCGCCTGTTATTTTTCCCTCAAAATGAATTTATTCGGGAATAGCCAAAAGAATTGCATTTTGGGATTTGCATACTGTGGTGAACCACAGGCAAATCTGGAAAACAAAGAAAGGGAGCTTGCTTTTATTGAGTAAAAGGAGGAATAGGGAGGGGCTGTTCTAAACAAAAGTCCATTGGGGGGAAGTAACAGTTCAGAGAGGTAATGGCTTCTCATTGGCTGAGCTGTGACGTTTCTCGTTGGCTGGACTGTTGCCAGGAGGGGAGAGAAATCTTCCTTCAGTAGTAAAGTAGTTGTACTTCCTGTCAGAGAAGCAAGTATATGTCTCTTCCTGTTTGGAGTAATTGACGTAGGGTGTGAGAGCTCCCCCCTACAGGCCTTACTGACTCCAATTTACTTAAGGTTTCTTTTATTAATTTCCACAAAGTAAATGAATTTTAGCTCATTAAATATTTGAAGTGTACAGAAAGGATATAGAGAATAATACCTGTATTCCTTCCACCCTGTTTAGTTAAATCGTAACATTTTTCTCTATTTACTTTAAGTTCTCTTGTTTTCTTTTTACACAAAAACGTTACAGATGCAGTTAAAGCTTCCAATGTATTCCTCCTTGGTGCCTTTTCCCTTTCTCCCTCACCAAAGAGAACCATTTTCTTATATTTGGAATTTATTTTTTTCATGCATGTATTTATAATTTTATTACTTATGTATATATCATAAACAATGTAATGAATTATTTTATAGGTTTCTGAACTTATATAAATGGTTTAATCTTGCGTATGCCCTCTGCAACTTGACTTTGCTCAGTAATATGCTTCTGAGATTTATTCAAGTTGATATGTGCAGCTCTAGTTTATTTTAACTTCTATTTAGTGTCAAAAATCGAAAATATGAACATGCCACAGTTTTTTATCTATTTTTCTATTGATAGATATGTAGGTGTTTCTAATTTTTTACTCATTCATCTTTATACATGTCTCTTTGTGCAAAGGGTCTGGGAATGGTATTGTTTAGTTGTAGGAGGTGTGTATCTTCATCTTTACCTAGAAATTACCAAGTTACTGTCACAGAGTGATTGAAACAGTTAGCACCCACAAAGTCTAGTATGAGAGTTCCCATTTCTCCACTTCTTGTTAGTACTTATAGTAAAAAAAATTAAGTTTGCCTGTCTAATGGGCGTGAATAGTTCATTTTTTTAGTTCTCATGTATAAAGATTCACCTTTTAATGATGTTCTTGCCATAATATAGCTAATTCATCTCAGACATTTTAATTTTAACTTGCTATAAGTGACATACATCTTAAATGTAAACAATATAATTGTAGATGTCCCACAGCAAACCATGTTAATAGTGTTTGGCTATCATAAATATTCTAACAAGCCATAGAGATGATAGATTGGAGCCATGAAATTCAAGCCATCAACATGACTGCAGAGTAATTAGTTGCCTTCCTTGTGGGAATGCTAGCATGTGCTCCCATCTATTACATTGTCAAGGACAGTGTCAAAGGAACTAAGTTTTGTATAATTAAGTTATTCTTTGTTTTAATATTTGATTACATTGGAAAAAGGTCAAATTGTATTGGTTCTGTTTGTCCTGTACATTTTAATTTTAAGCAGCTCATGAAATATCAAAGAATTATTCCCACATGTTGTACTGCAATTTGATAATGGAACTGAGTACTCATTATTTTTAGAGCAATGGATGTATGGTCTTACTTTTGTTGGTAAACAGGCCCTGAGGAATTTATAATTATATCCATTCTATATATATTTAAATGATAATTAATTTTTATTTTCTTTATTTTTACAGATAAAGGAAACTAGGAGAGCACTAAGAGATTCTGACAGCGGACTAGAAAAAATGGCTGTTGGTCATCATCTCCGTGACCGAGCTCATGTCATTAAAAAGTCAAAGAACAACAAGACTGGAGATGAAGAGGTCAATCAAGAGTTTATCAATATGAATGAAAGTAAGTTACCACAGAAAATAGCATTCTTCCTCGTAAAGTTAAAATAGCAGTTCTAGTAGAACTTGATGAATATTTTTTGTAGAAACATTTCATAAGATGTCATTTTGAGGTAGTTTGTGTGTAGTGAATACCTTATCAAAGTAATAAAATTGTGGTTTCATTGTTCCATAGTAGATCTGTTTTTTATAGTGATTTTTAGTAATGTTGAATATCATTTACTTTTTGTTTTATACTTGGAAAGTGGAATCTATTGAATTGTTATTTAGTAAAACTACTGGTAGGCAAAATACTGGTAGGCAAAATGAATTTTTAAATATTTCTGATTATCAGAGATGTATATTTCAGGGGCTGGCCCTGTGGCGTAGTGGTTAAGTTCACGTGTTCTGCTTAAGTGGCCCAGGGTTTGTGAGTTCGGATCCCAGGCGCGGATGTACACACCACTCATTAAGCCAGGCTGTGGCAGCATCCCACATACAGAAAATAAAGGAAGATTGGCACAGATGTGAGCTCAGTGACAATCTTCCTCAAGCAAAAAGAGGAAGATTGGCAACAGATGTCAACTCAAGGTCAATCTTCCTCACCAAAAAAAAAAAAAATGTGTATTTGAAAAGTATAAAGAAGAAAATTAAAAATATCCATAATCCCAACCCAAAATAACTACTGTTAATGTTTTAGTGTATTTCTTCCTAATGGTTTTATATATATGTAAACACATATACTTTTTTTAAAATTAGTATTTTACTATCTATATAATTTATATTGTGCTTTTTTAAATTCACCATTATAATTGTGAACAATCATCTATGATGTTATTTTTCAAAAAAATTCTAAATGGTTACCTAAAAGTTTTATCATGAATAGGCCATAATTTATTTAAACCATTCTGTATTGTGGGGCACTTAGGCTTTTGTATAGATAACATTTTAATTTCTGGTGTAGTTAGATAATGTATCAGGTATGTATCAATGTAAATCCTTCCATTTTCTAGATTTAGTATTTATTCTTCAATACATTTAAGTCCTTCCAGTGTCCTAACTTCTCATTACAGTTTTTAAGTTATATTCATTTCCTGTTTTCAGAAAGTATTTTGAATAAAAATGTTTTATTGTAGTAAAGGGTTTAAATTATTGTATCATTTTATAAAAAGAAATTCTCTTAAGGTTAGAGTTTGATAAAATTATTCCTATGCAATGAGATGGAAGCCACAACATCTTAACCTTTCTTTAATTTTAACCTTTGTAATTTTGTCATATTTAAATATATACAGAGTACTTCAATAATTAACATGTTGAAGAAAAATTTAGTAAAGGAACACATTATTATAAAGGCAATCTGAAAGAAAAAATATTATCATTTACCTATTGTTGTTGTTTTGGAAGTTATATTACCTACTTCATAACAACATAAATTGACAGTCAAGATAAGTTATCTGTCTTAGGAAAGGGACAACAGAAGCTTGTGAGGCTGTTATGTAGGAAAATGGTGAGATTGATAGGAAGTGCTAGTCACAGGAGGAGTGTCCAAGTACAGAGGAGAAGCACGAGAACTATGAGATGACCCAGGAAGAAGGACTGTGTGTTAGTGTACTTGAGTCAGGGGGTCCATTGGGTAGAATAATATGATATCCAGGCAGGTGTGTGAAAAACTGGATCATCAATAACCAGATTATCAATAAGAATAAGAGAGGAACAAACAGAAAAGGAAATACTACTCTGAGTCAAAGACCTCTATATGTGAAGCAGTTTCCTGCCTCTACCTTGAGGTTAGGCTGATGGAAACACCAGGCTAGAAGGAAGTGTGTGGGGAGTGAAGCAATTACTGACAGTTGATACCTTAGTACTTACCTCTTTACTTTGATATTTAATGTAGGTGATGCTCATGCGTTTGATGATGAGTGGCAAAATGAGATTTTGAAGTACAAAACAGGGGGACAATGGCGCAATCTAGAAAACACTAGGATGCGAAGTGTTGGTCATGAGAATTCAGGATCCTGAGAGCTTAAAAGAAGGTAAAAGTTATTTCTAAAATAACTTGTGTTTTTTTAAAGAAGAATGAGAAGAAAAGTTATGTAATTTGACCTCTGTTATCAGGAAGTTTTGATTAACATCTAAGTTTGTAGCAACAATATCTTTTGTGAAAGATGTAATAATTTTATGTTATATCTGAGTATTCCACACTAATTTAAATTTGTGTCTAAAAACCAATAATATTTTAGGGTTGTATGATTAGTAACTCACTAGAAATTATGCTTTACAAGATAGGGGCTAAAATCCTCCTAAGGAAAAGTAATATACTATAATGTAGTTATTCTGGTGAAACAGTTTTTAATCTGGATATAGTAGGAGTCATGCATTTCATACCAGGTAAAGATATTGGTGTCTAGAGATAAGAGAAGGAGAAAGAGGCTGTATTTGAAAGGCTTGACAAAACTTCCCTAACAAGTCAAAATTCAGCATTTAATGGTAAATGCATTTTTAGGCGCTTGTGTCGTATGTAACGACATGTCTATTAGATATTAGATATTTTGGAAGAGTTTTGCGAAAACTTTAGCCTCCTTTGGAGTTACCTTTTGGAATAGCTGTGAAATATAAATGTGCTGAAACCACACTTTAATGATAATAGAGATTTTTATATATTTCGTATATATTCTACTGTTACCATTTAATTTGGTTCTCTGGGGAAAAAATTGAAAAAGTACCCAATTCCTAGTTATGAGAGAGAGAGAGAGCGCGAGAGCGAGAGCGAGCCTCACAAGGCCTTAAAACAGCAATCTGTTCTAGGCTGTGGAGAGTGGAGGATTGCTGCAAGGAAGGCTTCACAGAACCAGCGGTGGACAAGTGGGTGTCAAGTAAATCAGAAGCCTTGTGCAGAATTTCATGTGTTAGCATCTTTTATTTTAAAATACTTGTTTAGGAATTCAGAGCCCAAATATTTTCTATAGAAAACTTGCTCACATATTAATTTTAGATAATATTTGTCTCACTTTGAGAAGTTTATTCATAAAAAACCTAACTGCTAAATTTGACTATGAAATCCAGGTCCCAGTTAGAGACAGCATGCTCTTTATAGAAGGTCCATAAATCTGGAGCCCTATCAGTGGCATTTTGTGTAAACTAGCACTGTCCAATAGGACTTTCTGAAATGATTTTCTGCAATGATGAAGATGTTGTGTATCTCTGCTCTCCAGTGCGGTCCACTAGCCCTGTGTGGCTGTTGAATCTCACTTGAAATGTGGCTGATGTAACCGAGGAACTGAATTTTAAAATTTTATTTCATTTTAGTTAATTTAGCGTAAATGATGTGGTTAGTGGCTACCATGTTGGACAGCATGGTAAACGGAAACAGTTAAATCTATCTCAGGAAAGCAGCTGTTGCTCCCTTTAATGTTAAGTGAAGTAGTAGTTAAAAAACATGCCATAGGTTTTTTTAAAGCTATGAAGGAAATTTTACGATAAAACTCTCTTTAAATTACAGTAATTTTTACCGAGTTTGCATTGATTTATAAACCATTGACCATTTTAAAAATGGTATTAATGTTCATTTGTATATTTCTCAGGGAGAAAACTCATCAAAGTCCAGCCGTTGAACGTGGAAGAAGATCCAATGCTTTTGTGGACAAACTTAACATCAAAGGATCACCTGTGAAAATCAACAAAAAATAAATAGCCTTGCATTTGATTTGTTTAGTTTTGGTTGTTTTAACAGAGAAAGTAATGGTGCTGGCTAATACACATAAGACCAATCTCTTGTTCTTAAATCAATACTGTACTTAGCAACTTTCTTCTGATATCTGAATGTTCTTGGAAGTGCTAGCTTGATATTGTCCCTACTTCAGGAATAAAACTTTGATTTTCAACAATGTGCATAAGTTGTTAACATTCAATTAAACTCTTTGCTTTAAAACATACTAATTCTTTTTTTTTTTGCTGAGGAAGGTTTGCCCTGAGTTAACATCCGTTGCCAGTCTTCCTCTTTTTTTTGCTTGAGGAAGATTAGCCCTGAGCTAACATCTGTGCCAGTCTTCCTCTGTTTTGTATGTGGGACACAGCCACAGCATGGCTGGTGAGTGGAGTAGGTCCCGGGATCCAAACCCGCAAACCCAGGCGACTGAAGCAGAGCGCACGGAACTTGAACCACTCGGCCGTGGGGCCAGACCTAAAACATACTAATTTTTAAAGGACACATGCTGATTTTGTTTTCCACATTATTTTCCTATTGGCTAAGTATCTTTTAGATATTCAAGATTGAATGTAGAGCTAGTTCTATCATGTATAATTAGTTATAAGAAAGTAAAATGTTAAAAAAGTCTGTTTTCACTAGGGGTATACTAGAGTGATGTAAATAAAGGTTAAAATTATTTAGCTCAAATTTTATAACATGTTATGTAGCCAGCTAGCTTAAAGGTTTTTTTAAAAATAAAGCAAAATATACTAGTACTGTTGTATGAGAAATTAGTTATTATTTTGATCAAGAACATAAAGAATCATCAAATAGTTCATTTTCAAAGAAAGAGATTTTAAATTGCTAATATACATGTTTTCTTCTTATAACTTCTTTATACAGTGTATTCTCTCTTGTTCTACATTACATTCTTAACATTCATCAGACTTTACATTGACCTTTCCTTTAACTTTAAGGTGGCATATTTCTGCTCTCCTTTCCCACAAACAACTTAATTTATCTCCACAGTTAACATTCTAAAGTTAGAGTGTCCTTGGAGAAACTCTGCTCAGCCTTTTTGTGACATTTAGAAAAATGCATTTGGTATTCTGCAAACCTGAATGATTGATTGTCTCAAAATTTCTTAGACAGGTGATGTGTGTGTTTGAGCAAGATACTTAATTCAGTTTTTCCCTTTTTAATTATACCATATAAAAATCAGCTCTAGCTTTTTTATTTTAGAATTCAAGCATTAATCTATTTTTATAAAAGTTAGGTTTAAAGTTTATGAGAATATAAAATCTTAACTCTTAAGTCTTTGTTGTTTAAGAAAATGTTTCTATCAAGGGGAGAAAAAGAACAGAAAATCGACTATCTCTAATTCTACTACCATCCTTTTGTAACTTTGGAAGTAGAATTATGTGATTGTGCTCATACTCTTCTAATTTTTTATATCATCTCCTGTTAATTTTACTAGTCAGTGTTTCATGCCTTTAATTCGGCACCGAAATAAGATGCATGTGTGTCAGTTCATTTTTATAATGGAAAGTAATTGAGCGTGTATTAGTTAAACATGTTAAAATTTTCTCATGCATACTTTAGCATACTAATAACATATTATAACATATTGGGAAGTTGTCATAAGGCATACATTTTAAATAACACTTTTGCATAAATTCACTTGATAGAGCAAATTTCATTAGACACTGTGATTATTCCCCTTTTGCCTAAATCATTAGGCTGATGATATCTTGAGTCTTTACATTCAAATATGAAAACACACTTTAATAAATAATTATACTTAAAATAATATAACATCTAGGCATCATATAGCAGTTAGAGAATTCATGGAAACTTTTTTCCTCCCAATTTATTTACCATAGAAATCAAATAAAAATTGAATTAAATATATATTTATTCTTAAGCCACAGTGCTTCGTAAGGGGCCGCTTATAAAATATGTGACATACAGAGATTAAATGTCAATTCCTTATTTTCACGTGATACCAAATTGACTTTTTTCAGAATTTACTTTTACCATAATGCTGAAGTCAACCCATATAAAAAAGAAAGCTCTCTGTAGCTTGTAGTTCACATATTATTTTTTCTTTGGACAACCATTGTTCTTTCTGGAATGCTGGGTCTTTTGGGAATGCAAGGATATTAACAATTTGATGAAAGTGACCTTGACAATAAGGCCAAGTTGCATACTTAGGTTCCTTGCCCCTTGAGTGATTTTCCTGGTACCTGGCAGTCCAATGATAGGTTTTCATTACTGTACCTTCATGGCTCCATTATCCTTTACTGTCACAGGGCAATGGCAGGAGCACGTTGGAATCAGATGGTACCCTGCATGTGGCAATGTTTTGGTATTTGAAGGTGGGGCCTTTGGGAGGTGATTAGGTCATGAGGGTGGAGCCCTCATGAGTAGGATTAGTGCCCTTGTAAAAGATCCTAGAGAGCTCCCTTGCCCTTTCTGCCACGTGAAGACACAGCGAGAAGACGGCTGCCTATGAACCAGGAAGTGGGCCCTCACCAGACACTGAATCTTCCTGGCACATTGATCTTCAACTTCCCAGCCTCCAGAATTATGTGAAATAAATTTCTACTGTTTATAAGCCACCCGGTCTATGGTATTTTTGTTATAGCAGTGTGAATGGACTAAGGCAGTGGTCTTGGGCTGATCAGGCTAGGACCATTTGGAGATTCTACTGAGGCTTGACCTAGACCCTCACTGCAGTGAATTAAGACCTTCAGTCTGGTAATAATGTACATATCTGAGGCCTCTTGAGGCCCCTGTGTTCCTGATTACATGGATTTTGCAGTAAATCTGCATTCTGACGATCTCTTTGACCCCAATGTCATGCTTGTGATTGTTGCCTGGGGTTTGGGGAATCTGATCAGACTTTGGTGTCCTCTGGTGAATTTGGTGTAAACTCCACCTTCTGTCTTTGCCTGCTTGCTCACCATCTTATATCGTCTGTGAAAACTTTCCTCAGTCTTTGTGTATGAGAAATTGACTTTGGGAGAGACCCTGTGTCCACCCATGTTGTGGTCTAACCACATGTTTCTCAGGTTAGTAGTCAGGCAGTTTAACATTAGGGTTAAAGCCTGAGACAGACATAGCAGTGTTTTACATGTGATAGAACATCAAGCATTTTTTCATGGGGTTCTCAGCTAACAGACTTGTACTGCCTCCTGGCGTACCTTTAGCAGGAAATTGTAGTGACCACTTTGGGGAACTTTGAAATGAACAAGACTTTCACTTGAGAGGCACGTTAGAAGAACAACACCCAAGACAAACAACACACAAAACCTGGAGAGGAGAGCCTCTATGTTATTTGTCTAAAAGAGACCACTTTGCTTAGGTAGAAGTCCACCCACCTTTCATTTCATACTTCAGCGCTTTTTCACTGTATGGCTAATATTTAAACTTTGTCCTCTCTCCTTGAAGAGAGAAGGCAATTAGGCTTTTACAGGGATACTTTGAAATTTGTATTATTAAATTAATTAAACAAGGAGTTCCCTTAGACTGAGGGGGCTTTAATGCCTTAGTAGCCTCTGTAAGGAAACGAAAACCTAAGCCTGCAACGCCTTGGGGTTAAGAAATTGAAACCTAAAGATGCTCAATCACAAACAGCTGACTAGGCTTTCCCAAAGGAGGTAACCACTTAGGCTACAGCCAACCAAATAATTTCCTTGCTTCGCTTCTGCCTCTTCTCCAGAAAAGTCTTTCCCCTGGCTCCCGTTGGTGGAGTGCTCCTAACCACCTCCCGTTTGGTGCTGCCAGATTTTAATCGATTTTTGTTCAAACTCAAAATTTTTAATATGTCTCAATTTATCTTTTAATGGTATAAAGCTGGCTCTAGCTCATCTTTTTTCCTGTTCCTCTCCTTTTCCTCTCACTTGAAAATTTTTAAAGATGAATTCAGAAAAGAATAATTTTGTCATATGTGCAATCTAGGAATAGCTAGTCCAAATAGTGCAAAATGGCTAAGAGAAAAAAGTCAGTAAACTATTTGTGCTGCTTTTGCATAAAATATGGACAAGTGAATTTAAATAATGGCCGTTGCTATTATAGTTATAAGAAGAAAAGTTTTAAGATAGAAGAGGAGCTTTTAAATAGGATTTAATGACTATAAAGGTTTGATATGACTATAAGATTTATAAAGTATTTTTTTAAAAGGTTCATGAAATATTTCTGATAAGTGGATGAATTTGGGCAAACTATAATGAATGAATATTTGAATAAAATATGTCTTCTTACAGGTTTTATTATTTAAAATTAATGCTAATAAAATATTCTAGTTATTTTTGTGTGTGTGTGAGAGGAAGATCAGCCCTGAGCTAACATCCATCCCAATCCTCCTCTTTGCTGAGGAAGACTGGCCCTGGGCTAACATCTGTGCCTATCTTCCTCTACTTTATATGGGATGCTGCCACAGCACGGCCTGACAAGCGGTGCATTGGTGTGCGCCCGGGATCTGAACCCTGGCCGCCAGCAGCAGAGCGTGCACACTTAACCGATACGCCACAGGGCTGGCCCCAAAATATTCTGGTTTATATAAAACTAAGGTTGAACTTCTCATGATTTAAACTTTCTAAATTTCCTGTATGATCTTATGGGTCAAATAAGTTATCACTGACTCACCAGTTATGTAAGGTTACAAAATACAAAATGGTGTTTATCTAAATGAAATTGTAATACAGATGTCTTTTAAAGGGGTTTTGATCTTACAAAATTATAATTCTATTAATTATAAGGACCAAATGTGTTAGCTAAAATTGTAATTTTTCAGATCCTCAGTTAACTTTTCAAGACCTTAGAAAATGTTAAATTAGTCCTTGGATGCTTGCACAATTTCTAAGAAAAAAATGGTACAAAGCTTTGGTCACTAAAGATAGTTTCAATTTATCTTTATTCTTATACACTATAAAATGACTAGGAATTGACAGAATATGCAAATGCTTTGGATGATATCATATCTGTGTATTTTGCCGTTTTAAAAATTAAAAGAGGTACACTGAAATGTGTACACACAAAAATTTAGCTGGACAGTTCTTGGTTTTCTGTCTTTTCGTTTTCTCTGTAGGGAAAACAAAATTTGATTACTTTGGTTAAAAGTGGTGATTAATAAAAATAATTAAGAATATACCTGGTATAATAATTACAGAAAAATATGACTACACACACAGAAGATGAGTATGAATTTTTACTTAAGGAAACTTAGTTTGTTAAAGTGGTAATTTCAGTGTAACACACTGTTTCATTTAACAATTATATCTTAAAATTAAAGTAAAAACCTTAATTTTATTATTCATTTACATAACGACAGGGTTCAGGGCAGGCCACCCCAAGATGCACCACTCTGGTATGTGGATTATTTCGAGCTGAAGACAGTGAAGGCTCAGAAGACTCAGGAAGGACCTTCCCCCAAACTGCCTAAACGAATTGAACAGGGGGCTGGCCCGGTGGTGCAAGCGATTAAGTGCACGTGCTCCGCTGCGGCAGCCCTGGGTTCGCCGGTTCAGATCCCAGGCGCTCACTGACACACACCTTGGCAAGCCATGCTGTGGCAGCGTTCCATACAAAGTGGAGGAAGATGGGCACAGATGTTAGCCCAGGGCCAGTCTTCCTCAGCAAAAAAAGAGGAGGATTGGCAGATGTTAGCACAGGGCTGATCTCCTCACAAAAAAGAATTGAACATAAAAAGCCTGTTCCAGGAAGGAGCTAATACCATAAGATAGCTAAAGTGTCATGTAAAATAGGTGTGATAGAAAGGCACCAACAAGCCCATTTTTAGCCCTGCAAAACTTGTTTAACAAACATTTGCTTTTCGATCTCAGGTAAATTGTCTTCCTCCCTTCTGAAGCCACAAACCACTACCCGCTACATCCTCCTTTGCCTTTAGCTGAAGATGATATTTAAGGTAGCAGCTTTCGCCAGGTGGCCAAAGTTTTCTTGGATTTCTCCCATGTACATGTGTTATTAAACTTTGTTTGATTTTCTCCTGCTAACCTGCCTTTTTAATTATTTGACCAGCCATAAGAACCTTAGGGAAAAGGGGTGGGGATTCTCCCTCTTCTCCTACAATAATTATGTATTTAATTTATATATTTTAAACAAATACATATAAAGGCTTATAACACTAAATTTTTTGTAAGTCTATAAATGAAAAAGTTTATTTAAAGGTATTGTTACTGCACAAAGGGCATGATCTGCTCCCTGTTGAGACAAAAGCCAATCGTCAAGAGGCAAGATGGTGGAAAAGAAAGGGCAGTTTACTACAGCTTGCTAGCAAGGGGGAAGATGGCTGACTAACCTCTCAAAGAACCATCTTATCGCAGCTGGGAGGTACATGCACAAGCAGGGGTCGTAAAATCTACAGAGCAGTTAGATCTCCTGGAGGGTGCAGATCCAGTTGGGTTAGTTTGTCAGAGGTCATTCAAAGTTACAATAGGGTTTCTTTTCTACAATGGCTTCCCTCATATCAACTTTGTCTTGAGCCAGTATCAGTATATTCATTAATGGATTTATTCATCAAAGCAGCTTACAAGTCCTTTTTTGCAAATTAATACATGGATGATATACAAAAAGTAAATTCCAAATTCATCACTGAGTCTCTGGTTTTTCTTGTCCGTTGTAATTTACTCTGGTTTCTATTTATCTGATCTCATTCATTCACTCATTTAACAAATATTTGTTGAGCACCTAGCACATGCAAGGGGATACAGCAATTAACAAAACCAAATCACTGTTCTTACGGAATTTACATTCTCACCGGGAAAGTCAGACAATAAACAGGTATGTAAAACGTCTGGATAAAGCTAAGAAGTGCTCTGAGGGAAAACGAAGCAGCAGAAGATAGAAAGGGAGGAGCTCGCCCCTGCAGAAGAGTTGGTCAGGGAACCGCTCATTGACAGGGGCTGTGTGAACAGAGAGAAGTAAGGGAAAGAGCCAGGCAGTGTCGGGGAAAGAGCAAAGGCTCTGGTGACGTGAAGGTCAGCAAGAGGCCAGTGTGGCTGGAGCAAAACGAGCAAGGCACGTGGGCAGCCGCCGCGTGGCCGCTCAAGCAGGGCCTGGCAGGCGGAACTCGGGGGGAGCGGAAGCCGTTTCAGATTTTTAAAAAAAATTTAGTTATTATGAAAAATTTCAAACCTACACAAATATAGAGATAACAGCAACAACGAATTCACTAGATGGAGTGTTTTCGGCAGAGAAATGACGTGCCTGGCTTCCAAGGCCCCGCCAGTCACTGATTGAGAGCCGACTGACCCGCAGCAGGGCCGCGGCGGGCGCTGGCCGGGAGGGGGCGGGTTCCGGATCCAGTTTTGAAGGTAGTGCTTGTAGCATATGCTGACAGATTAGACGAGGGGTGTCAAAGCGACTAACATTTTTGGTATTGACAACTCAAAGAACAGAATTTCCATTTATGAGATGAAGAAGACTGCAGAAGAAGGTTTTGGGAGGAAGATCAGAAGCTCCGTTTTGGACATACTAAGTTCGAGACGCCTCTAAGAGATCTAAGTGGAATCGTCAAGGATGCTGTCTTCCATATGGGCTGGACTTAAAAGACTTAACATCGAACAATGACGGAACGTTTTCAAATGAGAAAAAGCACTTGTAATTGACAGTTCATTATTTTTCCACCTTCTTTTCAGGTCGTGTTCTATAGATAATTATTTTTTCATATTTGTAATAGTAGCATAGATAACAATTTTGGCACTTTTTTCACTTAAATTCTGTTATAAACATGTCTCCACGTTGCTATAATTGGCAAAACGTCCACATGTAAAGGCTGCATCTTTCTGGGAACATGCAAAAGCTTGATTAGCTCGGCAAAGCGACTGCACTTTCTCTTCCTAGTCTGCAGAGGGCGCGACGGCAGCGGAGGACGCTGCTCTGCCCTGAGATCCGGAAGCTCCTCCCTCTCTGCCTTCCTCTCACCTCCCTCGTGTCCTTCGCCCCGGAAGTGTTCTTCGGGCGCTGCTCGCCGGCGTGACTTTGAATGCTTCTGGCTGTGCTGCCGGTGGCTGAGCAGTGCCGCAGCTGGGGTTATTTCGCGCCTGTTCTGCGCCGACCATGAGGCTGCTGGGAGCCGCCGCGGCCGCGGCTCTGGGGCGCGGGCTCCCTCGGGGCCCTGCCGTCCTGGGCCGGCAGGGGAGGCAGGTATAGTGCCCAGCGGGGCGGGACCGTGCGGTCCCTCGGGGTCGGGGGCCGGGAACATACCTTCCTTCCGGGACCTCCCGACCGGCAGCTCCGAGGACGCGCCGCCGGGCCTCTGCTGAGAAGCTCCTGGCAGCCGCCCGTCCGCGCGTCAGTGCCGAGCTCCTGCACCGCTGAGTGTCGTTGGCCGGCCCTGCGGGCTGCGATGTGGCGCTCGAACCTCGGGACTTTCTTTGGTCTCGTCTCTGCCCTTTGCGGGGAGTGCGGAGTCGAGTGGGAGTAGGTCGGAGTCGAGCCCCTCCTGTCCTGCAGGCCTCGCTTGCTTTGCTCGCTGGCATCCCTGGGATTTACTCAACTAAGCGCCTGTCACCCAGATGCCGGTTAACGTTTTACCCACCCTTTCCAAGTTCTGCTTCCCTCTTCCCAGAGTGTCTGCAGTGCATTTGGGATGTGCAGTCGTGTAGGGCGTGGTTTAAGTTGTGTCTTGATTCCATAAAATGCAGGAATCCCCCGCGCCCTCCCTCAGAGTAAAATAAAGTTAAAAAAAATTTCAGTTGTTTTTGTGTAAAAGGAATTGGTAGCCTTTTGTGGGCTGTCCTGGAGCTATTGGTATCACTGCATAGAGCATGTAAGTCCTCAAACAACCTTGCTAGCTGTGAGCTATAGTAAGGGGGAAGGGAAAAAAAAATCAAAGTAGAATTTAAAAACTCTATTTCCTATTAAAGTAGTTGTTGGGAGCTGTCTTTCTGATTTTGTCATCCCCGTGTATATTTTCAAACCTATAACATTTGATAAAAGTATCTGTCCCCTTTTAATTAATTAGTTAGTTAGAATATGCTTTCTTGATTTATTTATCTATTTTTCAGGATATGTCTTTTCTGTTCTCTCTTGTAGCCCTCCCTTTGGTTACAGGAGTTGCAGGTTGAGACATTCCCTCTTTTGCCTTTCCAAGCTGTCTTGTATGATGTTTTGTGTCCATTGCAATTCCTTGGAGGAAAGATGTCCACTAAACCCATGCTCTCTCTTAGAAAGTGTGTTAAATTGAGCTCTCTTATTTTTTCAGGTTAATTGGAAGGTCTGCCGATGGTGTTCAGCAGGGGTGATTCCTAATGAAAAAATACGAAATATTGGAATCTCAGCTCACATTGATTCTGGGAAAACCACATTAACAGAACGAGTGCTTTACTACACAGGGAGGATTGCAAAGATGCATGAGGTGTGTGGTTCATGGTTGACTCCAGATTGGTTAGAACTTGGTTTTAATTGTTTTGTAGTTACGGTTTAAGAAACTTCACAAAACCTGAAAGATGAAAAGAATGGTAACAGTGGATCTTTAATCAAAGTCATATCACACAGAGGATTGCTCAAATTGGCTTGAAATGTTGCTCTGAGGAATCTGTCTAGACCATCACTGTGGGTATCCTGAGTAGATTGTCTTTTTTTTTTTTTTTTTTGGTGAGGAAGATCAGCCCTGAGCTAACATCTTTGCTAATCCTCCTCTTTTTGCTGAGGAAGACCGGCCCTGAGCTAACAACTATTGCCAATCCTCTTCCTTTTTCTCCCCAAAGCCCCAGTAGATAGTTGTATGTCACAGTTGCACATCCTTCTAGTTGCTGCATGTAGGACGCAGCATGGCTGTAGAAGCGGTGCGTTGGTGCGCGCCCGGGATCCGAACCGGGGCCGCAAGTAGTGGAGCGCGTGCACTTAACCACTAAGCCATAGGGCTGGCCCCTGAGTACAGTGTCTTTTAAGAATGCTAAGTCAGCATGATGCACCCTTAAGCAGCCACTAGAATAGTATATACGTAATTTTTAATGTTATTGAGAGATGTTTATAATGTTAAGTGGAAAAAAAGGTTTAAAATGATATATAGGGGCCGGCCCCGTGGCTTAGCGGTTAAGTGCGCACGCTCCGCTACTGGCAGCCCGGGTTCGGATCCCCGGCGCGCACAGACACACCACTTCTCCGGCCATGCTGAGGCCGCATCCCACATACGGCAACTAGAAGGATGTGCAGCTGTGACATACAGCTATCTACTGGGGCTTTAGGGGGAAAGAAAAAAAAGGAGGATTGGCAATAGATGTTAGCTCAGAGCCGGTCTTCCTCAGCAAAAAGAGGAGGATTAGCACAGATGTTAGCTCAGGGCTGATCTTCCTCACACACAAAAAATAAAGTGATATATAGTGTGAGCTTAAGAGTTAAAAAATACATATGGTAGAAAAATATTTTAAAAACCTTCAAACTCTCCTGAAGAAATTATATCATTGAGTAACTTAACTTTCCATTTAAAAATATTTCTTCAGATGAAGGTCGTCTTGTTAAATCATGTACTTTAAAAGCTGAATCCTTCCCACCTAGGCCTCAGACTCCACATGCAGCAGAGCAGGGGAAAATCTGTTCTCTGAACATCTGCTCCTGGACTAACATGAGGGTGGTGGGCAGGAACAGTGCAGAGAGATAAAGGATGGCTCTAAGACCAGGTGATTACTCTGGTAGCAGTTGCTGCAAACAGCAGTGAAAAAAGTGTTAGGCAGTTCGTAGAGGGTAAAACCTGTTATCAGTTTTCTGTTTCATGAGATGATATAGTTTGATGATTAGGCTTCTTTGAAAATTGCATCAGTTAACTATCTGTGTTCTAATTCCATCTCAGTAAAGATTTCTTTCCTTCTTGGAATACAGGGACAGGGAAATCTGAATTGCTGTGCTTGTGTTTAGGTGAAAGGTAAAGATGGAGTTGGTGCTGTCATGGATTCCATGGAGCTCGAGAGACAAAGAGGAATCACTATTCAGTCAGCGGCCACCTATACCATGTGGAAAGACGTCAATATTAACATTATAGATACTCCTGGTAAGTTGAGTTCTTGGTTTTATTGCAGCTTTTTTGGCAAAAGCACATTTAGTTCTTTTCTCTACTATGACCCAGCTCATTGTTGAGTATCAAATAATACTCAAAAGTGTGACTGTGACTTCCTGTTAGGGAAATCTGACTTGGGACCTAGAGCACTTCATCCTTATGCAGTCTCCTTGAAAAATAGTGCAAATAAATTGTGAGTAGGAAGGTTTTTGCCTTTTATGTGTTGCAGCTGATCCCAAAGGTGCCCATGTCCTGGTAGCTTTCTGAAGTGATCTTGTGGGGTTCCTGGACCTTGTGCTGGGTGAATGGTATGGATGGTTTAAGAAATCCACATTCTAATTAGAAGACTTATGTCATGAACAGAGATACAAAAACTTTTATTTGTGCATGTTATAAAAAATCAGACTGCTCTTGAAGATTCTGCCACAATTCTTTGTCTCATTTAGGGCATGTGGACTTCACAATAGAAGTTGAAAGGGCCCTGAGAGTGTTGGATGGTGCCATCCTTGTTCTCTGTGCTGTCGGAGGGGTGCAGTGCCAGACCATGACTGTTAATCGTCAGATGAAGCGCTACAATGTTCCATTTCTAACTTTCATTAACAAACTGGACCGCACGGGCTCCAACCCAGCCAGGGCCCTACAGCAAATGAGGTACTGAACCTCAGAAAGGACAGAGGGGGTGTGGCAATCTGGATAACAAACCTTACATCTGAAAGGGCAGTTGATTCAGTGTCATTGAGCTTTATCCTTAAATTTTTTTTCCTTTTAAAAATTTATTTATGTGAGTGACTTATCTGAGTAAATGGAACACCAAGGTCAGTAGTTTGGTTTATGGTGTCATCTCATCAGCTACCTTCTCTGCAAAATGGTGAAAATATGACTTAAATGGTAGGGTGGTTGAAGGTGAATTCAGAAGACTATCTGGCAATTACTGTTTTGCTATAATTAGAGAAGTTATAATCTAGAGTAGATTTTTAAATTTTTTTAAATTTAAAATTAAAATTAACAGATTTTTAAATCTGTTAGTGCTGTCGACTTGATTCCGACTCCTAGGGACCCTGAGTATGGCAGACCAGTGTCTTTTTGCGCCATCCTCTCACCTTCCAGCGCTACGTGAGACAGTGCTCCGCTGCTATTCATAGGGTTTTCATGTCCAGTTTTCGCGGAAGTGGGTGGCCAGGTCCTTTTTCCTAGTCTTATTCTGGAAGCTCCAGTGAAACCTGTCCACCATGGGTGACCCTGCTGGTATTTGAAATACTTGTGGCAGAGCTTTCAGCATCACAGCAACACACAGCCGCCGCAGTATGACACCCGACAGATGTGTGGTGTGGTTTCCTGACCAGAAATGAACCTGGGCTGCACAGTGAGAGTGCTGAATCTTAACCACTAGACCACCAGGGCTGGCTAGGTTCTAAAAGTACTTGCATTTATTTAGACAAACCTAAAAGATCATCTTCAGTTTTAACCTTTATTTCAGTAATTTTAATTAATGCCCTTAAATAGTATGCTCTGTTCCCTTGCTTTCATGTGGTAACATATTTGCTAAGATAGCAGTAGCACTTCCTTTCTGTACCAGGTATAACCCAGTGGTGGTTGTAGCATCTTACATTTTGCACAATACTGTATGTTTCACATAGCCTTGAAAACAGTCGAAGTTGCACTCTTCACCTTTTATAGATGTGCAAGTGGAGCTGTAGAGTTCCCACTCAAGTTTCACATGGCGGAGCTGGTGGATATAGGCAGTCAGGTTTGTGGTAGTGGAGAGACTATGAGTGATGTGTCCAGTGACAGATGATACGGTGTTGTTTTACTTCTTTGGTTCTTTGCTTCACTCTCTTTTATCTGTTTTCTTATTTTGTAACTCACAGTAAACTGATTTTGAAACTCCTGAATGTGGCCTCCGCGTCTTAACTTTTCTACCATACTTTCTGTCTCATTTTGCGCTGGGTTATGAGAGAATTCTTGAGGTCAGTCTTCCACCTCACTACTTTGATGTTCATCTGCATTCCTTCTGTTATTCTTCCTGTTTTTTATCTTTTTAATTTCAGCAATTGTATAGTTAATTTCCATAAACTTTCTCTTTTACTGCAACATCTTTATTATTATTTATTATTTCTCAGATCTTTACACTTTATTTTCTTCTAGTAGCTCTCTCCTTGGAGGTTAGTTCTATTTCTTGAGCTCACACTTCTCTTTCAAGCTATTGATTTCCTTGGAATATTGGTGATTCTTAGTTATCTATCCATAGTTACAAATGGGGGCCTAGAGTCTAGACTGAACATTGGTAGCTGGAGCACTTCTTTTCAAAGGAGACTCTCTGCTGGTGAGTATGATTTCCACCATCCTTAAATTTCCTGGCCAACCACCCATTGACCTGTTCTTCCCCCTTCTAGTTCAGATCCAGGCTATGCTGGGGATCTGATGGGAAAACGCTTTTTTTAAAGTTCTTTTTGTTGCCTAAATAGTGTTGTAGCTTCCTGAGCACAATAAGTTTGGTTGTCAGTCTGTTCCTGACTGCTTTATGTCTTCTGTTCTGACCTGCTGGTGACCCTTCCCAGTTCTACCTCATCTGCCATTGATTTCTTCTTATATTTATTTTGTCATTTCAAAGAGATTTGGGGAGGAAAAAGAGGTAAACATATGTTATTTTATTTTATTTTTCAGGTCTAAACTAAGTCATAATGCAGCATTTGTGCAGATACCCATTGGTTTGGAGGGTGATTTTAAAGGTATTATAGATCTTATTGAGGAACGAGCCATCTATTTTGATGGAGACTTTGGGTAAGTGTTAAAAATATAGTATTAAAATCTTACATTTTAAAAAATCTCAAAGAGAAAGAAAAAAATGAGTTCTTTAAACATAGAGTAAACATCTTTTTGAAATGTGGCTGGAAGAATATCCTCTAAGATGATTCTGTTCTAATGCCTTTACTCCTGATTTCTTCCCGTTTTGCTTAGTATTCATCCCAAGGGAGAGTATGTTACTTTTTCGGTAATACTTTTATATCACATTATGACATGCCTGGTGTGGTGGAAGGACGCCTTCAGCTTGAGCTAGTAACGTAATATTTCTTTTTGCACTTATTTATTCATTCATTCATTCATTTATTTCATTTCGTTCACTCTGCAGACTTTTATGGAGCAGCTGCTATGTCCTGGGTCTTGTGATAAAAACCGTGAAGAAAATAGGGATCATAAATATTTTCTCTACCTACTTCATGAGATTACAAAGATAAAAAGATTAATATGTAAAAGCAGTTAAAAATTGTACAGATGTGGTTTGGGCAGTCAAGAAGCAAATTGGTAACTTGGACATGATATTTGGTCTATCAGTCAACTTTTGAGTGACCTTTGCATACGAAGCACTGTAATTGCCTGGTGGTTGTCAAACCACAGCATTCAGAAAAATCACCTGAAGAGCTTGTTAAAACACATATTCCTGGATCCACCTTCGGAGATTCTGATTCAGTAGATCTAGGGTGGGGCTTGGAATTTGCATTTCTGGAAAGCTTCCTGGTGATGCTGATGTTGCAAGTCTGCAGACCACACTTTGAGTGGCAGTAATCTAGACAGTGTGGGGAGTCATAAATGACCATTTGTTCTGAAGAGTGGCCCCAATAGCCTGGGCAGGGTCTCCAAAGGTACTTCTTGAGGGATTTCCTTTCTCTGCTGTGGAGCTGGATAGCTGGTCTGGCAGGTGGCTGGAGGGCCTTGTGATCAGCTAACTGTAGAGTTTATCTCATCAGCCATCCAGTGGGCGGGGAAAAGATAGAGGCTGTCCAGTACATGAGGCATTCCTCTTACTTTTTGTGTGACAACAACAAAGTTTGTGTTATTCCTTAGAACGTTAAGGCTCAAGAGGACAGGGATGTTTGTCAGATTTATTCTCTGCATGTCCCTAGCCCTAGAACAGTCTGGGACATAATAGGGACTCAAAAAATATTTGTAAGTAAACGAATAAATCCACTTCCCCAGAATTACTGGGGCACACATTTCTGTCTTCTAAAGTAAAGGCTTGTAAACTTTGTTGTACATCAGACCCACAGATGGAACTTCTTAATATGCCTGCCCCTTTTCCTAGCCCTAGACCACTGGGTATGTATATTTTGAAAGGACTCCACAGATGATTCTCACGTGAAAGCCTAAGAACAGGGAGCTTGAGGGAAGGAAGAAATTGAGCCTGGAAGGCTGTGAAGAGCATTCTTTAGGATAATAAGAATTATTTTCTGATCATTTGCAATTGGCTTTTACTTTTTTTATTTAGAAATGTGTTTTCTGAAAAGGTTATTATTTTTTCACATTAGTTTCCATTTTTAAAGAAATACTTTGAAAGCTTTCAGTCTGATGTTTCTAAATGTCAAGTATATCCATTTGTCGGTTGTATATATTTTATTTGTGACTGTTACATATTCTGCCCCTGGAGGAATGAAGAACTAGGATCAAGGTTGAAGAGTCTACATATTTAGTAACCTTTTTTTTTTTTTTTTTACTAAAAAATGGGTTATTCGGAGTTAAAAATTATGTGATTGGGTTTGTTATTAGTGGGAAGGAATAGAGTCAGGTCTCTAATTCTGCTTGTTAGAGACTGTGATGTTCTGACTCATTTGGTTAATAAAATATTCATGTGCCCATATGGGCCTTGGGGTCAGATTGGCTTGGATCTTGGCTCTTCCATTTACTAGTAGTACAACCTTGAGCAATTTGCTTTGCCTGTTTGAAGTATTTTGCCCACTATTCTGTCTGAATTTTAAAGATATACGTTAGTCTTATTTGCTGGTTTATTGCAAATATGTCAGAGCTCTTTCTCTTCTGAAAAACATTTTAGCCGTTGATTTGTCTTTTTCGTTGGTGCTTTATATGTTTAATTGACTATCCTTAAAGTACCAAAGTAAAGCGTTTCTTTTCTCAGTCAAGTTGTTCGGTATGGAGACATCCCAGCAGAGTTCCGCACAGCAGCCGCTGACCACCGGCGGGAGCTGATCGAATGTGTTGCTAATTCAGATGAGCAGCTTGGTGAGATGTTCCTGGAAGAAAAAATCCCCTCAATTTCTGATATAAAGGCAAGTGCTCTCAAAATAAGTCTTATATTAACAAAAAAAAGATGGTTGTTTTTTGTTTTTTTGCAGGAACGAGACATGATGCTTTTATGCATGGGTTTTATTCATGAAATCTGAGTAAATTACTTAAAATAATTGGTTTCTTCAAAAAATACTTGACATGGCATATTACTCTTTTTTTTTTTTTTCGCTGAGGAAGACCAGCTCTGAGCTAACATCCATGCCCATCTTCCTCTATTTGGTGTATGGGATGCCACCACAGCATGGCTTGATGCTGCTCTTTTTTTTTTTTAAGTAGTAAGTTATGTAATATTTTAAGATGGAAAAAGAGTCATAGTTTGTTGTAGAAAAAAAGATACTTAAATAGCTAACCTCTTGAGTATATCTTTATTAAAAAGAAAGAAGATAAATATAGAAATGTTACAGTGATAAGACAGGTTAAGAGACAAGGCTGCTAAATGTTTGCTGACTAAATGTTGGTACTTACACTGTTGTACTGTTTGGAAGGCTGTATAGTTTCCTTTACTTGATTGTTCAACTCTTTAAAAATAAAGAGACGATGCCTCCTAAGACCGGTATTCATTTTTTGAATAGACATTTCTCCATAGAGGATAACAAATGGCCAATAAGCACGTGAAAAGATGCTCAACGTTGCTAACCATTAGGGAAAGCAAATCAAAACCACGATGAGATACTACTTCATCCATTAGGATGGCTATTATTTAAAAAAAAAAGCAGATAGTAAGTGTTGGCAAGGATGTGGAGAAATTGGAACCCTTGTGCATTGCTGGCGGGAATGTAAAATGATTATATAACTGCTATGGAAAACAGTATGGCGGTTCCTCAAAAAATTAAACAGAACTATATGATCCAGCAATTCCACTTCTGTACACCCAAAAGAATTGAAAACAGGGCCTCAAACAAATGCTTGTACACCAGTGTTGATAGCAGCACTATTCACAATAGCCAAGAGGTGGAAACAACCCGAATGTCCAGCAGTGGATGAATGGGTAAACAAAATTGGTATATACATACAATGGAATATTATTGAGCCTTAAAGGAAGGAGGTTTTGATGCATGCTACAATGTGAATGAACCTTGAAGACATGCTAAGTGAAAGAAGCTAGACAAAAGGACAAATATTGTTTGATCCCACGTATATGAGGTACACAGAATAATCAAATTCCTAGAGACAGAAAGTAGAATAGTGGTTATTAGGGGCTGGGAAGGGGCAGAATGGGGAGTTATAGTGGGTACCGAGTTCCAATTTGGGATGATGAAGAAGTTCTGGAGATGGATAGTGGTAATAATAGCATAGTGTGAATGTACTTAATGCCACTGGATTGTAAACTTAAAAATGGTTAAAATGGTAAATTTTATGTACATTTTATCATTATAAAAAAAGATTGATATTTATTTTGTCTAACCACTTTGTGCACGTGGAGAGATCAGATATGTGATTATTGTGTGTAAAGCATTGCACTTGTGGAGTTTATAGATAGATGCACAAGGAGAGAACCCTGTTGAAGCTGAGGATGTTGCCTAGTGTATCTCGTCAGTTTAGTCCTTGACCACTCACAGAGGCCTTGCCACTGCCGTTCTCTGATGAGTAAGGGACACCATATAGGAAGGTATAAGTCTGGCCTTAAATAAAGTCAAGTGTTGTGTCCTGGGAACCACAATAGAGAGTTAGGTTTTTATCCATTAAACAGAATGTTTAAAGAGGTCCCCATGACCACTCCCAGGTTCAGTGATTGACCAGGAGGACTCACGGAACTCAGGAAATAGTCACCCTTAGGGCTGTGATTTATTACAGAGAAAGGGCACAGCAGAATCAGCAGAGGGTGAAGCCGCATGAGGTGAAGTCCAGAAGAAACCACGTGTAAGCGCCCAAGAGTTCTCTCCCAGTGGAGTCACGTGGCATGCCTGATTCCTCCAGTGGCAGGTTGTGACGCAGTCGTCTGCCTGATGAGGGAAGCTCAGCAGAAACTCAGTGCCCAAGGTTTTATTGTGGGCTGGTCACATGACACCCTCTGCCTGGCATGCTCCAAATTCCGGACTCGCAGAAAGAAAGCAGGTGTTTAGCATACACCACACTGTACAAATAGTATAGGCACAGTGAGCCAGTCTTACCAGTTTTGGGAATGCTGGGAGGGTTCCCAGACACCAGCCAGGGGCCAGCCTTGAAGCAGGCCTTTCTAAGGATAGCACTTTCAGTCCTGCTGTGTTTACTGTTTTCTGCACAGGATACACGGGTGTACTTTAGTTTCTGTATTGTTGGATATATTATTATTAGGGACAGTGGAAAGGCAGCAACTTTCAGGTGTGAAAGTGATTCTTATGAAAACAAGGGAAAATTTTGGGAAAATGATAGCTTTTTTTAGGCTGGTATAGGAATAGTTTTTCTGTTTGTCTATCACTCTCATGAGTTTCTCTATCCAATGGATATAAAGTAAGTGTGGTAAGATTCTTATATGCCCCTACTTGCTTATAAGGGAGGGGTGGAAAGTCAAAGATGTGACTGTGTGGCCTGGGTAGCCTCAGTAGTTACTGACCTAGCCATTTCTGGTTCCTAGCAATAGCAAGAGCTAATTTTTAAGATAGTTTCAAATAGTAATTGCTTTCTTGCCATGCATATTTTTCCCCATTATACCCTCTTTTATCATGCTAGCTGTATCCTACTTTTCATCGTGGTGACGTTTAGAAATTTTGGTTATAAATGTTTTGCTTTAAGCTTTTTGGGGGTAACCTTTTTTTTTCTTTTTGTGAGGAGATCAACCCTATGCTAACATCTGCCAATCCTCCTCTTTTTTTGCGGAGGAAGACTGGCCCTGGGCTAACCTCCGTGCCCATCTTCCTCCACTTTATGTGGGACGCCGCCACAGCATGGCTTGCCAAGCAGTGCATCGGCACGCGCCTGGCATCTGAACCGGCGAACCCCGGGCCGCCGCAGCGGAGCGCGCGCACTTAACTGCTTGCGCCACCAGGCTGGCCCCAAGGGGGTAACTAGTTTTTTATTTTTTCATGAGGACTGAGAAATAATTGTATGCTGGCTCCATATTTTTGCAGTGGCAGGTTGTAGCCACAGTGCTGCCCTTGGCCTCTTTCAGCTGCACGAGTTAAAGCTCCACTGCTTACTCTCAGAGGCCTGCTGACCAGTTGGGCACCTGAGGATGCAACTGGGGCTCACTGGTAGGGTTGCACTAAAGCTTGGAGGTCATGATTGTAGAGCCTGTTATTCTCATTGCCGTTTATGATGAGTGGTCTGTACTGTTGGACTTCCTGTATGTATGTTTTTAAAAAAAAAAATTATGGTTTTTTTTAATAGAGAGTACTTTTATATGGTTTAAAATTTAAAAAGTATGCAAGATACACAGTAAAAAAAAATCTCCCACCTGTCTCCCATCTGCCCAGTTCTCTGCCCCCTCCCTGAAACAGGTTACTAGTTAGTGGTTTCTGTTGTGTCTTTCCAGAGATTTTTTATTTGCGTATATATTACTTTTCCTTCTATTTTGCACAGTTGTTAGCATACTGTTCACACTGTTCTGTGTATCTATTTTCTATATGTATATATATATATATTTTGCCAAATTTAAAATTAGTGACATCTCAAGAATGTTGAAAGCAGTTGTACAGTAAATAGCTTCCTAGCCCTGAAAAAGGAATTGATTTTTTGTTTGTTTGTTTGTTTATATTTTGACCTTAAGTTATAGAAAACCTGATTCCAATCTCCACTAGAGCCACTACTCCAAAGAATATCAATTGACTTCATTCCTTTGTTGGTTTATATGCTCTGAAACAAAAAATGTAATTTTTAAGATTAATCATTAAATTTTTTTCTTTTGTAGCTTGCAATCCGAAGAGCTACTCTAAATAGGTCATTTACTCCTGTCTTTTTGGGAAGTGCTTTGAAGAACAAAGGCGTCCAGCCTCTTTTAGATGCTGTTTTAGACTATCTACCAAATCCATCTGAAGTCCACAATTATGCTATTCTCAATCAGGAGGAGTAAGTCTTGCAAATTGATTCTTAGTTTATACAGAAATACTTTAACACTTATGCAATATGAAAGAAATCGTTCTTTAAGAAACAAACTTTATTAAGCACTCGTTGATTATTTTTCTTTCCTGTCTCTACCAGATAATTTCTGTGTTTTTTAGTCTACTCTGGTCCTGTCACAGTGTAGTAACTAAGCCCAAAGAAGTTATTCTTATTGATCTCTTTCAATGAAATTTCACCTATGTGTGAGGTCAGAAATGTTTAGCAGGTGTGCTTTTTCTCAGATAATACTCTTTGATGAAACAAATTGATGTAAAAGAAATATCAAATATTGCATCTCATAGGTTTATATTTCTTTTCTTTTAAGTGACTCAGAAGAAAAAACCAAAATCTTAATGAACTCCAAAAGAGACAATTCCCACCCATTTGTAGGCCTGGCTTTTAAACTGGAGGTAGGTTGCTTTCTAATGTATTTAATTGCTGTACGTAGAGATTTTCTTTTCTTTTAGGCTTTTATTCCTATTACAAAATCACCCTTAGAAAAGATTTGGTTACAGGTTTCTCTGCTGTAAAGCTACTCTTTTTTCCCCCTTTTCATACTGACTCTTGAGAAGGAAGTTACTATGCACAGCCCACAGTTAAGGGGTGGGGAATTATGCTCCACCTCCTTGAAGGAGCAGCATCTACATAAGTTATTTGGGATCCTTCTCTATGGGAGAGTTGTCTTTTCTCTTCCATTTATTTATTTATTCAGTCATTTATTTGTATCAGTATGGACTCATGGATATTTATTTGTGCTTTGAGTTATAATCCAGTAGTATGTTACTTATTTTGTTGCCCAGATTGGCCAGGTTTGGCCAGTGGAGTTCTTTCGCTTGGCTCCTGTGTCTCTTTGACATTCCCCAATGTTTTGCTTTTTTTGAATATTTCCTTACTTTGTGGCACTACAGGATGCCCCAGGCTTATCTTCTATATTCCCTACTCCAGCCCTAGAATCAGCCATGTCTCTAGGAGCCCTGGTTCCTTTTAATCGAGCATAGTATTAAAACCAAGATTTGGGCACTGGGTGAGCTTTTTGTTGGTGTTGTTTCTTCTGTTCATAATATTTTAAGTGGGGAAAAAAGGTGGGTAAGTTGAAAGTGTGAAGAGTGGTTATTTCTGGGATGGAATTTTATTTTGGGGGATTTTTCCTTGTTTTTATTTTTTAATTTTTACAATATACTTCTCATTACTTCTAAAATGAGAAAAAAGTAATTTTAAATTAAAAAGTAGAAATAACTTTTAAAAATATGTATTTAGGAATTTTTTCTTTGGATCCCCAGAATAGTGATTATTCAGTTAAAGGTATAGAATATTTTAATATTTAATGGTTTATATTGCCAGATTGCTTTCATACTCTCAGAATTAATGTATTAGATTATTTCTTTTTTTTTTTAATAATTTTATTTATTTATTTATTTATTTATTTTTTCCCCCAAAGCCCCAGTAGATAGTTGTATGTCATAGCTGCACATCTTCTAGTTGCTGTATGTGGGACGCGGCCTCAGCGTGGCCGGAGAAGCGGTGCGTCGGTGCGCGCCGGGGATCCGAACCCGGGCCGCCAGCAGCAGAGCGCGCGCACCTAACTGCTAAGCCACGGAGCCGGCCCTAGATTATTTCAATGAGTCTTATTCAAATTGAGTATTATTTCTTAAAAATCATTACTGATTTCATAAATGAAAAATGGCAAGATAAAATATTACATCTTGCCTTAATTCCTAATGATAGAGAACATTTTTTCATATACTTATTATGCAGTTGTACTTTCTTTTTTGTAGTTGTCTCTTTATTTCTTTTGTCTTTCCTTTTTTAAAATTAGAGTCAGTGTTTTACTTATTTGTATGAGCTTTCTCTAATAAAGTTATTTTTTAAAACAATTAGCGGTTTGAGATTTATATAGTCAAACATATCAGTCTTTATCTTGAGTCATTCTCTCATTTTTAACCTTAGAAACCCTCCTCTTTGAATATAGTTCGTAAATATTTCTTTTGTTTCTTCTACTTTTTTGTGGTGGGTTTTTTTATTCATCGTTAATCCAACTGGAATTTGTTTTGCTGTGTGCTGTGAGGTAGCATTTAAGTGTATCTCCTCTGCCTTCAAATAGAAGACCAATTGTCCGGTTACTAGTTTTTGAACAATGTTAGACATTTCCGTTGATTGCCACATCTTTTTTTATCATCTGTTGACAAATGAATTAAACGTTTTAGATATTTAACTATACTCTATGGGCTGTTCAGTCTAATTTGTGCTAGTTCTATACTTTTTAAGTTTTGGAATATTTAATATGTTTTTATATTAGTCGGGGTTAGTTTCTTCCCATTGCCATAGTTGTTCAAAAATTTCTATCTTTAACCATTCTTCTAAGTGGATTTTTAAATCACTAATCAAATGTTTAAATATTGCTCTTGGGATTTTTGTGGCTATTGTGCTAAACCTATAAATTAATGTGGGAAGAATTGGCAACTTTTAAATATATATCTAATTGGTTAGTGTTACCATTCAAAAGGAATTGATCCTTGAATACTCATTTTATATTCAGTCACTTTACAGAACTCTTATTTAGATAGCTTTCCAGGTGATTATCAAAGGTTTTTTTAGATGTATAGTACAGTCTTACCATTTCTAATGATATTTTTGTTGTCTTTCCAATAATTTTACCTTCTTTTTATGTCTTATTGTATTAAACTGAACTTATGAAATAATATTAGAAGGCAAAAGGATACTTCCTAATTATATAAATAATTAAAATTTTCTTCTAATAACTTTTATTTCAGAAGAAGCAGAAGTAGTATCTTGGATTGTGATACCAAAAAGAACAACTATTTAACTTATCTATATTCAAAGCTAGTATTAAAGTGGTCTATGACAATAAACCAAAGCATGTATATAAGGTGTACTACTAAAATTGATAGGAAATATTTGGAGGTAACTGTGAAGTTCTCCTCCTAGTTTTGATTCTTTTTTTAATTATTATTTATTTTCTTGAGATCACTTCGGTTTGTAACGTGTAAATTTCAGGTGTCTGTCATTATATTTTGACTTCTGTACAGACTGCATTGTGTTCACTGCCAAAAGTCTAGTTTCCATCTGTCACCATACACATGTGCCCTTTACCCCTTTTGCCCCCCACCCCTACCTCCTGCCCCTCTGGTAACCACCAGTCTATTCTCCCTATATATGTGTGTGTGTGTTTGTTTATCTTCCACATAGGAATTCATACGGTAATTGTCTTTCTCTGTCTGACTTATTTCACTTAGCATAATACCCTCAAGGTCCATCAGTGTTGTTGCAAATGGCACTATTTCGTCTTTTTTTATGGCTGAGTAGTATTCTGTTGTGTATATATATACCACATCTTTATCCATTCATCCATTGATGGGCACTTAGGTTGCTTCCAAATCTTCGCTGTTGTGAATAATGCTATAGTGAACGTAGGGGTGCATATATCTTTTCAAATTAGTGTTTTTCTGTTCTTTGGATAAATAGCCAGAAGTAGAATACCTGGATCATATGGTATTTTATATTTTTAATTTTGGGGGGAATCTCCATACTGTTTTGCATAGTGGCTGCACCAATTTACATTCCCACCAGCAGTGTATGAGCATTCCTTTTCTTATACATCCTCCTCAACACTTATTTCTTTTCTTTTTAATAACAGCCATTCTGACAGGTGTAAGGTGGTATCTCATTGTGGTTTTGATTTGTATTTCCCTAATAATTAGTGATGTTGAACATCTTTTCATGTGCCTGTTGGCCATCTGTATATCTTCTTTGGAAAAATGTCTGTTCATATCCTCTGCCTATGTTTTGATCCAGTTGTTCATTTTTTTGTTGTTGAGTTATATGAGTTTTTTAATATATTTTGGATATTAACCCCTTATCAGATAATATGATTTGCAAATATTTTCTTCCAGTTGGTGGGTTGTCTTTTCATTTTCTTCATGGTTTCCTTACCATTCGGAAGCTTTTTAGTTTTATGTAGTCCCATTTGTTTATTTTTTTCATTTGTTTCCCTTGACTGAGGAGACATGATATTCAAAAAGATACTGCTAAGACCAGTGTCACAGAGTGTCCTGTCTATATTTTCTTCTAGGAGTGTATGGTTTCAGGTCTTACATTCAAGTCTTTAATCCATTTTGAGTTAATTTTTATGTATGTATAAGATAATGGTCTACTTTCATTCTTTTGCATGTGGCTGTCCAGTTTTCCCACCACCATTTATTGAAGAGACTTTCCTTTTCCATTTTATGTTCCTGACTCCTTTGTTGAAAATTAGTTCTCTGTAGGTGTGTGGGTTTGTTTCTGGGCTCTGAATTCTCTTCCATTGATCTGTTTGTCTATTTTTCTGCCAATACCATGCTGTTTTGATTACTCTAGCTTTGTAGTATATTTTGAAATCAGGGAATGTGATACCTCCAGCTTTGTTCTTTTTTTTCAGGATTGCTTTGGCTGTTTGGGGTCTTTTGTTCTTCCATATAAATTTTAGGATTCCTTGTTCTATTTCAGTGAAAAATGTGCTTGGGATTTTGATTGGGATTGCATTGAATCTGTAGATTGCTTTAGGACATTTATGGACATTTTAACTCTGTTTATTCTTCCAATCCATGAACACAGAATATCTTTCCATTTCTGTATACCTTCTTCAGTTTCTTTCAGTAATGTCTTATATTTTCAGTGTGTAGGTCTTTCGCCTCGTTGGTTAAATTTATTCCTAGGTATTTTGTTCTTTTTGTTGCAGTTGTAAATGGGATTGTATTCTTGACTTCTCTCTCTGCTAGTTCACTGTTAGTGTATAGAAGTGCTGCTGATTTTTGTATGTTGAATTTGTACCCTGCAACTTTGCTGTACTTGTTATTTATTTCTAATAGTTTTCTGGTAGATTCTTTAGGGTTTTCTGTATATAGAATCATGTCATCTGCAAATAGTGACAGTTTTACTTCTTCCTTTCCAGTATTTCCAATATTTCTTTTTCTTGCCTAATTGCTCTGGCTGCGTCTTATAATCCTGTGTTGAATAAGAGTGGTGAGAGTGGGCACCCATGTCTTCTTCCTGTTCTTAGAGGAATAGCTTTCAGTTTTTCACCATTGAATATGATGTTGGCTGTGTGTTATATATGGGCTTTATTATGTTGAAGTACTTTCCTTCTGTACGCATTTTATTGAGAGCTTTTATCATAAATGGATGTTGAATCTTGTCAGAGGTTTTCTGTTTTGAGATGATCATGTGATTTTTATTCTTCATTTTGTTAATGTGGTGAATCACCTTGATTGACTTGTAGATGGTGAGCCATCCTTGGGCCTGGAATAAATCCCACTTGATTGTGGTGTATGAGCCTTTTAATGTATTGTTGTAATTGATTTGCTAATATTTTGTTGAGGATTTTTGCATCTAAGTGCATTAGCGATATGGGCCTGTAGTTTTCGTTTTTTGTGTTGTCCTTGTCTGGTTTTGGTATCAGGGTAATATTGGCGTAAAATGAATTAGGAAGCGTCCCGTCCTCTTCAATTTTTTGGAAGACTTTGAGAGGATAGGTATTAAATCTTCTTTGAATCTTTGGTAGAATTCACCAGCCCCGTGGCTTAGCAGTTAAGTGCGCGTGCTCCGCTACTGGCAGCCCGGGTTCGAATCCTGGGCGTGGACCAACGCACCGCTTCTCCGGCCATGCTGAGGCTGCGTCCCACATACAGCAACTAGAAGGATGTGCAATTGTGACATACAACTATCTACTGGGGCTTTGGGGGGTAAAAAGAAGGAGGAGGATTGGCAATAGATGTTAGCTCAGAGCTGGTCTTCCTCAGCAAAAAGAGGAGAATTAGCATGGATGTTAGCTCAGGGCTGATCTTCCTCACACACACACACACAAAATAAATAAATAAATAAAACTGTTAAAAAAAAAAAATAAGAATTCATCAGAGAAGCTATCGGGTCCTGGACTTTTGTTTTTTGGGAGGTTTATGATTACTGTTTCAATCTCTTTACTTGTGATTGGTCTATTCAGATTCTCTATTTCTTCTTGATTCAGTTTTGGGAGGTTATATGAGTCTAAGAATTTATCCATTTCTTCTGGTTTATCCAATTTTTTGGTGCATAGCTTTTCATGGTATTCTCTTATAATCCTTTTTATTTCTGTGGTATATGCTGTAATTTCTCCTCTTTCATTTCTGATTTTATTTATTTGAGCCTTCTCTCCTTTTTTCTTAGTGAATCTGGCTAAGGGTTTGTCAATTTTGTTTATCTTTTCAAAGAACCAGCTCTTATTTTCATTGATTTTTTTTTTCTATTGTCTTTTTATTCTCTATTTCATTTATTTCCACTCTGAATTTTATTATTTCCTTCCTTCTACTGACTTTGGCCTTTGTTGTTCTTCTTTTTCTAATTCTTTTAGGATTAGTGTTAGATTGTTTATTTGAGATTTTTCTTGTTGCTTGAGGTAGGCCTGTATTGCTATTTAGTTCCCTCCTAGTACCACTTTTGCTGCATCCCTTAAGCCTTGGTTTGTTGTATTTTCACTTTCATTTGTCTCCAGGTGTTTGATTTCTCCTTTTATTTCTTCATTGATCCAGTAGTTGTTCAGTACATGTGGTTTAGTCTCCACATATTTGTGGCTTTTCCAGCTTTCTTGTAGTTGATTTCTAGTTTCATAACAATTGTGGGCAGAAAAAAATGCTTGATATGATTTCAATCTTAAATTTATTGAGGCTTGTTTTGTTTCCCAACATATGGTCTGTCTTTGAGAATGTTCCATGTGCACTTGAGAAGAATGTGTATTCTGCTGCTTTGGGGTGGAATGTTCTATATATATCTATTAAAGTCCATCTGGTCTAGTGTTTCTTTGAAGGCCACTGTTTCCTTGTTGACTTTCTGTCTGGGTGATTTATCCATTGGTGTAAGTGGGGTGTTCATGTCCTCTACTATTATTGTGTTGCTGTCAGTTTCTCCCTTTAGGTCTGTTAATAGTTGCTTATATACTTTGGTGCTCCTATGTTAGGTGCATATATATTAATAAATGTTATGTCTTCTTGGTGGAATGTCCCTTTTATCATTATATAATGTCCATCTTTGTCTCTTGATATCTTTTTTGGCTTGAAGTCTATTTTGTCTGATATAAATATGGCTACACTTTTCTTTTGCTTGCCATTTGTTTGGAGTATCATTTTCCATCCCTTCTCTTTGAATCTCTGTTTGTCTTTAGAGCTGAGATGTGTCTCTTGGAGGCAGCATATTGTTAAGTCTGGTTTTTTAATCCATCCAACTGCTCTGTGTTTTTTGATTGGTGAGTTCAATTCATTTACATTTACATTGATTATTGATATGAGGACTTAATACTTCCATTTTATGTTTTGTTTTATGGTTGTTCTATATTCCCATTATTTCATTTTCCTTTTATTTCTGAGTGCCGTTTCAGTTTGATGGTTTTCTGTGATGTGTTTCCCAGTTTCCTCTTTTTTTTATGATTTGTGACTCTGCTCTGATTTTTTGTTTAATGGTTACCATGAGGTTTGTATAAAAGATCTCATAGATGAGATAGTCCTTTTTCTACTGATGGCATCTTATCTCGATTAGCCTAAGCAGGTTCCATCCTTTTCCTTCTATTATTTTGTTGTCACAAATTATCTTTTTTTGTGTTGTGAGTTTGTTACCAAATTGAAGTGGTTGTAGTTATATTTGATGCTTTCTTTCCCTTTTACCTTTATGTTATAATTAAGTTTACTAAGCTATTCTGTTAGAGAGGTGCAATTTTCTGATTCTCTCTGTTTATCTCCTTGCTCAAAGCTTTGTAAACCTTTGTTTTTTTGTTTCAGGTAGATGGGCTCCTGTCAACATTTCTTATAAGGCAGGTCTGGTGGCAATGAATTCCCTCTGCTTTTGTTTGTCTGGGAAAGCCTGTATTTCTCCTTCACATCTGAAGGATAATTTTGCTGGATAGAGTATTCTTGGCTGACAGTTTTTATCTTTCAATGTTTTGAATATATCATTCCACTCTCTCCTAGCCTGTGGAGTTTCTGCTGAGATACCTGCTCATAGCCTGATGGGGGTTTCTTTCTAAGTTATTTTCTCTGGCTGCTCTTAATATTCTGTCTTTGTCATTGACTAGGCAGTGTTAATAAAAAGTGCCTTGAAGAAGGTCTTTCTGTGTTGAGATAATTGAGTTCTTTTAGCTTTATGGACTCGTATATCCAGTTCCTCCCCCAGGTTTGAGAAGTTCTCAGCTATTATTTCTTTGAATAAGCTATCTGCTCCTTTCTCCTGCTCTTCTCCTTCTGAGATACCCATTATCCTTATGTTTCTTTTCCTACTTGAGTAGGATATTTCTCCATTTTTTTTTCTTTTTTTAAAAATCTTAGTTCTCTCTCCTCTACCACCTGAATCATTTTTAGATTTGTGTCTTTGAGCTTGCTAATTCTCTCTTCCATATGGTCTGCTCTATTTCCAATGCTTTCTTCTTTATTTTTCATCTCATTAATTGTGTTCTTGATCTCCAGAATTTGTTTTTGTTTTTAGAGTTTCAATTTCTGGTGAAGCACTCCCTTCTGTTCATTAATTTTATTCCAGAGCTCATTGAACTGTCTCTCTGAGTTTTCTTGTAACTCACTGAGTTTCTTCATGTCAGCTATTTTGAATTCTCTGTCAGTTAGATCGCAATCTTCTGTGACTTCAAGTTTGGTCTCTGGAGAGTGGTTATTTTTTTTGTGGTCTACTCTGTTACTGTAGTTCTTCATGGTGTTTGATGAGTTGATCCTCTGCTGGTGCATTTGTGGTAGTAATCCCCTTTCTTATTTGGGTAAGGCTTTGTTTACTTTGATTCTGAGCTGCTTCTGGTTGTATTTGAGAGCCTGCACTTTCCACCCTCCACTGCCTCTGCCAGAGGCATCTCAGTGCCCTCTTGTGCTGCTTGTGCCTCCAAGGTTGCTGCTGCCTTGCTGCTTACGATGTCACTGCAGTCTTAGATGTTGCCACCAGGGTCACCAGGTTGGGAGTACTTCTGCTGCTTCCGGGGTTGCCTCGGTCTCGTGTTCTCCCGCTGGCTCTCTTTGGGCTCTCTGTGGGATCAGCTGCTCCTGCCACCTGCTCTCAGGTTATCTAGGGGTGCTGGCATACTGCTGCCGGGGGCACTAGGTTCATGGGTGTTGCTGCCACTGATAGGGTCCCAGGGTCTTCTGTGCAGCTCCCACTGCTGGTAGGGCCGGTGTTGGGAGTGCCACCACTGGAGGCCGAGTTACAGGTACTGCTGTGGCTCCTGAAGCCTCAGGTCACAGGTGCCACCTACCACTGCTGGGGGAGGGGTGGGGGCTAAGCCACGAGTGTGGCTGCTCCTGCAGCGTCTGGTCTCCAGTACCAGTGTGCTTTTTGAAACCTCAGGTCAGGGTACCACCGTCAGGGGTATCTGCGTTTTGGATGCAGCCCTTGCTGCTGGGGAGCGCTGGTATTGGAGTCGCCACCACTGGGGGAGGGGACAAGGACTGCTCCCCTAGTTCCACTGCCTCCCAGAGGTTCAGTTCATCATCTTCAGATGTATAGATGTATGGATCTCTCAGGCATTCTGGTGTGCTGTGCAGAGAGTCCTTTGTTTGTCCTTCGATGTCCTACGGGTTGTAACTTAGAGGGGAGAGATACAAGTCATTCTGCCATGATGCTGACATCACTCCTAATTTTGATTTTTATGTTTCTTTTTGATTTTTTCTGCCCTTACCCAATCTTGATTTCTAGGCAGGTCGATTTGGACAGTTAACTTACGTTCGCAATTATCAAGGAGAGTTGAAGAAGGGTGACACCATCTATAACACCAGGACAAGGAAGAAAGTGCGAGTGCAGCGGCTCGTTCGCATGCATGCTGACATGATGGAGGCAAGTATGGTCATTGCTGTGAGGTCAGAAATTTCTCTAATCCATGTGAAATAGATCTACCTTCTTGGTGTCCTGAACCCCATGAGAAAATCACTTCTAGTTGAACATGTTTTCCTGGCTTCCTCCTTTTTAATTAGCTGTGCTACAATTCTGATAGAGCACTTTGCTATAAGCTAAATCAGCAGATGTTAAGAACACATTCTAAAACACTATTTATGAGTTAGCTGTATTTCCTCAATGACCAAGGTTAAGGAGAAGGGACAATTAGTTCCCTGAGACTCAGAACACAAAATTCAGCCCTTTTCTCAAGAGCTATTATTACGAAGAGTATAATAGGTTTTTAGGACAGTGGAACTGTGGTTCTCAAACCTAAGTGAGAGTAATAAATTCACACATAATTTCCCACATTATTTAGTGGATTTACATTCTGAAATATGGCAGATGTGAAAGCTCTTTTGTACCCTAGGGCTTTGTATTCATAAGACCAGCCCCTAGAAGGGCCCTATTGATGTTGGAATCTATCTGAAGATTGAAAACCTCTCAAGGTCTGGTCTGGAAGATAATCTTTGGCTTATGGCTTGAATTGGCTCTGAATCTGTCCTGGCCTTCTGTGGTCCTTAGGGTTAGGCCTTGTCAAGAATACCAAGTAGGTGAGGTTGTCTTATACTCTCAGCTTTTCCCAGTTCAGCTCTATATTCCTGGAGCAATTTAGTAGTCTAAGCAAAATCTTGACATTCAGAAATTTAGGGTGGCAGCATTGCTATTTTCTGAGATAGGCAACAGGGCGCAGGCTTGAGTGATTAGTGATGTCACAGCTGTTTCATGGCCCAGAAGCTGGGAGATCTGTACAGTTGTGTAACCGTTAAAGAAAGACACACACTTGCTCATTCATAGCCACAGCTGTTATGAATGAACTGTTAATATAAAAGGACAAAAAGTAGGAAGCTTAGGGGTACCAATGCTTTGTTCTTAGAGTTCCTGTGTTTTCTTAACTGCTTACATCTGTGCAAAATTAAGATTAAGTACAATGGGCTCTGTTCACCTTGTTTTCAAAACTTCCTTTGCAGATTTTCCTTCTATGCCTTTGTTATTCACATCTCATTGTTGGACTGTGGCAGCGCATACAGTACATGCTTTTTTAATTCCATAGAAATAACTTTAGAACTGTGAAGCTCTGTGTTCTGTCAATACTGCAGATCCTCCAAGTAATGAGGCCGGATCTCTGAGTTTCCATTTAAAGTAAAATCTTGTCGATTGAGATGTGGTTTAGATAAGGGCCCTGTTTAAGGTATGTCTTGCCATGGTTGATTGTTGGTGTTGCATTGGTTCTGGCTAATTCATTCTTTGTAGAATTCATGGTGAGACTCTGCCCTGTTTATTTATGGACAATGTGTTTATTGTGCAGTTATTTTCTAGTTACTGTGTCCTGATTTGTATTGCTTGCAAGTGTCACTTTGTGTTATTTCTTTATTTAGGATGTTGAGGAAGTGTTTGCTGGAGACATCTGTGCATTATTTGGCATTGACTGTGCTAGTGGAGACACATTCACAAACAAAGACAATAGTGATCTTTCTATGGTAAGTCATTTAATTTCAAAGCTATTTATCACTTGAGTTGCAGAAGTCTGTTTTTATGTAGTACATTTAAGACTTCAGAAAAACAACCACTGAAGTTTTCATTGAGTGCCACAGGCATCAAGTATAGATGGGCTGTGGCTCTTTAAATGTCAATTAGACAAGTGTTCTGTATAAACAAACTTATCTGGTTTTCCTTAGTAAAATCATTGCACGATCCTCCAAGGTTTAGCTTGGAGGGAAACTCTCCAGTAGATACACCTGGGCTGTGTAGCTCTGACTCCTCTGCCCTGAGATCTGCCTCCCCATTTTGGGTGCCTCTCTAATAGCTGTCTCCATCATCAGGCTAGTCCCAACGGAGTGCTCTTTCCTTGTTAACTCAGCAGCCAAAGAGCAGACCCTCAATACCCCAGAGAACTGCTAGACCAGACTCTAATGTTTAGGCTAGACTTGGGGATAACAGAACAGAACGGAACCATGCTCTGAAGGCAAGATGCAGCTAGACAGTCCAATTTACCACATGCAGCCTGCCCTGTGGAACTCGCAGGTCCCTTTTCATCAGTCAGCGACCTTGAAGGGAAGAGCATGCTCGGGCAGTTGCTGCGTCGAATCCTCTTCATTCACTTCCCTTTATTGCCCCTATAGGAGAGCAGGCTCTCCTACAGTGTAACCATTTGTTCATGAGGGTGGTCCCTCCCCTGAATTCAGTAAAGAAAGCATATGAGTACTTAGGGGATAGGTAATTTGCAGTGAAGGAATTTACAATGAGTCGTTTGTGTAAGAACTGGTCCAACCCTACCAGATGAACACTATAATAGCTCCTGTATCCCATGATGAACTCACAATTTTGTAATTTAGTTTTTGTGTATAAAATATTCTCTAATGTCTATGGTTTAAGAAATGATTTAAGACACTATAAAAATAAATAAATCTATACAAGTTTTGGGGATCTAGAAAAAGGGAAAGTTTTATAAGTATTATTGATAAGCCCTTCTCTAAATACCCATCACTGGCAATATGAAGGGACTGGAGGTGTGAAGCACTCAGGCTTTGAAGCAAATCGACCTTGGTTAGAGTCTCTCCTCTGCCCTATACTCCCTACTGGCCCTTGGCCAAGTTATTTTATCTTCTTTCTAAGCCTTTAATGATTTTATTTGCAAAATGGGAAAAATAATATCTGCCTCTCAGAGTTGTGATTGATTAAGTGAGGTATCCTATGTATAAAAAACTCTAATGGCTTTTCTCTGTTTCTCTTATCAGTGATTATAGTATATTTTGATTAAATAAAGTAACTTATCAGAAGATAGCAACAGCAAATGTAGCCACCAACCCATAAGAATTCCACATCTCATCATTTGGATTCATTATAATGGTTATGTTGAACAAAGGGTCAGTAAAATTTAAGGGTCTTCAACAGTTAAGTAAATAAACAGATACTTTATTTTTGTTATTTTGAGAGGGAAGAGATCATATAAGTGGACACTGTTATTTATTTATTAATTAATATATTTATTTAGTGCAAAACAGACCCAAGATATATGTTGTCTGGCCTAAAGATGTTGCCTAGTGTTTGTCCTTTGTTCTATTGTAAAGTAGAACATTAAAATTAATTCATCCCTGACCCATACGTTGCTATATTTGAATTCTTCTCTGTTTTTTTAAACAATATTTTAGGAGTCAATTCATGTTCCTGATCCTGTCATTTCAATAGCAATGAAGCCTTCTAACAAGGTAGGAGTTTGATTTAATGCTCATTATATTACAATAAAAACTTGAGCTCTTTTTTATCTGTCTACATAATGCACAGTATCTTGTGATAACCAGCAGTCTTATGGTCTCTATTTCCTCTTTTGGTATTGAGATCACCTTTCAAAATTTCCCAGTCTGTCGGTAGTAATTACTCCTCAGTACATTTGAAGAAGTTGATAGTATTAAAAGTATTCACGAGACTGTGCTTTATAACTTTTTACTGTGTCATTGGCCCCAGAGTGGTAAGTGTGACTTGCTAGCTTCAGACTGTACAGGGATGGAAAAGGGGAAGCAGGAGCATTTGTCCCAAGTTGTAGGAAAACCTCACTGTGAAGTACTCTAGAATATCGCACAGATTAATTGCCTCATGAATTAGAATACACCTTCAGATTCAGGTAGTTATTAAGTAAATGTCTGATTATAACAGGGAAAGCCTACAAGCTGTTTTTCTCACTTTCAAATATAACAGTTTTATGATTGGATTTGATGTCATTTAGCTTTGTACAAAGCCAAAATTGCTTGAAGAGGTTCTGTGTTCATATTGCTTGCCACTGGAAATAGTCCTCATCTTGAACCATAATTTGTTTATTTCTTAAGTTGCCTGGACATTCATAACAATCATGTTCATATGGTATATTGAAATGAACTCATTCATGCATTGAGTGAACGTTCTCTGACCTCTTGTCATCTGGGAACTGTCAGTTAAGAACATATTCTGATTTATTGTCTTGTGGATACATTAACAGCTACTACTTCATCTATTTTGAGGAATTTGAGATTTTCCAGACATTTCTCATTATAGAAAAGAGAATGTTGAGGTGACAAGAAACGTTGAATGACTCCATCTCAGAAATTTGAGGAAAGATGAACCTTACACCTTACCACACAGATGCCACAGTTTGTTCCAAGTGCTTTGCTAAATTGTTTGCTTGTCCCTTCAGAATATGCAGGGCTAGAAGTTAAAGATAGTATTTCTTCATTCCTAAATGCAAAGTTTAAGTAAGACATTTAACTGTGGATAGTTCACAATAATGGAGGGAAATCAAATGCAATATCCAGAAGATTTTTTGGTGTCTCAGGATTGTCTGCTTGCTGGAGTAAATGAATTTAAATCAAATAATGAAGTCATTGCATAAAGCTGTGAATCTCAGTAGTGGAGGGAGGGATGATCTTCTAGTAAGTTGAGAGTTCCTGGCTAGTGCAGGGAAAAAGGAAAAGACTTTGGAGAGAGACTAACCCAGGATTCAATCCCAACTTTGCCACACACTAGCAGTGTGGCCTTGAGCAAGTCATTTGACTTCTCTGTACCTAGTTTCCTTACCTGCAAATTTGGATAATTCTATCTTGCAGTATTATTGTTAGAGTCTGAGATAATGTATACAAAACACATAGCACAGCTCCAGCCACAGGTGATAGCTGTTAATACTGATGATTCAGGGTGTGTTAGTTTCCTATTGCTACTATAAGAAATTACCACAAACTAAGTGGTTTCAAACAGCACAAATGTATTATTTTACAATTGTGTAGGTCAGAAATCGGACACAGTTCTTAATGGGCTAAGATCAAGATATTGGCAGAGCTATGTTCCTTTCTGGAGGCTCTAGAGGACTATTTCCTTACTTAGATTGTTGGCAGAGTTCAGCTCCTTGTGGTTGTAGGATTGGGGTCCCCTTTTCCTTGCTGATTGTCACCTGAGGGCCATTCCTAGCTTCTAGAGGCTGCTCACCTTCCCAAGCTTGTGGCCCCCTTCCTCTTTAATGCCAGCAACAGCAAAATGAGTCCCTCTCATGCTTCAGATGTCTCCTCCCTCTTCTTCCCTCTTTGCATCTCTCCGACCTACCCTTCTGCATTCTTCTTCCAATTTTTAAAAATGGCCCATGTGATTACATTAGGCCCACCCAGATTATTCATGACAATCTCCCCATCTTAAAGTCTGTAACCTCGATCAAATCTGCAGAGTCCCTTTGCCATGTAAGGTAATATTCAGAGGTTTAGGGGGATATGGGCATATTCTTAGAGGGCCATTATTCGCTTACCCTGTAGGGAATTACATGTGAGGAGAATACAGGTGCATCACACCACATCCAAGCAGATTGCTTTGAAAAGGAGAAGTCTCGGGGGGGCATTTGCCTTACAGTTGGTCTTACCTGTCCTCTTGAATCTACAATAGCATCTGGGTAAACATGCTGATTCCTTCAATTATATATAGGATTTCTAAAATATAACAGTAATACAGATGCTACTTTCTGCTTTATGGGCAATTTTCCACAGATGGACAGTTTTTGTCAATATAATAGGAAAGGGCATAGAGTTAAGTCTTGGACTCTTGGTTTGTATCTTGATATGGAAAGACAATTCTATCAGCTATTCCCTGCTCTCTTGGCTGTGTGGTATCCACGCTCACATATTAAAAACGTGTGGCCTAGGAACTAGATGGTGGATCATTTTTAATTCTTAACTGCTTATGTATTTGATTTCATTCAGTAAAGTTTGTTCAGCAGTCTCATTGCTTATCATGCTTATTAAAATGTGTAATGACTTTCTTTTTTTAAAGAATGATCTGGAAAAATTTTCAAAAGGTATTGGCAGGTTTACAAGAGAAGATCCCACATTTAAAGTCCACTTTGACACGGAAAGCAAAGAGACAATTGTATCTGGAATGGGAGAATTACACCTGGAAATCTATGCTCAGGTAATGAATAACAAGGAAGTTAATTTAAACTCTGTTTATGTCTGTGTTTTGTTAAGAGTAAGTCAGTAATTCTCAGTCTAATGACCATAAACTAATATTGGTTCTCCAACCTTCACTCTGGTTTGTATTCAGATACAGTATACTGCTTCCTCTTCTATGTGTTTTGATCTCTAAATCTTTTTATTTGTAAAACATTGCAGGCTTCTAGAATCAAGGCTCAGGGGATTTGCAGGAATACCATCCATCCATCCCCAGGTCATGGTTAGCTGGGTCACTTATATCCTGGCCCCAGCCTCAGGGAGACAACCTGCTGAGAAAGTCAGCCCACCAGTACCCACTCTCCAGGCCACTTCTTGCCTGTTTTCTTCTCAAGTCAGTACTTGAAGATCATTATTATTATAGATAAAAGAGTGGCTAGATGGGGCCTGTACTTCCCTAGGAAAGGTCTTGTGTTTATATGAATGAAAACAAAAGATTTTTGTTTTCAACCAAAATAAAAATTCTGGTTGTGATTGTATCTTTGAAGTTGAGATAATAGAAAATTCTGACAACAGATTCATATGCTATTCCAGTGAATATGTAGTAAGATGGAATAAAAGTGAAGTTTCAGTGGATAGATTAATTGGAGGTAAGTGTAAATTAATCAGAATAAATTAAAATTCATTTATATAAAATCCGTAAAAACAGTTTGTATTGTTTAATATCATGTATCTAATCCTTGTAAGATACTTACATGATTTAAGACATCAATTGCTTACCGGTTGTATTTAAATGAATGCTTCTAAAGTAGTTAAGATTCTTAGGAGTTTTCTTCTTTCAGTTTATTTTTTTAATTTAAATATACCAAAACATTATCTTCCCTGCTCTTTTTAGAGGATGGAAAGAGAATATGGGTGTCCTTGTATCACAGGAAAACCAAAAGTTGCTTTCAGGGAGACCATTACTGCCCCTGTCCCGTAAGTATGCAACACGAACACCCTGTGAGGCTGGAATTGAAGCTTTTTATTATGGGATATACATAGCACTGTTACTGTTAAAAGACACTTGTACATTGTGACACTTTATTATGGAAGCTGTATAGTACTGTAATCGAGACACTTACACTAAGTGATACATTGGGATTTGTTTGGCCCCTTAAGCTAGATATCAATGAAGACTGGAATACACATCATGAATAAGCTTGTTTACACTTCATCCAGAGTTAGGGTCTTCATTTATTCCAGTTGTGCTTCCTTTGGCAGACGGCTGTTATGTTTTACTTTAGTACCATATTGTGGGTGCCAGAGAACTTGCATTTGCCAGGGAATAATCTCCTGCAAGCAAGGAAACTAATACTATGATAAAATCCAGAAAACATTTAAGAAAACAGAGTTGGATTTATATTTTATTAGAGACAAAACAGTCCTAATAAAGAATAGCACAAAACACATTAAACTGCTACCAGTATAATATACTCAACTTGGTGCCTATTTGCATTTACATGAATTCTGATTTAAAGTCAAAATTAATAAGGCATACTGTGAGTACAAAACAAGTCTCAATTTTCAAATAAAGGTACATGATACTTCACCTGAGATGTAATGTCATGAAGTAGAATGGTATAGTCTAACTCAATGAAGTCATCATTTCTTTGCTATAATAAAAAATAAAAACCTGGTGTTTAAAACTTAATATCATTGGCAAAAATGATACTTTAATTTTAAAAATCAGTTTCATTAGTAGATGATTATAATACTTCCACTTCAGTAGAAATAAAAATTGAATGTCATAATTTATTTAGCCTGACAGAAAAGCTGTTCTCTTAGAAATAAGTTTTTTTTCAAACTACATTTTAAAATCATGATTTTTCATTTGTTACTCCAAAAGTCATTTACCCTTTCTGTTTTGGTTTCTGGGTTGTGGTAGCTACTTAAGAGCATTACAATCTATATTTTGTCATTTAAGATTCCTTAGTGTTTCCATTGTTCAGAAAAGCATCACCTAAGGGATAAACTAGTGAAATGAGTGTTTACATTAAAGGAAACCAATTTTATAACAGAAATTCTTTTAAAAAAATGAAAATAGTAAAATGTAATGAATGTAGTTATCTGATTTTGTAATTAAAGCTTCGATCTGTGCTGCTTATTGCTTTGGGCATATAAAGTATTTATGCTACATCAGCTCCACAGAAATACTGCATCCATATAGTTTAAAACCACGCTCATCAGAGGTTTGCTGTACTTACACAAGGCTCTTTAAGGCTTAGAATTGGTATATTGAAACAAGCCCTAGACTCCCAGGGGTGCCACAAGCTCCTATGGCTTCTTAGGTTAACTGTGATTATAAATGTGGCCCCAGGGCCAAATAAAAGTATCCTATTCTCTCCTTATAGTATCTTGAAGTAATCCTTTCTTTGAATATATCAACAAAGAATGTCCTTTAAAGATAAGGTAAAAATCAGTAAGGTTCCTTACATGTTGGATCTTAATAGGTAAAGATATATAATATATATAGCCTGAAGCAGTGGTTAAACCTTTTTGTTGAGATTTTCAGTAATGCTTTAAAACTACAATTTGGTGAAGGGTTACAGGAGTTTTTCTTTCATGAAACTACTGGCACTGTCCTCTGCATATTTTACTATAAAAACATGGTTTGAAAATCATAATTATGATTATATAGGCTCTGTAACCTGGACCAGTTACTCAATTATTTGAGGCCTTAGTACGCCTATAGGCATCTTGTAACCAAGGTTGATGCCTACAAAAATGCATTAGAAAAAGGCTCTGTTTCTTAAAATGTTGTTTGTAATATTTATGCTGGGTATTTGGCCTTACACTCTGAGTATTGTAATCGGGCATCCTGCCCTCCAGTGCCCATAGGCATCTAGTAAGTGGGTGCAGAAGCCTGTGGAGTAAAGGTGCTCCAGTTGCCTGGCAATTTGTTACCAACAAGCTGAAACCAGTCAGCTGGAAAGTCCTTTTCTCTTAACAGAGCTGACTAGAACTGTTTGTTGTGGTTTGTTTACATTCTCTTTTTCTTGTTTTCCATTAGATACTAGTTGACGTATTATTTTCTTTTTAACCTCTTAATAAAGCTAAAATCAAAGATTTGATTTTTATCTCTTTAACGTCCAGAAAGAGGCAGTTCAGAATAGTCATATCAGACTTAAGAAAACCAAGGCTAGCAACAAGTAACATATGAGGCTGTAAATTATGACTAAATGGATTATAAAAGAAAATCATATACAGCAAGCTTCACAAATCCTGAGATGCCAATATTTTTGTTCCCTGGGGCTGATCCCTGGGGAAAAATTGCCAGCCATGTCTCAGACTACCTCTGGCACCACCTTTTCAGTAGAGGAAACAAGCAGAGGCAAGTGTCACTCTTGCATGGCTATAGCAATTTGAACAAATTTAGGTTGCCAAGGGGAATAATCTATATTAAGCTGAGCACAAAAACTGAATGCAGAATTATTTATAACTCACAACTTCACTTTCTTGAACCTGCAGCTTCACCTTCCCCAGCCTTGGCTATCACTGACCTCTCCTTCACATTACTGGGCTCACTGTTTTAAATACAAAATGACTAAAGGGGCATTATTTATCCAATCATGAATTATAACACTTTCAGTAAATATTAACCCTGTCAGTAGTGTATTTTATAGAAATTACTTACCACTTGCTTGACAGTTTGAATTTTTACCATTTTATACCATGTGTTTTCAGTAGAATTCTGCCATATTATATAACCACCGGCAACCCAGGCTAAATGTCGAACTGGCTTCATTTCTGGAGATACGTTTCCAAAACTGTCTAGTGAGGGAAACATTTATATAATAAATGGAATTATTTTATATATAAAGTATTAACCTTTTAAAAAATCTAAATTCTAAGTCTTGTCTTAGTTTCCTTCATACATGTGCAGAAAATAATTTAATTAAGCCATGGATCTATAAAGTTTCCAAGGCCTTTTTTTGTTGAATTAGATTGGTAATGAATGTTTTTGCAAAAGCCAGTATATTTCCAACATAGTGTTAACATAAATTTTGAGCACAGATAATTGATACTGATCTTAAAGTTGAAAAAATATATTTTTCCATGCCATATTTATATACCTGGAATATTTTGTGCTTCTAGTGGTTCCTTCATGGACTTGAGTCTTTGATAAAATGTGTTATCCTCTTCATCTGGGTTCTTTCCAATTTCTCCTTCAAATGTGAAGTTAACTTCTGGTGCAGTATGTTGTCCCATTGGAGGGTAAAGTACTTCTGCTGTGCAGTTCACTGTAACTTGCTGTTTGAAACATTTGGCAAATGATCTTTACATGTAGATGGCCACTGATTACTAATTATTGTGCTCTGAGATATAACATTTAAGGCGTTGGCCCCCTAATGGTGTTCTTTCAGACTTGACTTCAGAGTAATATTCCAGCGGTATCCAATGGGGATGGCCTAGTAATTTTCTTAGAGGTATCTAAAATAGATAACTTATTTTATAACTTATAAGGTCTCATAATCCTATAAATTCATCTTAAAACTTTAAATATATTTCAGTATTAATGGGGTGTCCATTTGCAAGGCCAGATTTTAGTCTGACTTTATATACCAACTCCAGACTCTGATTACTTTTTAAGTCTTTCTGTTACTCTTCTTCTCTGCTCCTGAAATAACAGAAATTTTCTCAAGCTCAAATACAGCAAACTGTACCCAGATGTAAAATGAGAAGACTGTAGCATTGGTTCTGCTTGGTAAAGATGGCTGTCTGGCAGCTCAAATGCCTTTTAATGAATCTCCTTATGTTAGCCTGTATCTCTTCTGAATTATGCCCAACAAAAGGGCAAGCCTTTTTTAATTTCAAGATGGTTATGGTACAAATTGCAGTTCCTTTTAAGTTTGTCTCGTTAATAATTTGATAGGTGTGTCATTTTAAAAAATTTCCCTGCCCCATTACTGCTCTGAACACGGTGCTATCAGTTGGCCATTCTATTGCTCATAAATATCTAAAAGCACTTGCTTTCTTTAAATAAAAGAAAATCAAAAACAGAATGAGAAAGGCCGACATAAAAATGTGATGATGATTGGAGAGTAAATTATTTCACTTGTTCATATTAGGCATGAGTTCAGACTGCCCTAGGAGTATATAACATTTTTAAAGGGAATTTATTTGAACTGAAGTATATAAAGTCTGTTTTCTAAATAGCTCAATAGAAATACTTCATGTATCTCAGAATATACAAAAAGAGTAAAACTGACCCTTGTATGGTCATCATTTTTTTCGAGGCAGGGATTTCACAACAGCTTTAAAAGAAAAAAATTAATCCTATGATTTGATTAGCAAAGGTGCTCGGGAATATTTAGAATCAAATTTTATTTAATAATAAAGGATGTTTCACTTACTTTTTGGATAATTTCTTCCACAGAAAATTTAAGGTGATACTTATGTCCTCTTCCTGGAATATCCTAAAATTAAGAAAATGTGGTGAGTTATAACAATAACTCAATTCTTTGCATTGTTAGAAGAACCCATTCTCATTTGGTTGCGGGGCTTACTGGGAGGGGTAAATGATTAGAGTCTTAGGCTTTGAGAAATGCATGTCACCATGTATGTAACATCTAATTTAGTAGGTTGTCTATCAGGTTTATTTTGGATGAGAACAAAAGGGTGGGATAAAAGCATATATAAGTAAAATGAGTTACAATTAATTTTCACTCGTCAGAGGACTTCAACCTCTGGGTCTGTGATCCTGAATCTCTACATAAGAAAGCTTGAAACAACCTTGAATTCTAAAGATGACAAATAGGATACACCGTTGAAAAGATTTTTCATAAAGCCCTATGAAGCTGAATTCCATTTTGAGGCAGATTAGTACAAAGTGGTTAGAGATGTTTGTGCTTGTATATTAGTGGACCTGCAAAATGATACTTTAACAAATTTTATAACGGTAAGACAAACATTTAGGTATTTCACTTTTCAATCAAGATACAATTGAGAGTTTATGCCTAATTGTTATCTGGTGCAGTTTTGAAATAACATCTGCTTCCTGTCAGCACTTAAAGACTGTTAGCAGTTAAAGTTATGTCAGAAAAATAAGGGGCAACGTCAAATCCATTAGATTTTAGGAAAATGGAAACAAACTTAGTGACTGCTGAGGCCTTAAGCATTTAATTCAATCCTTTAGCCAGAGGGAGCACATCGTTTATGGCAGTCAGTGGCAGGAGTGTTTTGGTGGGTAAAGCGAAGCTTCAGTCCACAATGCTTTTATTCTCGGACTTTGGTTGTCAGTCTCTCACTGTTTCCCCCTCCATTTTGGTCAAAGGATTGTTCTTAAAATTTAGGCAACGAAGAATGGTTTGTAAGACAGGAGCTTTTGTTGGTCCAGATTGGAGTAGTCAGTAGGAAACGTAGTAGCTAGCAGATCCTACAGGTTTCACTCGGGGAAAGGGGAGAACGCCGCCCCCAGTGAGAACATTCTCCCCTTTCCTTGTACTAGTGCCCGTGAAAACTGTCGATGCGTCTGCCTTCCCGTGAGACCACCGTGGCCGCGCTGTCCCCAGAGAGCGGCCCCCGCCCGCCGCCGACTCACCTCCATGCTGGCCTGTTGGACGGTCTGCACTAGAAACACCTTGTGCGGGGTCCCCTGCTGGTAGTTGATGCAGCTCTCCGCCACCGAGGCCGCCCTGGAGGCGGGGTAGTGGGTCGGCGGGATTTCCATTCTCGGTGAGCGGCGGGGCAGCGGGAGCCTAACGGGACGGTGCGCCGCCCGTGCAGCCGCTCCGGTGCCGGGGCGGGAAGGTCGGCGGTCAGCAGCGTGGCGCCGGCGGGGCGGGGCCGGCCTTCCTCCTTCCCTCCCTCTTTTAGGGTTCAGGACGCTGCGCCGGCGCTGGCTGCTCGACGGGCTGTCCTGGGGCCCCGCCCTGCCCCGCCCTCGTTTACTGCCAGGTTTCTGCGAGCGGAGCCGCTCCTTTCAGGCGCGAGGGGTGCCGTGTGGGCAGGGGCTTCATCCTTCCTTTTAGTAACCTTCCTGGAAGTGCGGGGAGGGGCTTTCTGGCCTTGGCATTTATGGAGCGTTTCCTCTGGGGCCTCCGGTTTCCTCTCCCTGGAAGGAGTCTGGTTGCTTCACTTGCGGAGCGGAGCACGACTTCCTTATACACCACCCCCGGTGTCAGGCACGGGGCAAAGTGCAGGGGAGCGCCAGGTCCTGCGGGATTCCCATCCCTTCCTTTCCCTTCCCATCGTGAGAGTCCGGGAACAGGCTTGTTCATCCCCAAGTTTTGGTAGGGTTGGACCAGTTCTGCCCGAGACTATGAGACTGCAAACTAGCATTAATTTGGAGGATTATGTAATTTGGATCAGGAGAGATTAAAAAAATGCATCTACACCCCTCTCGCTTTACTCATCTTAAAAAGATGAAGTTTTGGTATAACACCATGCTTCCACTTTTCTGAATCACTTAGAAATTTTTACTTCAAGGATTAATACATGCTTAAAAACTTATACATGGGCCGGCCCCGTGGCTTAGCGGTTAGGTGCGCGCGCTCCGCTGCTGGCGGCCCTGGTTCAGATCCCGGGCGCGCACAGAGCACCGCTTCTCCGGCCATGCTGAGGCCGCGTCCCACATACAGCAACTAGAAGGATGTGCAGCTATGACACACAACTATCTACTGGGGCTTTGGGAGAAAAAATAAATAAATAAAATTATTAAAAAAAAACTTATACAAAGCCCTACGTTGAGGTAGCTTCTAACAAATCAGGAGTTTTTAAAGGTGCTTAAGCAGGCGCAGAGGTTTAGCAGGCAGTGCATTTCCACTCTCTAGATTTCTTAATTACTTTCTTGTGTCACCTTTAAAGGAACTGTTCTTTGGATTTGCTCTAGATCAGGAAGACAAGGTTTCTTTTCATTAGATGTATGACCAAACTTCCCCTTTATTTAGCTTGTTGGCTTGGAAATAAAGATTCTTTGTTCTTTTTCTCAAAATGGATTTTTGAAGGTTCTCCGAGTAGACATATATGTTGTGGTGGTGCTTTTTTAAAAAAAAAGTTAACAAAAATGTATTTGTAATGTGTTGTTCTCCTCAAATACCCTTTTCAATTTATTTGTAAATAAAGTTTTTCTGTGAAGTAAGTAGCTTTTTAAAAATAGTAAGCAGTAAGGCATTTCCCATCCTTTCTAGTTATATTAGCCAACAACTGAAGTAACTGGAGGATGAAAGGGTTAGTTTCTCTTCTGAAGGCTTTTTCTAAAACATTGAAGGTTTTTCTGCAGGGGGAGGGGTGAGTCCTTCATCCATCAGCCAGCCTTTTGGGTTGTCATTGTATCTGTGTGCATGAATTGTTTGAATTATGTACTCCTTTGATAGTGTCCAGGAAAGAGTGGGTGAGTACCTTCTGGTGACACAGAAAGAGCTTTTTGCTGATAATGAAATTTTAAAGTTTCCCAATTAGCTAGGTAACATCTCCTGTGTTATTACCAGTTAGAGTTGTGAGAAGTACAATATGAGCTTCCTGGATGAAGTCACCATTTTGAAGCTTTAGGAATACAATTACCATCTCTGTAGGTCAAGGCTAGAAACAAAGGTTGTGACCTATCAGGCATTTACTAAAAGAATACATACTAGTTTAGGTTCTTTTTAAAATATAATTATTACATTAAAAAATGTAACTGCCTATTTAGATGTTAAATAAACAACATTTAGAGACTCTCATTCCTATATTTGAGTGCTTGAAATCTTAGGAAAGCTTCACAAACGCTTACTCAAGAGATCATTATCCTTAAACTTGAATAACGTGTGGGTTACCCTGAAAGTAACAAAATTATTATGGGTCTCTGGCATCGGGTAAATTAAATTATTATAATTTTATGTAACTGTATGAACATAGAACTAAGTAAAAATGCCGCTGGCTTGCAACTTCGGCACGACTATAAAGTCAAAATAAATCTACAAAATAGAGATAAACAATAAAACCATCACAGTTCTAATTAACATTAATTTTAATGTGAGTGATGATGTTTTGCCAAAACTAAATTGCCTTTCACAGCATGCGAGTGGTCTGACACAGGGGCACTGGTTCTTTTACTTTTCCGCTTGGCTGTTAGCTGCCTACCACGTGGTATCTTCGTTCTCCCACCTCTTCTCTCTTGAAGCTACTGTAAAATCTATCTGCGTGCAGTGCCCCCTAACGGCTTTTGAAGTGAACGCGTTATATGCAGGTTAAGTTAGTTTATATTCTTTTTATTAGCTTTCTAGAAAAATGTTTGATGAAGAGCATTGGTTTTGGTGCAGATCCTGGCTCTGCCGCTTAATAGCTGTATCACATTTGGCAAGTCACTTAGCTTCTCTGACACTCAGGTTTCTCATCTGTAAAATGGTGATAAAAATAGTACCTACTTCTTGGGTTTGTGGTAAAGAACAAGTAAGACAATCCATAAAAAGTATTTAGCACAAGCCTGGCACATAAGTGTTCTGTAATTTGGCATCCACTTGACTATAGATTCAGACATGCTCCCTGAAACTGAGTGGATGACTTGTTTGTGAGTTGGTCCTCCAGAGCAGTGCTGTCCACTAGAACTTTGTGCAGTGTCCCTTACAGTAGCTACTCTCCACATTTGGCTGTTGACTACTTGAAATATCACTAGTGCAACTAAGGAACTGAATTTTTAATTTTTGTTTAATTGAAATATCCATGGTTAGTGATTACCATATAGACAGCATATCTCGAGTATGCTGTATAGATGTTATATTATTGTCAAATTGAAAACAAAACTTAAAATGTCTCAGAGAACTTGTGTGTCCCTGAGGATATGTCCCGTGGACCACAGTTTTGGAATTCTGTCAGTATCCTGTGGGATTTGGCAGTTGTTTCTCTTCTGCTTTCCTTCTCTCAGTTCTGATAGCTGTTTTTTCCCTCCTGGGAAAATTAACCCTCCAGCACTTGTTTTCCCAGCCCATCCTGAGGCTCTTGACCACTGGAAGATGATTGAAAGACAGTTCATCCGGCATATTCACACTTAGGCTCTTTCAAGTGCTCTTCAAATCTGCTTATTTCAAGCTGGCATCTCCTACCAAAATTGATATTTACTTTTTAAAAACCATTCACAGATTTGTATGCAGGATCACACACTCATTAATGTCTGTTTACCTGCAGTTATCTGCAGACAGTTTGAAAGCAGCTGGCCTGTTCCATCTTACAGTCTTGAGGAAGGTTTCAGTTTCAAGGAAGAAATGCTTTGCAAACAGTAGATACTCGTGAAATGTTTTATCAATGAAATAGTAGCCTGTGTTTAAATATGTTTAATATGTATGTAAAATGCTTATTCTATCCTATTTATGTTGCCATTAGTGGTTTCATGTAAACACCTGTGCCTATGTAGCTGTCTGAATGACTGACTTAGTCATTCCATTTCGCCATTAATCATTTTCAGGTGCTCGTTATTCCACTTGAAGCTCCCTTGTCTTGAATTGCCTCAGTCTATAATGTCCAAGTAGTAAAATCAAATAGGCACTATCGGAATAAATGACCTGCAGAGCTCCTGTTTTCAGCTGACTCTCCTTGGTTGTAGAGATTTAAGGAGAGAACACTGTTGCAGGCAAGGGAGGCATTCCAGAAGAAATGGGCAAGCTCTTTAGAATGTAGGTCACCAGAACAGGAACCATAGGCTGTTTATTTTAATTACTTAGCTTTCATTTTTCTACTTGTGAGATTCAGAATTGGCAGAATTAAAACCATGGATTACTTTGGTGGTGTACCACATCCTCACCTCCAAGTAAGAACAGAAAGGAGAGGATTCCTTTTTAAATAAATTTACAGTAAGTTTGATAGCAGGGCTATCATATTCAAAGGAAAAAGTAAAAATGATGAAATGTGGATTTTCATTTAAATTAGTAGGAGTTATTTCGTTATGGTAACTGCATAATACTTTGTTGATTTTTTTTCTTCCTAAATCACTTTCAGGTTTGAGTTTACACATAAAAAACAGTCAGGTGGTGCGGGCCAGTTTGGAAGAGTGATGGGTGTTCTGGAGCCCCTGGACCCAGAGAACTACACTAAGTTGGAGTTTTCAGATGAAACATTCGGGGCAAATATTCCAAAGCAATTTGTGCCTGCTGTAGAAAAGGTAAAAAACAAAAAAACTTTCTTACATTTTTTAAAATCAAAAACAGTTTATAAGATGTCAAATCATATTTCTATCACATTGTCTTCCATGATTCATTTTAGTTATGATCAGGCTTCTTTATCTGATTGTCAAGCTTTCCATCTGATTTAGACTCTTTAATTCATTCAGTTCAAGAGCTATAAATATATCCTATGACAGTGAGGGGAAATGATTCTGTTTCTTAACCAGAGTTGTTATATTTCTCTTGATAAATTGAAGCTACTTCATTGATTGTAATCAGCAATTGAAATTTGTAGTAGTTGTGAGGGGTTTATGAAAGTTTTAGGTGTACTATTGTTAATTGAGTGATCATTTGTTAAGATTCCTGACTCTTGGGTGCTGCAATCCTCCCTGCTCCTGATTAATGTGCTCTTTGGTAAGTCATGGTGCTCAAAGCCAGTGTCTTCATTTGTAAACCAAGAATGAAATACTTAAACCTGAACCCATCACAAAATTGAGGATCAGGTAAGGTTCTGTGACATTTCTTTGGGAATTGTGAAGTGCTTTGTACATTTAAGGGGCTACCGTTTTCTTTGCTTTCTAGGTCACTGGTTTTAAGAATGTTGTAAACCTTTAGCAACTGTCTATTTTTTCTTTTCCCTGAGGAAGATCAGCCCTGAGCTAACATCCATGCTAATCCTCCTCTTTTTGCTAAGGAAGACCGGCTCTGAGCTAACATCTATTGCCAGTCCTCCTCCTTTTTTTTTATCCCAAAGCCCCAGTAGATAGTTGTATGTCATAGTTGCACATCCTTCTAGTTGCTGTATGTGGGACGCGGCCTCAGTATGGGCGGAGAAGCGGTGCGTCTGTGCATGCCTGGGATCCGAACCCAGGCCGCCAGTAGCAGAGCGTGCGCACTTAACCACTAAGCCACGGGGCTGGCCCCTGTCTATTCTTATAGATTGAGGTTTTTAATGTTTTTCTTTAAGCTTCTAACTTAGAAATCTTTATTAACATTGTAATTTTGGTTTCAGTTGTGGTAGCATTTTTTGTGATTAGCATATTTCATTCATTATATTTTATTTCAAGACAGTATTTTGTCATTTACACACTTTTAAATTATCTTCTGCTCTCCAAAATTAGTGTAGGTAAAGGAGAGCTTGGCTGTTCAGCATGCAGAGTTCACAGTTTTGAAATCTCAGAAATATATTGTACTGTATGTGTAGCCATATGATTCTTTTTTTTTTTGGTGAGGAAGATTCACCGTCAGCTAACATCCATTGCTTGAGGAAGACTAGCCTTGAGCTAACATCCATACCAGTCCCCCTTGGTTTTTTGTATGTGGGATGCCTCCACAGCATGGCTGATGAGTGGAGTTGGTCCGAGCCTGGGATCCAAATCCGCGAACCTGGGCCCCCGAAGCAGAGTGCACGGAACTTCAACCACTCAGCCACGGGGCGGCCCCCATGTGATTGTCTTGCCAAGAAAGACTAACTTGAATTGTAGGAGCTCTACAAATATTTAAGTGACTGAATGAAAAAGAATTGCAGACTGATCAAATTATACTCTTTAAATATGTATAGTTTATTGTATATCAGTTATACTTCAATGAAGCTATTCTTTTAAAAAAAGAATTGCATTTGGACAAATGAAATTACCTTTTAATTCTAGTTCTTACTGACACTTGTGTGACACTAAAGCTGTAGTGTAGTAGTCTGCCAATGAGGCAGGGCAGTGATAGGTGCACAGTGGGAGCTTACGACACAGCTGTTGAATAAACACCAATTTCGATGGAAGTTTTCTTGTAGGGAGTTCCTTAGACCTGCCTTTCCTCTGTTTCCTCCTTGTGAAATTAAGATCATGCTGTCTCTAGAAAGGTTATGAGAGTTAAGTCAGTCCTGAAGATGAGGTTACGAGAAAGTGATCGTTAGCATTCCCAGCATCACTTGCAGACCAGCTCATACTTTTAAGTAATATGCTTTTCCAAGGGATTGCTCATCTTGATGCCACATAGTAAAGCTGTTCAACTTTTTTAAACTTTTTTTTCGAGGCGTGAAGTATAGCATTCATAAAAATGTTAAACTTCTGAACACTAAAATGTGTGTGAGTTCTTGGTAATTCACCTGCAAGTGAAATCCACTCACTCCAGAAGTTGTGTTCATTCACTGACAGGGGTTTTTGGATGCCTGCGAGAAGGGCCCTCTTTCTGGTCACAAGCTCTCTGGGCTCCGGTTTGTCCTGCAAGATGGAGCGCATCACATGGTTGATTCCAATGAAATCTCTTTCATCCGCGCAGGGGAAGGTGCTCTTAAACAAGGTACTGTCTGTCCTGGTCCCTGCCGCATCACTGTGTGTGTTTTCCCTGGTAGACCATCAGAGCCTCAGAAGGCGGCACTGTGTTTTAGTCCTCTTCCCGCAGAGCACTAGGGAGCACACCAGGGAACACAGAAGGTTCTGGGCAAATATTTATAGAATCACAGTGAGGATAGATTACTGTGTTCTCTCTCTTAAAAAATTAAAAGCCTACCTTGTTCTCCTAAATTATGTGGTATTTTTCATATGTTTAAATTAATAGATTATCTGTAAGTTCGTTTTTTAATAGAGAAGATAGAAATGCTCAGAATTCTAAGAAATAGTTTAAAGAGACATTTACTACAGTCGTGCTATTTTTGGTGACTTATTCAGATGTCAGGAAATCAATAAATTTGTAATTTTTTCATGTATGACATTATAGGCTTTTAAGCATTTTGAGAATGTCAGAGTATTTTGAAAGAATTCAGTAAGCCTTGTTCACAGTGCAGACTTCTTGCTAAACTGCTAAAATTGTCAACCTTTTTCACACAGAATAATACGTGTATTAAAACTCTGATGAACCAGAACCCTGAGCAATTGCAAATACGTCTGACTCATTGCTTTTAAGAGAGAAAAGCAAATGACAACACAGTAGTTTGACATGAGGCTTATCAACAAAGGAACTTCAAAGTTGTGTCCTGAAGCCAGAAAGTTCATTCTCTTTCTCATGTCTTCCATCTCTGTCATGTGGTAATTCATTAGTAGTGCCCAGAAGCCTCTTTACACAGGAGAATGATAAGATGATTCACAAACGTTTCAGAAATACTTTCGTCAAAGAGGGTCAAAATGGACAGTGGAAAGTTAGGTCAATCATAATAATTTCCTAAGCATTCTGTAAATCAGGATTTTATTGATTCTTTGTGGGTTTTGGACTTTCTGTTGTTTCTGGTCTGTTTGTGTCTGTGATCAGATGTGGGGCAGTGGTTGGAGGGGGTTTCTCATTCCTTGACCAGGTTGCTAATTCCTTATTTTACTTATTTACCTTATTTAAACTAATGGGAGCCATTAGTAATTTGTATTTTAGTTTCTCGATTGTAAAAAGGAGAGAGACTACTCCATTTTCTTTATGTCAGCTGTCTATTAAAAAAGCATTTGAGGGGCTGGCCTGATGGCGTAGCGGTTAAGTTCGGGCACTCTACTTTAGGGGCCAGGGGTTCACGGGATTTCAAAGCATTTGAAATCTGTGCTCTAAAAATCTTGTCACAATCTGAAGATTGTGTTAATAGGAAAAAGGGAAATAAAAAATAAGACTTTATTAGGCATGATTCGGATTGAAACACCTGCCTCTTGCCCTCTAAGTATTTACCACTTTAATAAATCTAAACTGACAAATTAGTTGTAATCACTTCATATTCTTTTTTTCAGCTTTATTGAGGTATAATTGAAAAATAAAATTGTAAGATATTTAAAGCATACAACATGATGATTTGATAAATGTATACATGTGATACTTTTTTTTAAAACTACAGTTAAAACAAATTAGTAATCACCAATTGTTTTAGGCTGGTTCTTGACTGGAAATTGGTAGCTTTCCTGGAGATAAAGTTTATATAAACTGAGATAATTGGTATGGTTATCAATTAACAAAGAGTCTCGTTCTTTTTAATTGCTCTTATATGAAATATAAATAAATATAGATGTATATGCCCATAATATACACACACATATCCATGAAAAAAGTCTGTGTATCTGTGAATATTAACTAAACAGATGAATATGTACCATTTAGTTTTTAGTTATTTAAGCATACAAATATTGAGTAGGATTAGTTGCCTGGCAGGTGTGCAAAGGAAAAGCACTAGCTGATGACTGAATTGAGAAGTGTTGAGGTTTTTTATGCCAGATGAACAGGTGCAAATAAGCAGGGTGCTAGCATGAAAAATGGATTACTTTGCTGTTTCTTCATCTGATTCTTATTTCTCCGTGATTGAATGACAAAAGTATAAAGGAGCGAAAGGAAATTTTTGCCAAGCTCACTAAGAAAATGAGCTTTCTGTGCATATACCTCCCTTGAATACCATATGAGAGTTTTAGGATGAAAATGTTGGTGAATGAGCTTAGTATCAGAATAGCTTATACTTATGAGCTATTTTCTGTTATCAAAATTGGAAGGAAAATAGTTCAAATTCTCATGTATTTTTTGTTAAAAAAATGAAAACTGAAACTATGTTCAGTCACAATTTAAACTTTGTCCCTGAGATTAATCAGTGATGTAACTAAAACTGAATTGTGAAATTTAATGTTCTTTCTGGGCATGTTTCACCTTGTGGATGTGACTGTTGCCATCATTTTTTATGGCCAGTTTTTAGAAAGAGCACTATGCTTGGTCTCCTCAGAAACGTCGAACTTGTAGCCGCTCTACTAAAGGCCTGCCCAGAGTCATGGTTAGCTCATTTAACTTGACAGCGTCGCGTTTGCGATCTTCTGCCCCATTGCATGATGGGCTTTGAGTTCAGTTGGCTCTGCTCCATGCTGACTCTGTAGAAATGGGCAAGTCACTGGAACTTTCTCCAGGCTGCTGGGGAAAGTTGGACATAATGGATGCTAATCCCTCTTCTCTTCATATTACCTTTGACCTAAGACTGTGCCATGCCACACATTCCCTGGCTTTATGTGTCAGAGTGGTCGTAATAACATTTATTGATCACTTATGTGCTATGTATTATGCTGAGTACATGAAATATATCTTCACAGTGACCTTATAGTTGAGAACAGTTGCGACTCAGAGCAGTTAATTGAATGGCCCGTGGATATGGCTAATTAGTGGTGGAGCTGAGAGTTAAGCCCATTAGGACAGCCCTAGCCGTTGACCACCTCGTCACACAGCCTCTTCAGCACCTGGCCTGGTGTGATCCACGGTATTCCTACTGGGCTGAAACAGAAACATTACCACGTCTACCCAGCACTTTAGGCTTAAAAGGTCCTATGATGATGTTGGTACTTGTACTTTTTGTCTTGAGAAGCTACAGACTACATGGATCTGCTTGAGGAAAAATTGCTGTTAGGACTTGGCTGAGTGTGACTGTTGAAAAACAGCAGGGGGAATTAGCTCTGGAGTTTTGTCATGGAATGGGGTTAGAGGAAGGCATGAGTAAGGGCAGAGTTCTTTGGAAGTGAGTCCGGAGGTGGATTTAAGAAGGAAGAGAGCAGGGTGAGGGAATATGAAACTGAGAACTGAACAGGCTGTCCCCAACAACTGAGTGACAGGCACTGTACACTTGGCCCCTTCTTTCCCTTTAAAATATGACCCTTTCACAATCTAGCTCTTATATTACTGACCTATTGAGAACACTAAATAATGTGTAACTAAATCTTAATATGTCTGCTCACATCTCTTTCTGGGTGCCTTTGTCCATATTAATTGCATTTGTTTAGAGCCAAGGAAGTTCTGCAGTTGTGATAACCCAAGAAGTTACAAGAAAGAAAGCTGTTTCTAGAGCGTAGAATTGTTAGTCTACCGCTTTAGATGTCTGTGTAGGGTTCTACAGGGCTTAGCTAGTGAAGCTTAGGAGTCTAAAAAGTTCAGTTATTCCTCTTTTTGGAACAAAATTCACTAATTAGGACTAATTAGTCACAGGTAGGTCTGAGCTAGGATATGGTTTGAATTAGAAAATATTTCAGAGAAATGCAAATATATTGAATTACTGTTCTTATAATTATTATGCTTAAGCTAATAGTGTCTTTAGAAGAAGTACTTTAAGAATATACAACAATGGTTGCTAATTAGTTTATTATAAACAATGTCTTTATTTTGTAGGTGAGGAAACTTGACATGTGGACAGATGGTGTTTTTCCAAAAACATATAACTTGTTAGAGGCAGAGCAGAAACTAGAAACTTTTAATTCTCTATCAGATGTTGAAATTGTTCAACCTAGAAAAGGAAAGACTGGTCTCGGGCACGACCTGATTATCGTCTCCAACTACATGATTGTGCCCTCAGCACCCCTCCTTCCCGTGGTAAAAAGTTGTTCTCTTACAGTTAAAAATAACTGTCTGCCAGGAACCAACAAGAAAGAATGGGTTTACCCTGGTCAAAGGCTTAACTGTTTGTGTCTTTTCTCCTAAAGGTTTTCAGAAGAGAATAAGTAACCCTCAACTGGATAATTTAGATGGTAAAGGACTTGATCGAATGTTGTTTTAAGACTCCTTTCGTATTATTCTCTGCAGCTTAATGATTTTAAGGGTAAAAATATGGTAATGGAAGTACTCGTACTAGAATTAAGTGTTGTCTTATTGAGATTTCCATTTAGAAGAGTAACTGTTACTGCTGCTAGAAAAATGAGCCAGATCGAACATTTTAACCTCATCATTTGTGTGTGTACTTTTGGGAGAGCATCATCCATCTCCCTTTTGGATATCTGGATAAAAAAGAGTTGCAGTTTGTTTAAAGATTAATAAACGAATTTATTATTATTTTTTAAACCCAGCTTTGGCAAATGCAACATTATGTATTCTTGAACCTATTATGTCTGTGGAAGTTGTAGCCCCACATGAATTTCAGGGACCAGTGATTGCGGGCATTAACCGGCGCCATGGGGTAATCACAGGACAAGATGGAATTGAGGACTATTTTACATTGTATGCAGACGTAAGTACCGTTGTCACTGACAATCTTGCTTTTATTAACCACAGGAGAAAATCAGAGTTACCTTTTGTTTTTGGAGATTGTAGAGCAAGTTGACACATTTCCCTGGCTATTAGAGTGTTGAATTTGTGGCTCATGTATGTGTGGCAGTTTCTATAATTTGCTGTTAGAACAACTCTTAAGTGCAAAAGGTAAAAATAAGATTCATTTCATGTAGGCCTTTTGTGAGTGTGTCATTTTCTTGTGTTTATAGTTACCTTTCTTTCTCATTATAGCTTTATTTGCATAACTGCTTTATTATGTTATCTCTAATTTATTGGAAATATTTAATCCCTTTGCCTGTACCTTGCTTGACTTAAATCTTGGGAGAAGAGGTTTATCACATTACAGAAGGCCTACTAGAAGATACAACTATCAGCATATCATTGAGGTGTCCAAAGGAAAGTCATATTAACATTTTCACAGAAGAAACACTTCTGAATGCCTGAGCTGCAGCCAGAGTGGAGTGGGGTGAGGGGGGAAGGCTGTCCGTGCTGTCCACTCTGTGAAACTGAAAGATGACTGTCAAATGAAATTATTTTCAAATAGGGTTTCAACTTTCAGTAAAATAAAAATATTTCTCTTTGGCTTTTAATTCTTTTAAGCCAACTGTAGTTAATAGAAACCTGAGTCTAAAGGAACTGAGTGGCTAGAGCTTTTCTGTATTTTTCTCAAATATTTTTCCATGAGCAATGCTAAGATGTCACTGTGCCTGTTTTCAGGTCCCTCTTAATGATATGTTTGGTTACTCCACTGAGCTTCGGTCATGCACAGAGGTGAGCAAGTGTTTCAGCTTTGCTTCAGTGCTCCTCGAGAGATCACCCAACAAAATGGTCAGATTTGTGAAATCTTTGCATGACTTTACTTGATAGTTGTAAAAAAAAAAAAAAAATCTCTTCTGTTTTTTTAATCTCCTAGGGAAAGGGAGAATACACGATGGAGTACTGCAGATATCAGCCGTGTTCACCGTCCACACAGGAAGACCTCATTAATAAGTATTTGGAAGCTACAGGTCAACTTCCTGTGAAAAAAGGAAAAGCCAAGAACTAACCTCACTTTAAGTTGACTAACTGAATCTGCAAGGTTTAAATACTTTAATCAATTCAAGCTGAAATAAGAAATTTTAGAAGCCCTTCCTGTTTTGTTCAGGAGCTTCTATTATATTCAAAGATAATTCTATGTATATCTCAACTCTGTTGATTGGTTTTATAGTTCATTGAAAAACCTCAAATAAGACATGATTATTACTGAAATATATTTAATATTTATCTAAGGGGGAAGAGACTAATTTCACTTATACTTCTGAGCTTAGAATGTGTGTAAACTTCCTTTCCGTAATTTTTATCATAAGAATTTTCAGCATATTTCAGCATATTTCAGAAGAGCTGAAAAAACAGTGTAAAGAACAGCCATGTGTCTTCCATCTAGACTCAACAATGAACAATCTTGTTAACAATTTGTCGGATAATAATTTGTTTTGTCATATTTGCTTTACCTGTTTGTTGTCCACCTATCTCTCATACCTCTCTATTTAAAAATTTTTTTAAATTATTGTTTTGCTGAACACTTGAAAGTGAATTACATAAATTCATGTATTTATGTAATCATGACATTTTACATTGTCATGACATTTCTTGGAGTGTCATCTTTTAATAAGCAGGCTTTTTTGTTTGAGTGGATTCCATATGTTCCTAATAGAGGATGTTTTTGAGATTCTTCATTGGAGTATTTAAATGCCTGCTAAATTTCTAGCTGTTTTATGTATAACTGATTGCTTCAGTTTGAGGCTTCTGCAAATTTATAACTGCCTGTTTTTAGGAGTATAAATGTTACTTTCTTGTGGACCTGTGAAATGAAAAACAGACCCTTGCATATGGTGTTCTTGTCTATGTTCTTCCTAATGTTTCTGCAGCTCTAAAAAATAAGATATAATTTACAGAGTTGCTGACTAGTCAGTTTCATTCACCTAGTAAATGCTAGTTGAATTTGAGTCTGTTGGAATTTATCATATATTGTAGTCATTGAGATTGTGGAAAAAACAAATGTTAAGCTTTTCTTTCTAGAATAAGGTGGACTTTCCCAAGCGGTTTTTATTATATTGTTCAGAATTGCTTCATCCAAAAATCATCTGATGTGGTATAGACACATGCTAGTCCTTTCTCTTGTGGATAATAGAAATAAAATAACTTTTAAATTCCTTTGTTTTTCTTGATTTATAGATTTGGCTTTATAACTTAAGGTTTCTAGAAAAAAAAGATTTTTAAAAAGTATTGAGGGCCGGCCCCATGGCTTAGCGGTTAAGTGTGCGCGCTCCACTGCTGGCAGCCCGGGTTCGGATCCTGGGCGCGCACCAACACACTGCTTCTCCAGCCATGCTGAGGCCGCGTCCCACATACAGCAACTAGAAGGATGTGCAGCTATGACATACAACTATCTACTGGGGCTTTGGGGGGAAAATAAATAAACAAATAAACAAATCTTTAAAAAAAAATAAAATTAAAAAAAAAAAGTATTGAGCACATGTTTTCAAGTCATTTGCTAAATACAGTTGTCTCTCATATCCATGGGGGATCGGTTCCAGGACCCCCTCTGATACCAAAATCTGAGGATACTGAAGTCCCTTATAGAAAATGATGTAGTATGTGCATATAACCTATGCATATCCCCCCTATACTTTAAATCATCTCTAGATTACTGGTAACATCTAATACAATGTAAACGCTACATAAATAGTTGTTATACTGTATTGTTCAGGGAATAATGACGAGGAAAAAAAGTCTGTACAGGTTCAGTACAGACACAACCATGTAGGCCTTTCCATCCGTGGTTGGCTGAGTCTGCAGATGTGGAACCCATGGATGTGGAGGGCCGACTATACTTTAAATGTGTTATCTAATTTAATGTTCACAACCCTATGAAAGTAGGTAGTATATGTCCCTTTTGTAATAGAGGAGGCAAAAGTACAGAAAAGGTAAATAACTTGTCCAAGACCACACAGCTCATTAAGTTTTGAAATTGATAATTTATTCATCAAACCAAGTGCATTTTTTCCATGAATGTCTTGCTACAATAGCATCAAGCCCGAAAAATGCTGTTGCTTTGGCATTTCATCAGCATCTCGTGCTATTTACAATGACTCTGAATATTGTTCCTGATGAGGAAATACCTTCATAGAATTTAGCACAGTTCCTCTGGCTATTCCAACAGTCAGAAATATTGGAACTAAGAGGGATAAATTTGGATGTGTCTAACTTAAACATTCTAGCCATCCAGATATGGTGTCAGAAAAGAGGCTAGCTAGCTAATCCAACGCCAGCATCTCACAGGTGACAACACAGGCCCAGCTGGTGGGAGTAACTAGAACAGGATCACAGAGGGACAGCTCCAGGAGCAGAGCCCAGTCTCCTGCTAACGCAGGAGTCTGCTTATAGTTGGTGAAGACCACATACTAGCCAAAGTTTGGAGCAAGGAAAAAAATTAATGAGAGTATTCATAAGTGAGGATTTTTTTAATGCTACTGTTGTGAGGAATAATTGTTGGCTAATTTAAAGAAAAATGTTATTACTTGTGTTGGAGAACAGTAGCAGCAGTAGGCAGTGTTGCACTGATTCCCAACCCTGGCCATGTGTTAAAAATCAGCTAGGGCACTTTCTAAAAAGAAACACCCAGGCCAGCCCCTAGATACTCTGATTTTTTAGATGGAGATCAAAAGTCGTCCATGTGATTCTACTATACAGGTGTGGGTAAAGACCACTGCAGCATTGCCTGCACCTCCAAGACAGGAAATGGAAGATTTACATTATTGAAATAAATTATTATTCTTATTAATTTTAATTATTACTTATTAATTATATTAATAATTATAAATTATTATTCATTTTTTATTCTTTTGTGTGATGTTAGAGTTTGGGCTGTTCTTAGTTTGACAGATTTACCTTTACAGAAATACAATCAATTTTCTGTTATTCCTTTCCTCCTTGCTCACTCTTAATTGCTTAGTCGTAAAATCACTAAAATTTAATTGTAAAGTTTTAGGATTTTTCATATTTTAATGTTTTTGAAATCTGCGTTAGTCTTAAAATTGATGCCAAGGAATCTAGGCAGCCACCAGGTAGGAGTAAATTGTGACATGTAAGAATGGATCCTCTTGTAGAAGGCCGCTGTTTGCATTACTAAAACTATGAACGGTTGAATTAGAGCCTTCATTGCTGCTGCAGGTCTTCAGACAACACTGGAACGCGGCATTGGAATAGTTTCGTGTTTCACAGACAATTTATTGTGAGCATTCATTCATTTATCCATTCAAATAAGTGCTAGGCAGCGTGTTAGGTGATTGTAGCACTGTGAAAGCTAGGAAGGGTCATAGAACAGGTCACAGAAGTTCTAAGCTGAGAGAAATTGGTATAATAAACTCGGGTGTCGTGAAGGACTGTCATTGAAGGGCAAATACAGAAACTTCCAACTGACTTTCAAAAGAACTTGTTTAACTTCTAACAACTCATAATTCAGGCAGGAAAAATGAAACTATGAGTAGAATCAAATGGAATGTAGACAAAATCCGGGTATTATTTTGTATGTTCTTAAAATTACAGAAGTTCTAAAGAGATTAGGAAAATGAATGTGATGGTGTATATAACTGTCATTGGCTTAGAGTAATTCAGAAGAATTTAAACTCAATGAAAAGAGGGCTTAGGGAATTGAGAGTTGTTCATTTTATGTCAAGGCAGATGACGTAATTTTTCTTTGCTATTACCTAGCAAAATCAGTAAAATCAAGTCAGCAATTTTAGAGTTTGTGCTAGAAAAGATGTTCTAATGGTGTTATTGTTGAGAAATTTTTTCTATTTTTTAATTTTTTTATGAAGAAGATTAGCCCTGAGCTAACATCTGTTGCCAATCCTCCTCTTTTTTGCTGAGGAAGATTGGCCCTGGGCTAACAACTGTGCCCATCTTCCTCTACTTTAGGTGGAACGATGCTGCAGCATGGCTTGACAAGCGGTGCGTCGGTGTGCGCCCTGGATCCGAACCTGTGAACCCTGGGCTGCCACAGCACAGTGCATGCACTTAACCATTAGGCCATCAGGCCGGCCCCAAGAAATTTTTAATTGGTTTAAGTTTTGTGGGTTTTGTAAATATCAATTAGGTAATTGTATGTTGTCTGTATGTGTAGAATTCCCCTTAATAAATCTATTATTCTGAAATAAATCTGTCAAAGGATTACCTTAGAGGCCTCACCTGACTGAACGGTGGTCCCCTTTGCGAGCCTCGTCTCACTAATGAAGCCCACCTTTCTGAGGATGAGGACTTAGGAAAGTGAGACTCCAGAAAGCTGAAACCTCTTTCTGACCCTTAATGTGACACTAAGAAACTAACAGTCACAGGACATTGAATACGCTATTATAAGGCTCTTGGCAGTTTTTTTCTATGTTTTAATAGTTTTTAACATTGTGAAATTTTGGGTTGTACGTTTCTGTTTGTCCATCACCATATATATGTCTCCCTTCACCCCTTGTGCCCACCCCCCACCCCCATTGCCCCTGGTAACCACAATACAGTTTTCTCTGTCCATGTGTTGGTTTATATTCCACATATGGGTGAGATCATACGGTGTGTGTCTTTCTCTTTCTGGCCTACTTCACTTAACATAATACCCTCCAGGCAAATGAGACGATTTTGTGGCTGAGTAATATTCCATTGTATATATACACCACATTTTCTTGATCCAGTCGTCAGTCGAGGGACACTTAGGTTGCTTCCACTTCTTGGCTATGGTGAATAATGCTGCGATGAACATAGGGGTGCATAAGCCTCTTTGGATTGTTGATTTCAGGTTCGTTGGATAGATTCCCAGTAGTGGGATAGCTGGATCATAGGGCATCTCTATTTTTAATTCTTTGAGGAATCTCCATACCATTTTCCATAGAGGCTGCACCAGTTTGCATTCCCACCAGCTGTGTATGAGGGTTCCTGTTTCTCCACATCCTCTCCAGCATTTGTTGTTTTTTGTCTTGGTGATTATAGCCATTGTATCAGGCGTGAGGTGATATCTCAGTGTTGTTTTGATTTGCATTTCCCTGATGATTAGTGATGTTGAACATCTTTTCATGTACCTATTGGCCATCTGTATATCTTCTTTGGAGAAGTGTCCATTTCCTGTGTGCATTTTTTGATCGGGTTGTTTTTTTGTTGTTCAGTTGTGTGAGTTCTTTATCTATTAGGGAGATCAACCACTTGTCAGATGTATGTTTTGCAAATATTCTCTCCCAGCTGGTGGGTTGTCTGTTCATCTTGATTCTGGTTTCGTTTGTCTTGTAGAAGCTCTTTAATCTGATAAAGTCCCACTTGTTTATTTTTTCTTTAGTTTCACTAGTCTGGGTAGGCATGTCATCCGAAAAGATTCCTTTATGACCAGTGTCAAATAGTGTGTTGCCTATATTTTCTTCTATGAGTTTTATAGTTTCAGGTCTCACCTTCAGGTCTTTGATCCATTTTGGGTTAATTTTTGTGAATGGCGACAGCAGATGGTCCACTTTCATTCTTTCGCATGTGGCTGTCCAGTTTTCCCAACACCATTTATTGAAGAGACTTTCCTTTCTCCGTTGTATGTTCTTAGCTCCTTTGTCGAAAATTAGCTGTCCGTATATGTGTGGTTTTATTTCTGGGCTTTCAATTCTGTTCCATGGATCTGTGTGTCTGTTTTTGTACCAGTACCATGCTGTTTTGAGTACTATTGCTTTGTAGTATGTTTTGAAGTCAGGGATTGTGATGCCTCCTGCTTTGTTTCTTTTTTCTTAGGATTTCTTTAGCTATTTGGGGTCTTTTGTTGCCCCATATGAATTTTAGTATTCTTTTTTCTATTTCTGTGAAGAATGTCGTTGGGATTCTGATTGGGATTGCGTTGAATCTGTAGATTGCTTTAGGTAGTATAGACATTTTAACTATGTTTATTCTTCCAATCCACGTGCATGGGATATCTTTCCGTTTCTTTATATCATCATCGATTTCTGTCAATAATGTCTTGTAGTTCTCATTGTATAGGTCTTTCACCTCCTTGGTAAGATTTATTCCTAGGTGTTTTATTCTTTTTGATGCAATTGTAAATGGTATTATCTTTTTGAACTCTCCTTCTGTTAGTTCGTTATTAGCATACAGAAATGCAACTGATTTTTGTAGATTGATTTTGTACCCTGCAACTTTGCTGTAGTTGTTGATTATTTCTAATAGTTTTCCAACGGATTCTTTAGGGTTTTCTATATATAAAATCATGTTATCTGCAAATAGTGAGAGTTTCACTTCTTCGTTACCTATTTGGATTCCTTTTATTTGTTTTTCTTGCCTAATTGCTCTGGCCAAAACCTCCAGTACTATGTTGAACAGGAGTGGTGAGAGTGGGCAGCCCTGCCTCGTTCCTGTTTTCAGAGGAATGGCTTTCAGTCTTTCCCCGTTGAGTATGATGTTGGCTGTGGGTTTGTCATAAATAGCCTTTATTATGTTGAGGTACTTTCCTTCTATTCCCATTTTGTTGAGAGTTTTTATCATAAATGGATGTTGTATCTTGTCAGATGCCTTCTCTGCGTCTATTGAGATGACCATGTGGTTTTTATTCTTTGTTTTGTTGATGTGTGACGTATCACGTTGATTGATTTGTGGATGTTGAACCATCCCTGCGTCCCTGGTATAAATCCCACTTGATCATGGTGTATGATCTTTTTAATGTATTGCTGTATTCGGTTTGCCAATATTTTGTTGAGGATTTTTGCATCTATGTTCATTAGTGATATTGGCCTGTAATTTTCTTTCATTGTATTGTCTTTGTCTGGCTTTGGTATCAGGGTGATGTTTGCCTCGTAGAATGATTTAGCAAGTGTTCCATCTTCCTCTATTTTTTGGAATAGTTTGAGAAGGATGGGTATTAAATCTTCTTTGAATGTTTGGTAAAATTCACCAGAGAAGCCATCTCGTCCTGGACTTTTATTTTTTGGGAGGTTTTTATTACTATTTCAATCTCTTTACTTGTGATTGGTCTATTCAGATTCTCCATTTCTTCTTGGTTCAGTTTTGGGAGGTTGTATGAGTCTAAGAATTTATCCATTTCTTCTAGATTGTCCAATTTGTTGGCATATAATTTCTCATAGTATTCTCTTATAATCCTCTGTATTTCCGTGGTATCTGTTGTAATTTCTCCTCTTTCATTTCTAATTTTATTTACTTGAGCCTTTTCTCTTTTTTTCTTAGTAAGCCTGGCTAAGGGTTTGTCGATTTTGTTTATCTTCTCAAAGAACCAACTCTTTGTTTCATTAATCCTTTCTACTGTTCTTTTTCTGGTCTCAATTTCATTTATTTCTGCTTTGATTTTTATTATTTCTCTCCTGCTGACTTTGGGCTTTGTTTGTTCTTCTTTTTCTAGTTCTGTTAGGTGTAATTTAAGAGTGCTTATTTGGGCTTTTTCTTGTTTGTTAAGGTGGGCTTGTATTGCTTTGAGTTTCCCTCTCAGGACCGCTTTTGCTGCATCCCGTATGGTTTGATATGGCATATTTTCATTTTCGTTTGTTTCCAGATAGTTTTTGATTTCTCCTTTAATTTCATCAATGATCCATTGGTTGTTCAGTAGCATGTTGTTTAATCTCCACATTTTTGTCACTTTCCCAGTTTTTTTTTTCATGGTTCATTTCCAGTTTCATAGCATTATGGTCTGAAAAGATGCTTGTTATGATTTCAATCTTCCTAAATTTATAGAGGCTTGTCTTGTTTCCCAACATATGGTCTATCCTTGAGAATGTTCCATGCACGCTTGAGAAGAATGTGTAGTCAGCTGTTTTTGGATGGAGTGCTCTGTATATGTCTACTAGGTCCATCTCGTCCAGTTTTTCATTTAAGTCTACTATTATTGTGTTGTTGTTAATGTCTCCTTTTAGGTTTGTTAATAGTTGCTTTAACTACTTTGGTGCTCCTATGTTGGGTGCATATATATTTATAAGTGATATGTCTTCTTGGTGGAGTGTCCCTTTTATCATTATATATTTCCCTTCTTTGTCTTTCTTAACCTGTTTTATCTTGAAGTCTACTTTGTCTGATATGAGTATGGCAACACCTGCTTTCTTTTGTTTGCCATTAGCTTGGAGTATTGTCTTCCATCCTTTCACTCTGAGCCTGTGCTTGTCTTTAGAGCTGAGATGTGTTTCCTGGAGGCAGCATATTGTTGGGTCTTGCTTTTTAATCCATCCTGGCACTCTGTATCTTTTGATTGGAGAGTTCAGTCCATTTACATTTAGGGTAATTATTGATATATGAGGGCTTAATGTTGCTGTTTTGTCACTTATTTTCTGGTTCTTTTGCATTTCCTTTGTTTCTTGTCCCATTTCTTTCCGACTACCAATTCAATTCGGTTGTTCTGTCTTATGACTCTTGTAGTTTTCTCTTTGTTTATCATATGTGATTTTGTTTTGATTATTTGTTTAGTGGTTACCTTGAGGTTTGTGTAAAAAATCTTGTGTATGAGATAGTCCATTATCTGATGGCCTCTTATTTCCTTATACTAAGTCAATTCAATCACTTCCCTCTTCCCCTTCTAAGTCATTCTTGTTATGCCTTATTCTATCTTGTGTTGTGGCTGTGTGTTTACAGTGATGAGATTAAATTTATTTTTGGTGAGTTCCTTCCTTTGATCTTTGATTTTGATATTTTAGTGGTTGCTAACCTATTCCGGTAAAGATCTACTATTTTTCTGATTTTGTCCACTTATTTTTCTCCTTGCTCCAAGCTTTGTATTTCCTTTCTTTTCTTTTTTTCAGGCCTGAGGGCCTTCTTGAGTATTTCTTGTAGTGGGGTCTCTTGGCCATGAACTCCCTTAGCTTTTGTTTATCTGGGAAAGTTACTATTTCTCCATCATATTTGAAGGATATTTTTGCTGGATAGAGTATTCTTGGCTGAAAGTTTTTGTCTTTCAGTATTTTGAATATATCATTCCAGTCTCTCCTAGCCTGTAAAGTTTCTGTTGAGAAATCCGCTGAGAGCCTGATGGGAGTTCCTTTGTATATTATTTTTTGTTTTTGTCTAGTTGCCCTTAATATTGTTTCTTTGTCATTGACTTTGGCCAGCCTTACCACTAGATGTCATGGAGTGGGCCTTTGCCTGTTGACGTATTTAGGTGATCTGTTGGCTTTGCTTACTGGTATTTCCTGCTCCTTCCCCAGATTTGGGCAATTCTCAGCTATTATTTCCTTGCATAGGCTCTCTGTTCCTCTTTCCCTCTCTTCTCCCTCAGGAATACCTATAATTCTTATGTTACATTTCCTAATAGAGTCAGATATTTCTCAGAGACTTTCTTCATTTCTTTTTAGTCTTAGTTCTCTCTCCTCTTCCATCCTGAGCATATCTGTATTCCCATCCTCTATAATGCTATTTCTTTCCTCCGTATTGTCAGCTCTGTTCTTTAAAGATTCCAGATTCTCCTTTATCTCCTCCATTGTGTTCTTCATCTCCATCAGCACTGATTGGTTTTTCTTTACGATTTCAATCTCTTTTGTGAAGAAACTCCTAATCTCATTGAATTGTTTGTGTTGTCTTGTATTTCGTTGAGTGTTTTTATGATAGCTATTTTGAAATCTTTGTCGTTTAGATTATGGATTTCTGTGTCTTCAGGGTTGGTTTCTGGGTGTCATTTTTCTTCTGGTCTGGTGATTTCATGTACCTTTGCATTGTGATTCCTGTATTGGCTTTGTTTTTCCTCATCCTGGAATTCTCTGGTTGCAATTTCCACCCACCGCCACCGTGTCGGGGTAAAGGGCTGTGTAATCTGAGCCCCCGCACTCTGCCATGGCTGTTCGCTGCCATCCACTGGTCGCTTGATCTGGTCTGGTTGGCTGAGTTGCAGGGTCTGGTTTGCGGGGGGGGGTGGAGGAGGGCTCTGTCTTTCGCCCGCAGTGTCCCTGGCATGGGGGGCTTCTTATTTGCCCCTCATTATCTGCTCTCTGGGGTGCTCAGATGTTGATGGGTACCCCATAGCAGTTCTGTGCGGGAGTTTCCCACTGGCTTAGAGAGCCCGAAGTGCTATGGTTTCCTGGCAGAGGGCCGCCTCTCCCCTCTCTCTGGGAGCCTGGCGGACGAGGATCACTGATCTGATGGGGAGGGAGAGGAGTTCTCCTTACCTCTCCCCACTTCCTCCGGGGGCCCAGCGCGTTCCACTCTCAGATGTGCGGCAGTGTGAGTCTTTCCGATCTTGCTTTTCACTGTCTAGGATTCCATTGTTAGTCTGTGACTGTTCCTTTTGTTGTAGCTTATCAGGGGGAAGAGTTTACGGGAGAGCTCACTCTGCCATGACGCTGATGTCACTTTCTTGGCAGTTTTTTTGAAGATTATGTAGGGAACTTCGGTTAGAGGAGTTTATCACTTGGTTTTTGGCATGATTTAATCGTCGTAGATTGTTCGATATTTTAGAAAAAGCATTTTCTCTGCATTACCACATAGGTGGGAGAGCCGATGCTGCCTTTATTTTTTTTTAACTTTTATTTTTTGCTGAGGAAGATTCGCCCTGAGCTAACATCTGTGCCAGTCTTCCTCTACTTTATATGTGGGTCACCGCCACAGCATGGCTGATAAGTGGTGTAGGTCCACGCTGGGGATCCGAACCTGCGAACCTGGGCCGCTGAAGCAGAGCACGCCGAACTTAACCACTACACCATGGGGCTGGCCCCTGATGTTTCCTTTAAATGATAGTTTCCAGTGCTTCAGAATACTTACAGCTCTTTAAATCAAGTGGATGTTGGGAAGATGATTGCAAAAGGTTGGGGTTTTAAATAGAAAAATACGTAAACTAGATACGCTAAAAAGTAACTATCATCCATGTTACTCCATGTTATTTTTATTTTGTAAGAGTCTGTGTCTTTCAAATTTTTCTCAAGTAGTGTAGACATAAAAGTAATATTTTGGTATATTTTAAGGCTGATGCTTCCTAACCAATTACTGGCCAAGGAATCTGGCTAAAGGTTTTTAGACACTGATACAACCATTCCATTAAATGATAGGAATTTGAGAGGCCAATGATGGCCGTGTTTCCTGGATCAGTTCTTTCTGCCTTGGGGGTACTCCACCGAATTTTATTATGCTACATACTGTGTTTTGTGTTTTATGGATTACTTAGGCCAACACTAGTTTACTAACTAACTTGGCAGCAATTACTTAGGCCAAGTTTTCCTTATAAGTGAAAATTGTAAATATTTGATATGCTTTCAGTTACATCACTGTTGCATTTAATACGTGTTTGCAGACACTTGGCTTTATCTGGGAGACACCAGAGTTTTATTTTTAAAATTTGAATTAAGCAATATTAAGAGTTCATTTAATTCCAGCTTAGCACAGATTTTGCCTATGTATACAAATCTACAAACACATTTAAAATATTTTATTTAGAAACGTAAACATTTATTTAAAAGTAAATATCAAGTTGAAAAGAAACACTTGCTTGAAATCATAAAAAATAGTACAGTTCTTTTTAAACAGGTAATATTTCCCCTACAATTTGCTTTCTTTGAAATATATCATCTTTTTTACATACTAGGTAGAAGCAATTTAGCAACATAAAATAGTTGGCTACAATATGTTCAAAATAATAAGAAATGCAGATTTAGAGGTAAGACCATCAACTTTTGTTAAATCCTTCCTGATCCAGTTGCATCCTATACTAACTTGACTGGGTTTTACATTTTAGGACTGAAACTCTGAGGAACGCGGGGGTTACTGTTTAACACCGAACAGAATTCAGTGTGCATGTGCTCCCAGAGCTAAAAACAAAACCAAACCAATGGAAAAAGAAAAATTCCAACATTTTTTAATTTTTGAATATCTACTTGTAATCACAGTGTTTCCCAAATTATTAGAATGCCTTATACCTTAGCTATTTTACTAGAATAATAATTTAGGCTATTTAGTACAGTCATTTTGTTTAGACTTTGGATAAACAGATCTTTTTTCTTTTCAGAAATTACTAAGCTCTGTTGGTGCCACAGCTGATCCTCCTTCAGTTCCAGAGGCTTCCTCTGGTGCCTGCAGCTCTTGACAGTGATACTTCACTTTAAGTGGTTTGCCAGGGGACCAGACCAAGTGAATACGACAGGGGATGATTTCCTAGAAAATAGGAGTTCAAAAATATTATAATCTGCAAAAGCTTCTGGTAAAAACAATTCTGTGTACAATTTTGTGTTTTACCTGTGTTGAGAATTCATGGAGTAGAACAGTATAATCAAAATCAATTGCACCATCATTTGTTTTCTAGAGGAAATAAAAAAGAGTTAGTGTAATAAGTAGGGTAGGTTTACATTAGCTCAGAATTTGGAAGGCTTATCTCATTTAAATTCTTATTTTGGATGGGTGCCTTGAATCTCCTGCTGCCCCTTGGCTACTGTTCTCATTTCCTTTGGTAGTGTCCTGCTTCAAGATACGGAAGTCATGGATTCTTAGTGTTGTTTTGTCACCGAATTCTATGAAAATGTAGTTTAATGTCTTTCTCTCACTTTTTCTCTTTAGTATTTACGTGGTGTTTTTTTTTTTCTTTTTGAGGAAGATTAGCCCTGAGCTAAGATCTGTTGCCAATCCTCCTCTTTTTGCTAAGGAAGAACAGCCGTGAGCTAACATCTGTGCCCATCTTCCTCTACTGTGTATGGGACGCTGCCACAGCATGGCTTGATAAGTGGTGCACAGGCCCGCGCCTGGGATCCGAACCTGCGAACCCCGGGCTGCCAAAGTGGAGCGCATGAACTTAACCACTTCGCCATGGGGCTGGCCCCATATTTATGGTTTTTGATGGATGCTAATGTCTGTGGGGATAAGGAGAAGCTTTTTTTTTGGCTGAGGAGGATTCACCCTGAGCTAACATCTGTGCCAACCTTCCTCTACTTTATATGTGGGTCGCCACCATAGCATGGCTGATAAGTGGTGTAGGTCCACACCTGGGATCCGAACTCGAGAACCCAACCTGGGTTGCCAAAGTGGAGCGCACTGAACTTAACCACTAGCCCATGGGGCTAGCCCCAGGGAGAATCTTTTGACAGGCTTAGGAGTCTAGATGCTTATATGCCTCTCAAGCTGATCTGTTAGCTGTGATACATCAGCCCTTAGGTAAGGGGCAGGGCAACCAGTACTTCTGGAATGCCTACCGTGGGCCAGGTTCTGTGCTAGGCTTCACACGTGTTCTCACATAATTAATTCTTCTGCCTGTCTTACAAGAGTGTGTTCTGGAGCCTGGTTTTACAGGGGAAGTAACTTGGGGTTACAGCTGGTAAGAGACCAGCGACAAATGGGGATTCAGACTCAGATCAGCTGACCCCACCACGCATGTTCTTCATGCTCTGCCACACTGCTCTAACCCAGTGCCCTGGGTACTGACAGGCAGGCAGTCCTCGTCCCCTTTACTCACTTGATTTCCCTACATTTTACTAGTGACTAAACCAATTTCCTATTTTCTTTTCAACACTTCCTGGTTTGTTTGTTTTTTGATGGTGGGGCGGGCAAGAGTGCTTATCCCTTTACTAGTAAAAATGGAAGAGAAGACATTAAAAAAACCCTCAATTTGTATTATAATCTTAATACAGTAGGTTTATATTGAGACTATTAAAGCATATGAAAAAGCAAAAACAAAAAGGACTTGATATTAAGTTTTATCTCCCTTTTGCTTACACTGATGGAGATTTTTACAGGCCCTGGCATTTCCAGTGGGGAGGGAGGTTGCTGGTGAAGAGAGAGGGCCTGGGTCATTCAGACGTCGTCTGCTTGTCTGTAGTGTCTTCTCTGCATCATTGGGTAGCTTCCCCCACCCTCGCCCCCGCCTGGCAGTGCTCCATGGACGTTTAAAGCAAGTACCTGAGGCACAAGCTGCCAAGGCCGAGGATTCATGAGAGAAAAATCAGTGTCTGTTCTCTAAAGGAGCAGTTTCTGGAGGCCCAGTCACCAGGCTGGCATCGCTGGTTCTGGGTGTAGTTAGCCTAGTTTGAGCCTCATTTGGTGGCTCTCTTGACCTCGGAAGGAAATGGTTGTCCCAAGACGCTCCACGCCAGCTGGCTGCTGTGTCATATGATTTTTGTCTCAGACTTGTGCTGCCTGCACTATTTCTCAAGGCCTGTCTACCATGTGTTTCCATAATTTAAAAACTAGTTTTACTTATAAATTTAAAATGTTTTTTCAGGACAATGCTTTCTTATTCTGCTTTTAAAAATAGCATTTCTGAAGGAAATTCATAGCAGTCTTCAGATTTTAGGCAAAAGACTCAGGGCTTGAAACAAATGATGGGATTCCGACTCCACTGGACAGACTATTCTGCTAAATATACAGAGTGTTACCCATTTTTTAATACAAAAATTTGGATCATTATAATGCTTGGAAACCCTGTACCACTTAATTAAGACTTTCCTCAATAAAGTTATCAAAACAGACCCTTGCATTTCTGTTTTTATAGGTTCGTCCTCCTCAGGAGGAAGCAGCCTTGAACCAAACCAGAAAGCACAGCTTAGAAAAGAACTGCAGAGGGGACACTGCAGTGTTCCAGGGTGGGATGCCGCACCAAGGCAAGCTTTGCCGGGAAGGTGTTAATTATATTTTTTTTTTGGTGAGGAAGCTTAGCCCTGAGCTAACATCTGTTGCCAATCCTCCTGTTTTTGCTGAGGAAGATTGGCCCAGGGCTAACATCCGTGCCCTCTTCCTCTATTTCACATGTGGGACGCCTACCACAGCATGGCTTGATAAGCAGTGCATGGGTCTGCGCCCAGGATCCGAACCTGTGAACCCTGGGCCATTAAAGTGGAGCACAAGAACTTAACCACTACGCCACCAGGCTGGCCCTAGGCAGGTGTTATTTTTAATAGTATTCAGAAGTAATCTCCCTGGCTTCTATTCAAATCATCACAAATGCCATATCCTTATAGTCCAAATCGATGATGATCGACTGCTGTGTTTTCTGGTAACTCAGCACGGGACTCCTACAGACAGGCTGGAAGTGTGTGTTCATTCCCTTTCTCCACCTTCCACCCCACCCTTGCCCCCCCCAAAAGAGAACCATCCCTAGCAGAACCAGTGTGGTTTTAGTAGAGAGCGAGTAGGCTTAGGTTATTAATATACACTATCAAAAGTAGATTTCTTAGCCAAATGAATAAAGTAGATCAGATGGTTTCTATAAAGTGTCTTGGCCACAGTGGGGGCCTCTAGTTCGGGTGAGGATGTGAGCAGATTACTAGTGTTGTGCTGCAGGGAGAGAGCACAGGATTCTGGTCCTGACTGATGAGAGTTGGAACAATGCTCACTTGTACTTTTCTCAATTCATATTAAAGGCTAAGGGTGTAGGGAAAGTCCTGATCCATTTACTGTTTTTTTTATAGCCAGGAGATATCTGCCCTTGGCATAGTCCTCGTGGTATAGGGAATGACATCTCTTCTTCAGTTCTAAAGCAGTAATTGTGCCAGTGAGATGGGTCTTAGTTTATATTTGTATGTCCATCCTTCCTTCCTTAGCCCACTTCCCTTGCAGGCCTTGCTCATTTGGGGCTGCGGGTTTATCAGCCTGCACTTCTTACACAATTGCATTGAAAGGTGAGTTTAACCCCGAGTGTACAGATAGTAATTCCTACCCAGAAAACTTTTGGAAAAACTATAATCCCTTTACCTTCCTGAGTTACCCTGGGCCACAGAGCATCTGCTTCTGTGCTGTCTGCTTCATCAGCCCTACCATCCTGCTTCTAGTCCCCTAGGACAGTACCTGGACCTTCTGACCTGAGTGACTTTTTAAAAACTGTTGCTGCTTTTGCTGAAAGATTTCGGGAATCCTTAGTGGCCACTGAATAGCAGATTTGAAAATCTATGTGGCTATGTGCATACTTTTCTAAGAGAGTTCTAAGCTGAAATGCATATCAACCTTGAAACCAAATTTCCCAATTGCTCCAGCAATTTAGATTTATGTGAGTTAAAGGGCTTCGATAAATTTGCTAATCTTCGTTTAATAGGCCCTAAGAGATGAAGTGATTTGCCTTAGGTGACCCAGCAAGTCAGTTGCATATTCAATTATTATTTATTTAAAACCCAAACCCCACAGGGTAAAAAAAAAATCTAAAACTCCTACTCAGTGGCCATTCTCTCTCTGCATTCTTGTTTTCTTGACGCTACAATTACACTTGTCCCGACTTTCTCCTTTGCGGGAGGAAAGAAAGGAATACACTGACATTAAAAGACCCTCATTTGTTCCCTGTGTTGTCTCTGCATTGCTCTGTTCCTTGAGTTCTCTCACATTCAGTACAATTGGTTCTAAGTTATCTTGACACCATTTTCTACTCTGTAAACAAAAAATCTTCCCCTAACTTCTCAGGGAAGGTACAAGCCCCTGTTGAGGATATGACCATCTTGGTAGATGAGAAAGAGAGAAACTTTTATCCAGCAAAAGAACTGGTGCTGCGTCCTGACTTGTAAGACAGCAACAATCAACTAAACAGTAATTTCTATTAAAAAGTACTCTATGAGGGGAAAGAAATGTGTTCATTTTGATAAGTAAAGAAAAAAACTACGTTTCTAGTTGTCTGTTTTACAAGTGGCCTTTGGAAGGCACACTGAACTATTACTGGCATTAATAATGCTGACCTGATGCTGGGCAAATCCTTGGACTCAGAAGATATTCACCGATGATCCATCCATGGGTGAATCCACTGCGTCACCCATCCATGAAGAGAACAATTTTTGAAGTTTGTTCTTATGGTCGGCTCAGCTTGCCTGTCTCAGAGTAGTTGACTCGTTTACTCTGGAAATGCCCCCCTCTCTCCATCACTCTTGCCTGACAAAAACTACAACTGGCTAAATCCAACCCTCCGCCTACTCCGTGTCCACATGCACACAGCTGAGCGCCTGGTCCTCCTCTACATTCGTGACCACAGGCCTTCAAGGGCCTGCAGTGCTGCGAGATGCTCAAGTCCGTGCATTCCTCCCACACTCCCAACACCTCCTCTCATCCACTCTCAGCTGATGACTTTGCCTCGTTTTTCACGAAGAAGACAGAAGCAGTTAGAATAAAACTTCCACAGGCTACTGCCATGATATCTACCCTCCTACCAGCATCTGTGCCACTCTCCCCTGCCTTCCCTCCAGGTGAACACTCCATGCTCCTGAGATCATCTCCTGGATCCATCTGATAATAACTCCAATTCTTCCTTCTCTTCCCTACAAGTCCTACTCGGCCCTTCTCTGCTGGATTTTTCTTTCTCATCAACATATAAATATGCTGTTAAATCTCCCAACCTAAAAATACAACTGAAAACAAACCCTCTTTCAACCCTGTGCTTGCCCATCCTCCAGCTATAGCCCCTCCCTTTCTTTTACTCCTTTTATGGCTAAAGTCCTTGAAAGAGATGGTGTGTCTACTCCCTTCCTCCCATCCCCTCCTGAACCTACTCCAATCAGGCTTTCGCCCTCACTGTGCCAGTGAGATAGCGCTTGATAAGCTCTCCACTGACTTCCAACTGCAAAATCAGATGGTCAATTCTGAATCCTCATCTTGACTTTCCAGCAGCATCTGATACAGTCAGTCAATCTCATCCTTGAAACACTCTTTTCTTATATCTCCAACCTCTAAGGTTGGAATTGTTCCAGGACTCAATCCTTACATAACTTCTTTTCTTTTATATCTAACACTCATTCTCTGTGATCTCATCCAGTCTCATGGCTTTAAATACCACCTCTATGATGATGACTCCAGCACAGACCTCTCCCCTGCACTTGAGACCCTTATGTCCAGATGACTATATAAATTCTTTGCTTGGTTACAGAATTTAGTATGCCCCAAATCAAGCTAATTTCCCCCCAAATCTGTTTTTCCTGTAGTCTTCCCCAATCAGTAAATGAAAACTTTCCGGTTACTCAGGCCAAAATCCTAAGAATCATCCTTGACTTTTCTGATTCTCATATCCACATCCAACCTATCAGCAAATACCATCGGTCGACCTTCACAATATATCCTGAATCCAACTCTTCTCACTGCCTCAACTGCTGCCACCCTGGTCCCAGTTACCACCACGCCTTGCCTAGATTATTGCAATACTTGACTGGTCTTCCTGCTTCCACCCTTGTCTCTGCAGTCTGTTCTCAACAAAGCAGCCAAAATGATCCTATTGTAAGTCAGATCATGTCACCCCTCCGCTACAAACCCTCTAATGAGTGAAAGGCGAGGTCCTTCTAATGGCCTCTAGGGCCTTATGTGAACTGATCCCTCCATTTGCCCTCCACTTGGTCTCACCTGCTGGCGCACTCTCCTTGCTTTCTCTGTTCCGGCCCACTGGCCTCAGTGCCCTGTCTCTGATCATCAGCCACATTGCTGCCTCGGTTCCCTCTGCAGGAAGTTCTCTTCCCTGAGGGAGGTGGGGTTCACTCTCACTTCCCTTGGGCCTCTGCTCCAAGGTCACCTCTGCTCCAATCAGAGGGGCCTTCCTTTAGACTACGTAAGTAGTAATTCTATCCCTTGCACTTCATCATCCTCCACAGCATGTACATATGGACTTGTTGACTAGCTCCCTGTCTTCTCTTCTCTCCCTGGAAGACATTACTCAGCGAGGACAGCAACATGGTGTTTTTGTCCCCTGCGGTACCCTCAGTCCCTAAAAGAACACGTGGTCCATTGCTGGCATTCAAATATTTATTGAATGAATGAAATGCAATTAAAACTCTTGCTGTGAAATTAGAAATTCAAATTAGTTCAGCCTTAGAACACTGCATTGGTGGCACCTCTTGGGGCACAGGTTAATTTTCAGTTTTTCTTACCCACTGCTTCACACTGCTGAGCTGTGCCATGTAGTAGTGTAAAAACTGCGTTGTCTTCTCCCACATCACGTAAGAGCTGCCAAGAAAAGCTAATTCCCAGATGGGTCGCAGAGAGGGATCAATATGTCCATGATTATCTGTGAGCACAAAAAAAAAGTACATTTGTATTAAGGCATTTTGGGGACAAAATTTCAGAAGTTTCCGTAATAAGGGCTTAGGCTTGGTCACGTCAGTCATCTCTCAGCAAGACCTTGAGCTGGACACGTGATTTGTTTGCATCTGTTTCCACGTTACATGAAGATTGACACGCTTCAACTTGCTCTGCTGAGTAAAGCTACTATAAAGCAACAGAGTGGCTATTTGCTGTACTATAGAAGTGCAAAGTACAAGCCATGCTGACACTCAAAGTTCACCTAAAATCTGGTTAGTTGAGACGTACTTTTTAATTAGACTAAACGTCTATCTGTTATCTTCTCCACATTACCTTCTGGTTTGGGTCTGCAGTCAATGTGATGGGCTTTGCCAAGCGTCTTTGTCCTTCTCTGATCATTGGCTGTAAAGCTGATCAATGTATTGGCAGCATCTCTCTCACTTTTTCTGAACACACGAAGAAATCAATGCCGCAGGGTTTTTCCTGTGGCATTGTTTTTGGACCTGCAATCTTTTTAATTCAGCAAACATTTATAAAAAACCCACTTAACATCAGATACTGCTAGAGGTAGGGATACAATGATTAATAAATTACCTTTTGTGACTTTTAGGAACTCAAACTTTAGCAAGTAATTAATTTATGAGACAACTTCATGGACCATCATTTTACACAATTTGGCAGAGATGTTCTTAGTCTATATCAAAGGCAAATAATAGCATATGTGAGGAAAACTAACAAGCTTATTAGGAAACTAATGGTTCTTGGTAAAATAATCTTTAGCATAAATTCTGCTCTGTATTGGTAAAGCTTGCCTTGGCTGGTTTATAGTGGCAGTCAATTGAAAAAGCAAAGATTGACTCCCTGGGTGCTATGAGGGATACAAAGATGGGTCCCCATCCTCCACTGGTTGGCTGTATAGAAACACAGCTGGGACCTTCTTAAGAGAGGGTGAGAGAGAGCCGAGGGAGACAGGGAAGTGAGAGGATTCTTTGGGCTGGGGAAGTTTGGGGAAAGCTTCACAGAGTTGAGATTTGAGCTGTGCCTTGAACTCCTGTCATGGGTGTGGGGTGGGAGAAAGAGAGTGAAAACTTCCTCCATTCAACTACTCGTCACGTACTTCATCTTACTGCGCCACTGTGAGCTTAACTTGTGAGCTCGAACCCACCACCGCAGAAGATGAATCAGTCAGGCTGAAGACCGTGGGTCAGGAGGACATCTGACGGGAGAAAGGCAGCAGCCGTGCTGCAGAGTCCCTCGGGTGGCAGGGCCTGCTGAGTGTCCCCAGGCCTCAGTCTTTTCCTTGGTATGTGGTATACTTGGGCTCATGAGGAAGTTCATGAAGTCCTTAGAAAATGTGAAATTTTTACTCATAATAAAAACCAGAAAACTACTTTTTAGGGGAAAAACAGTGTGGAGCAAGGATATCCTGAAGTGGATTAGATTTTTTCACTTATCAACAGTAGAGAAAGCCACACTCGGACCGTCCAGTGCCGTGGATTGATTCCATACTGACTGGAGTCCGCTGAGATCGGAACTGGCTACTCTAAGGATCTCACCAGTTTTGATTCATTTTATCTAAAAACCAAACTTTTTCAGTTTTAAGTAGATAATTTTATATACACAGACAGGCTATAAATAGCACCATTAAAAGTCTCTGCTGAATTTAAAGTGACAAGAGAAGTGTTGATGAAAAGGTGCCCTCTATTAAAAAAATTTTTTTTGAAGCTTCACAGTAGCCACATTGTTAGATTGTTATAGAATGATCCTTGCAGGCGTATAGGACTTATTAACTGAACATGGTCCAGTTAACCTGCACTACTAAAAAGTCTCCAAAATCTAGTGATGCTGTGGCAAATATTCAAAGAATGGTCCTATACAATTTCTAAAATCTGTGTTTTAAGGAGAATGTAAAACTGTATTTCCCCAACTCATGCTAAGGGGAAGAAAAATCCCTAAATAACTGTAGATTTTAAGTATTAGTCATTTGCCCATTTATTTCAGGCAGTACTAAATATGAACAAATTCGACTACAATGTAAGATTTTGAATCGCTCTTCATAATTCTTTGGAACAGGATGTAATCTGATTTGTCAGAGAACTGTAATGAGCATCATCCAAGCTTCTGAATTTTAGAAACGCAAGGAGCAGTGTCCCACCTTCAGGGTTTCAGAACAGTCAGGTGAGGTGGCACAGGTGCACAGCAATGGCAACACGGTCCTTGCATTCTGACATGGCCCATCACGGTCTCTGGGCCCGAGAGTGACTGAGAGAGTGTCGGATGAGGACGCGGCAGCGGTCGGGTGTCAACCTTAACATCCAAGTGTGGTGCAGAGATGACTGCACTGGGGTTTTGGCAATTGGATTTGCCGGTAAGTGCCGTGTCTCGGTGGCTGCCCACACACTCTGTTGAGTGCTGGACAGATGAGCTCTGCTTCATGTCAGCTGAGTCACTCGGAGGGCAGGGCTCATTTCTTACTAGAGGCGGCACCACTGCCCATTAGCTCTTGACCTAAAATGAGATAAACTTGGCTCTACTGCAGCCTGCCAGCAAAGGCCCGACATAGCCAGCTGGCCCAGCCCGGGGGGCGGAAGGCTGTGATGGGCACAGTGGAGGCTCTGGAGGGTGTCTCGTCACCTAAAGTTTCCAAAGCCGCCACCAGAAATCTCTGGAAACGTCACCTCAGGTCCTGGACACAACGCTGAAAACTGCACTCCTACACGTGTGTCCGGTTGCAAAGACCCTACTCTTCTTGGAGGGTCAGCCCTTGGCCTGCCCTCCATCTGGGAGGGGAGGTGGGGGATCAAAGGGGCACAGATGGTTTTTGGTGGAGTTACTATATTGTACTGGAGACAAAAAAGAGGGAAATGATGATACTTCTGAGTTTTGTTTAAACAATGAGGTGTACTATATTCCATAGTTGAAATAAAGTGCCACTTTGCAGATAAAAATTGAAATGATTATTCTTTTTAAGATTTAGTAATTACATACATTCCCGAATACAGAAATTCTGGATACTAGTTCATACCAGGTATGTTGACTACATCCAAGGGGTTTCTAAGTTGCTCCATCTGCTTGTAAAGCAGGTAATCCTCTTGCTGTCTCTTGTTCTTCTCAGTGACCCGTGTACAAGTTATATTAATGACCGGTCTGGGTTTCTGATTCCTGAAAAGCACTCGAGCAGAACATTTCCCCAAACGTTCCTCACCTTCCTGAAATAAAGATTTTGGAATTAAAACGAATGGTTCCTTATCACTACCCCCCCGCACCCCCACCAAACACGCACAGATTAAGAAGTTCTTTGTACATGGCGGGTATGCAGGGCATCAATAGTGCTTTGTACAGAGTGATTTTTGTGTCATAGCTGAACACATCATCCTTCACGCTTTGCTGTCATTTAAACTCCTGCTTTCCTATGGTGCCCTTATAAAATAACCCCGGGCCTATTCCAAAGACACACCATTGCTGTCCACTGAGGTCTGCTTCGCTCAAACCCTTAGCATAGTGGGTACTGGTGCTTTCCTCTCTACTGTGGACTAGCATGATGCCCAGTTGGACCTCAAGCTGGCTAGCTTGAGCCAAAAGAGAAAACCGGCTCCCACTGACAAAAATGACAGCATCTTCGTACCACCTTATGAATTCAGTCCTCTTACCGGAGTTTTACAGATTAAGGTACTGAAGTTTAAAGAGGAACCTCCTCCATGTCTAAGAGCCCGTAAGTGGTAAGCCAGAATTTGAGCTCTCGTCTGAGGCCAAAGCCCAGGCACTGTACTAACTCCCTCTCTCTACTTCGAGATCTAATCTGGAAGGAGTGGAGGTGCAGATCACCAAAGGGGACTAATTCCACTTCCTGAGTGACCGAGGGATGTTTACTGGCATTCATATGTAAGTGTAGATGGACTGAGTATGCTGGGATCACCCTCACTTATTTTCCAGTCCAGAGACACCTGGACATCAAATGTGTGACTCACTTCTAGGGTGGTGCTTCTCCACTCTTTTAGGTCACAGACTCCTTAACCCAACAATAAAAGCCAGGAAACCTATTCCCGGGAAAATACACATAAGCTCGCGCAATCGGCACTGGGCCCAGAGTCTGAGGAGGTTCTCAGGCACAGTCACGGCCCCAGCCAGCCCCATCCAGCACCCCTGGTCGAGAACGCCTCTCACCATGAGGTTGGTTGAGCAGTTGAGGCAACAACCTTCTTCTCACATTTGCAGTTGCTTAAACTGGGTGGAGTTCCAGTTAAAACAACAACCAAAAATAAACGTTAAAAAAAAGCCCACAAGGAAACAAATTGTAATCAAAATTGGATCTGCTTAATAAGCCCATTTCTAGGACTAACTCAAAAACTGAAATAGGCTTTCTAACGGGTAGCTTTTCCTCCTGTGAGTACTCATTTTGAATGAGAGAGAATTTCAATGGTGCCTTAAAATCCTAATTATTGGTGCAACATAGGAAAAAGGAGAAGGGAGCATTCAGGAAGAGGTTCATCAGAGGCAGAGGACAGGGCCGGTCCGCAGCCTCCTCTCATGCCAGTGCCATTCCAGGGAAGAGACAAGGAACCAGGTATCGCCCCCTTTTGTTTTCCTTTCCCTTTCTCCCCAAAACAGCTCCACAGAATCAAAGCAGTTTTCTGAGGGTGAAGGAACTGTCCCCACCCCAGACAAGGAACAGGTCACGTAGCTAGCTGTGCTCTTCAGAGAAACATACTGTCTGTCAAAATCATCTAGTACTTGTTTCCCTTTAGGCGTAATCTAACACTTTCAGCCTGCAACACCAGAAATCAAAGGCATCTTGCTCAGGCTTCAAGAAAATTATAATTCTTAGGTTAGTTAGTGAAGTCAGAGTATACCGTTGCCTTCTTAGAACTTGTTTCTGAATCCTGGCAGCATTCTTCCGGAAGCCTCGGCCTGGGGGTCCGGCTTTCCCCTCCGAAGCTCAGCCCCCCTGAGACACTGGACTGCCGGACGCTGCCTGGGCCTGGCCATCTGCTCTGTCTCAGCACCACAAGGAGAACGCGGGCTGGTCCCCTCCACCCGTTCTCGTTGCTGGCCCAGCACACGGAAGTTCATCTGGCTCTAACTTCTATGAGTTTCTGTTGACTCTCTTCTTGAGACTGGGAGAAGGACACTTGGCAACCATGGCATCCTCGGCCAGGCTCGCGGGGGCTAACAGCCAGTAGCCTGCACTGGCTCTGCTCCGTGTTACAGAAGGCCTCCCAGGAAGCTCCTGGGACTGGCCTCATGCTATGCCAGCCTGCTAACGAGAAATGTCACCAGCTGACAGGAAGAGGAACAGGTTGGCATTTGACAGTGACTCATCTAAGGAGTCTGAGGTGCTAGGGAGGGGTACCCAAGGGAGCTGTGAACAGACGGCACGATGGCTGTGTGGCCTGTTTAAATACAACCCTGCAACACGCCACCAAGTCGAAGGAGTTAATTCTTGAGTTCTTGCCTAGCCCTGCTCTTCAATTCTTGAGAACAAACAGAAAACAAAGCAGGAAAAGGCAAAATACAAGCAAACTTCCAGTGATTCCAAAAATCACTGTATGTTAAGATTCTCATTTTTCTTAAAAAATAAATCCACAGGAGTTGCTAATAGGACACTCCACTAATCGCGGCCTCTTACCTCTGGGTTGTGGCGCTCTGTGGTGAACACCAGGTCAACTGTACATTCCTTCTCTGCATTAATCTGAAATATAGAAACCGAACCTTAGCCTGGTGGAAGCTCTGCTAACATCTTCATGTCCAAGAATCACTCTCCTGGGATGACATGGCACACAAATGGTAGCTGTAGCATTTACACCTGCATATAATCACTGATTTTTTAGAAAGAGAAAGGATCTCAAATTTTGGCCTGATTATGCCACTCTGCTTGCTAGTTTGACACCTGCTCACAACGAGGGAGGTTGAGAGAGGGAAATAGTTGTACTGAGGCTGGATGTTGACTTCATGAGAGCAGCTGGGTGAGAAACAGACATGTGAGTGCAGGGCTGTGGAGTGAGTTCCTTCCCTCTCCAGCCATCAGTGTCCCCTGCCCTGTCCTGGGTGCTGGGCTGCATCAGTGAGGGAGGCAGGCGAGGGTGCCACTCACAGTTCCACAGTGGTGACAGAGGTGCACCCAGCAACAGGCAGTAATTAATTACCCAGTAAAGAAATAGCGGGTTTTCAGATAGTGGTAAGTGAAGACAGAGAGCGGTGGGCTTCGGGTCGACCTGTACTAAGGTGGTCAGGCAGGGCGCCAGACGGTGAGCTCAGCTGAAGGAGGGTAGGGAAGCAGCCTACCCTGGGGGCGGGGGCGGTGGTGGTGAGGGGCCTACAAGGGAGGCTGGAGGTGGGGACTGGGGACAAATGACTGAAGAAGTCCTCAGATGTTATGGTCTCTCCTTCCTGTGCAGCTCCACAAGCATGAAGGCTTCCAAACTTTGGTGATGCATGTTTACCCTTTTTAAACGTTTGAATTGATTCCAATGCATATTTTTAGGGTATACATACCAAATCATTGAAGCAATTTAAACTGTTTGGAACTTTATATTATTTGCCATCATCTTTTTATTTTTTTTTTTGAGAGCAAAATGATCATTCAGTGAAAGGAGTATTTTCTAGAGAAGAAAGGAAACTTTCTGCTGCATGGAGCTGAAGTTATTTGATATAGTCTTGATTAAGTTAGACTCTGGAACCATCAATTTCCTTTGAATCTTAGCTTAGGAACACAATAACCAAACAGGATTATCTTATTTTAAATAGACCAGATATCATCCATTCCTATTATGGTTTCTTGAAAATTCTGTGAAATTGAAGAATGGAGGCATAGGATTCTGCGGCAATCATTTATGTAAAGAATATTTAAACACGTGAATGTACAGATGTCGCTCTGCCTGTGGTGGGGGGTGCTGCACACGAGCAGTTTGCTTAGGGCTCATTTTCAATCTTGAAACAAGTTCTGATGTAGTTGAAACATTGATTTCAATTTACAAAACTCACACACACACGTCTGTCGCCTCACTCATTCACTGTTTGCCACCCACTATGCCAGGCACTGGAGAGACACGAAGAAATACAGCCTCCAGCCCAGCCTTACCGAGCCCTCCTGCCGGTGTGGGGACAGGGTGCCGCCCACGTGCAGGGCGCCAGGTGAGGGCGCTCTGGAGGGCAGGTGAGGCCGGGCCCACCTCTGTGAGCAGCAGGGGCCGGCAGGCAAGGGTGCGGGGATGGAGGGTGGGGGCCGGCCTCCGGGGGCGGCGGGGAAGCTGGCAGAAAGGCCGTGGGGGGAGGGCGTGGGGGAGCGCAGGGTCAGGAAGCCTCGTCTTTACCGGGAGGCCTCGGAACCCCACGCCGAGCCGGCGGCGCCCCGCGCGGTCCCCAGACGGCAGGCGGCAGGCGGGCGGCGGGCGGAGGGGCGCGGCGCCAGGGGCCCCCGTGCGTCCGCCGCGCCCATCGGCGTTAAGAGCCGCGGACCGCAGGAGAAGGAAGCCAGCCGGGGGCCCCGCGGCGCCGAGCAGAAGGCCGGGAGGAGCGCTGCCGCGCCCTCCTCGAGGGGGCGCTCCCCGCGAGCGGCCCAAGGGTGCGCGCTAGGCCAGGGAAGAGGCTGGACGCGGCTCCCTGGCGTCCGTCGCCGAGCCTCCTGGGGGCTGGGGTCCCCCCGCCCCGCCCAGGTCGGAGGAGCACACAGAACTGCGGGCGGCTGCCGGACCCACGGGCACACGCGCCAGCGGGAGACGGCCCCCTTGCTGCCGCGGGCTCGAGGCCTCGAACGGCCTGCGCCCAGCCCCGGGCCCCGCGCCTGCGGCCTGCAGGACCTAGGAGTCCGCTTAGGGCCCCTGATCCTACACAGCAGTCAGGGACCCCGCAGGCTGCTAGTCGGGGATGAGCGCGGTGAGAAGAGGACGAGGCGGCAGGCTTGGCAGGTCAGTCTTGGGTGCTGGGGGACCTGGGGGCCGTCCAGGAGGCAGCTGAGTGTGCTGGAAGCAGATCCAGGGAGGCAGTGGTTGAAGCCGTGGAACTTCCCCAGGGAAGACCTGTTCGCTGGAAGAATCCTGAGGACCACAGACTCCACATGGACAAGAAGTGGGGCATGCTTGTCTGCTGTAGAGTACACAGCCGTCCTCCTTATTCTCCATAGAATTGTGCCTGTTTTAAATAAAGTACTTAAGACGCTGTTTGACTCAGTTTTTGGAAAACCCTCGGAGGCGAAGTGAGGCGCCAGCGCACATTCTTTGTAGGGAAAGAAACAGAACTGGATTAAGGAGGGCTGTGAGCCGAGTCAGAACAGAGCCTGTCCTTCTGAGGAGTTATTTTCCTGGCTGATTAGGTTTCCCCATTGTTTTAATTAGGCACTCTTAAAAGCGTCTACACTTGGTCCAAAACGAGATTTTTATTTTTTTGGTTGTACTTGATCATGTCTCAAGACGCAGCCCTTTATCTCCCTTCTCGCTTGTCTGAGTCACGAGCTCCTCTGAGGCCTCAGATAAGCAGCCAGGGCCGTCTTCCTCCGGGACAGGGCCGCTGCTGCTGCGCGGGCCGAGCACCGTGTTTCACGTGGGCTGTCTTGCGTTAAAACTACCCTGCAAGGGCTTTGTTCAACTTCCGCTCCCGGGCTCGCCGCGCGCTGAGCGCCGTGCTGGCCGGGACACAGGGAGGGGAGGCGCCGCGGCCTCGGCAGTCAGGCGCGGGAGAAGGACTTGAAATAGACGATTGTAGAATTGATTATTTGATCACGGATGACTTAAGAGCTCTGAAAGGCTGTCTGGAGAATGCATCCAGTCTAGCGATCTGGGAAGCGACATTTGAGCTGAACTCGGAAGATTAGGAAGGAATTCACTCCGGGAGCCTGAGGAGGCTGGCAAATCATTCTGCACGGAAGGAAGGAACGCGAGGCTGCAGGCCCTGAGGAGAGGGCAGAAAGACAGAGCCAGGGTCAGGAGGAGGCCCGCTGGGTAGGCAAAGGCTACCGTGAGGGTTTATCCCCAGAGAAATGGGAAGCTGTGGGCAGGAGAGAGCGTGGAGAGCTGGTGCTGGAGTGAGGAGGCAGCCGGAGTGAGGGAGGGACTCAGGAGCTGCTTGAGGGGCAGGTGATAGCAGAAACGGAGAGAAGTTTATGGTGGACAGACATGAGTCCTACACTAGAAGACAAACAATGAACAGTGACGTACTTCAAGATCAGAAACAATCACTGGAACACCAGTTTTATATTAGGACACCATTATTAGATCAACGATTATTTAAATGATACTTGTATTCACAGAACAGCAGACACCCTGTTGGGCCTGTGCCAGGCACTGTTGTAAGCACTGCCCACGTCTTAACCAGGCTAAGGCAGCTCTGAAGGCTGCTCAAACTCAGAGTGGTTGGAGAAACGCAAGTTAAAGCCCTGAGCGATCACTGTACAACTATTAGACCGGCAGTAAACCGGAAAGGGGACAGGGCCAACTGTTGGCCAGGTGTGGGGCTAAGTGGGAGGGTCACCTGGTGCAGCCTGATGGGTGGGGGGGGGGGGCGGGGGGGCAGGCAGTCTGGCCAACTCGGTCAAATCAAGCTTCTGTACCTCTGCCCGACGCTGACACCTCAGGTCTGGGTGTGTGCCCCAGAGAAATGTGCTGCAGAGTCCAGGGGACTCATAGGAGGCTGTTCCCGAGGCTCTCTGTGTGTGGTGAGGAGCTGGAGGAAACCTGGTGTCTGGCCATCAGCAGGGACAGGGGACAAAGTAGCCATATGTAGAATGACACTGACAGATCCTAACGTTGTGAGTGAAAACAGAAACGACAGAATGTACGGCATACTACTACTGACGAGAAGTTCTTAAATAAAAACATGCACACAAACCAACAGTATCTTTTATAAGAGCACTTACAGATGAGGAACCCGCGTCGGACCCCTCTGCGGGGTGGCAGCCGTGGGAGTGCAGGCTGACTGGGAAGAGGGATGACAGAGAGCAGACAGACACCAGAGAGGGCCTCCGGGGAGCACTGGCCATAATGGAGCCCAGCCCAGGAGCTGCTCCCTCAGCCCTGTCCCAGGGCCAAGGAGCACACCAACAGCCAGGAAGTCGTGGAAGCACGTCCCTGGGGTCGGAGGAACCCCGCATGGGTGCCCGCACTCCGTACCTGAAACTCCTGTCTCTGTCGTCCACGTTGTCAGCGTGACTGGCTCTGAGGAGTGCGGGGAACTGCTCACACGTGTGGTGTCGAGTCTAGAAGGCCTGCTCCCCGACAGACAGACAGACGGCCAACGGACAGTCGGCCACTCTCCAGGCACATGCTTCTCCCTCTGCGGCTTCGCTGGGCTGCTACGGCCACCTGGTGCAAAGCTGATCCATTCACTCAAAGCCAGTGAAAGAGCAGACCCGACACGGGCGAGGGTGACGGGCGGTTCTGGCTCCCTAGTGGGGAGTGTTCCTGTGACAGCAGGTCACAGCGCTTTACTCCTGTCATCCCCACGCCGACACTGTCTGTCTGCGACACAGACTAGAAGTTTCACGCCCTTTCTTAAAACAGAGGCTCTGCACGTCGTTCCGATATTTTCAAGAATAAGGTTCTTTTTTTTTTTTTTTTTTGCAGTAACATTGGTTTATAACATTGTAAAAATTTCAGGTGTACATCATTGTACTTCTATTTCTGCATAGATAACATCATGTTCACCACCCAAATACTAATTACAACCCATCACCACACACATGTGCCGAATTATCCCTTTCACCCTCCTCCCTCTCCCCTTCCCCTCTGGTAACCACCAATCCAATCTCTGTCTCTATGTGTTTGTTTATTGTTGTTATTATCTACTACTTAATGAAGGAAATCATACAGTATTTGACCTTCTCCCTCTGACTTATTTCACTTTGCATAATACCCTCAATGTCCATCCATGTTGTCACAAATGGCTGGATTTCATCGTTTCTTATGGCTGAGTAGTATTCCATTGTGTATATATACCACATCTTCTTTATCCATTCGTCCCTTGATGGGCACTTAGGTTGCTTCCAAGTCTTGGCTATTGTGAATAACGCTGCAATGAACACAGGGGTGCATGTACCTTTACAAATTGGTGTTTTCAAGTTCTTTGGATAAATACCCAGCAGTGGAATAGCTGGATCATATGGTAGTTCTATCCTTGATTTTTTAGAATAAGGTTCTTTTATATAAAGAAGTTCGCGAAGAAAGCACACGGCCTGCGACTGTATAACTGAAGGGATGGATCAGCAGCTCTGTGCTGTGGTTTCGTCTTGATTCTAAACAACAGAAGACGTGAGCACCACAGCCTGGGACAAAGGCTTTACGATCACCGCCGCTAATGACACGGTTTATGTTCCAATCTGGCTTTTTTTTTTTTTTTTGTGAGGAGATCAGCCCTGTGCTAACATCCGCCAATCCTCCTCTTTTTTTTGCTGAGGAAGACGGCCCTGGGCTAACATCTGTGCCCATCTTCCTCCACTTTATATGGGACGCCGCCACAGCATGGCTTGCCAAGCAGTGCGTCGGTGCGCGCCCAGGATCCGAACCAGCGAACCCCGGGCCACCGCAGCGGAGCGCGCGCACTTAACCGCTTGCGCCACCAGGCCGGCCCCCTAATCTGGCTTTTTGCGTGTTTTATCTATTTACTAGGTTTCCTGGTTTGGGCCCCACTGGCCATGAGGAAGGAGGCCCCCACCCTCCTGGGGTCCACCTTCCGGAGCCACCCTCATAACGGGCTCTTGAGGGGACCGACGGGCACTGCAATTTCGGGCTTCCCTTGCGGCCGGGAGGGAAACGGGCCACTTTTAGAGTCCTGTTTGAGAAAGCGTACAATGAGATGGCTTCAAAGGACTGAACTGGTCACATTGGATTTTTTTGTTGGTAAGAGAAATGCTCCTCAAATCCTTATCAAATCAATATCAAGCATTTATTCCGTGCTTGGGTGTGAAGTGTGCTGCCAGCTGCGGGGAAATCACCAGAAAGGCTATCGTGCATGCACCGAGCTCTCACTGCAGCTACAGCCCCATGTGACTCACCGCGTCGCATAACATGATGAGAATAACATCATGTTGTTATCCTCATTTTTTTTTTTAAGATTTATTTATTTATTTATTCCCCCCACCCCCACCCCGCCAAAGCCCCAGCAAATAGTTGCATGTCATAGCTGCACATCCTTCCAGCTGCTGCATGTGGGACGTGGCCCCAGCATGGCCGGAGAAGCAGCACGTCGGTGTGTGCCCGGGATCCGAACCCGGGCCGCCAGCAGCGGAGCGCATGCACCCAACCGCCAAGCCACGGGGCCGGCCCCTGTTATCTTCATTTTAAGGATGAAGAAACGAGGCACTTGCCCAAAGTTAAGGAATTGCCCAAAGTCACAGAGCTGGTAAGTAATGAGGCCTGGCCCTGGGGCCACGCTCCCCCTCTTAGACTGCACCAGGGTCACACAGGCAGGGTCAGCAACCTCTCTAAGAGAAGGTTGAAAGAAAGCTGCCCGAGGGGTGTGTGTGTGTGTGTGCGTGTGTGCGTGTGTGTGTGTGAGTGACAGAGAGAGAGAGAGAGGACCGTGCTCATAACCACGGTTCCTGTGGACGAGAACACCCAAACCTTCTTCTGGAGGGAGACAGCCAGGTAGGCATGTGTATCAGTTTCCTAGGGTGGCCACAACACAGTATCACGAACTGGGTGCCTTAACACAACAGAAACTGATTCTTTCATAGTTCTGAAGGCTAGAAGTCCAAAATCAACATTGTCAGGGCCGAGCTCCCTCAGAGACCCTGGGTAGAATCCTTCCTCGCCTAACCTCCTGGCTTCCAGTGTGGGCGTCAGTCCTCGGCACTCCTTGGCTTTTGGCTGCATCCCTCCAATCGCTGCCTCTGTCTCTAAATGGCATTCTTCTCTCTCTATCTCCACGAGGCTTTCTTACAAGGCCATCATTAGATTTAGGGCCCATGCTGATCCAGTGTGGCCTCATCTTAGCCTGATTACATCTGCAAAGACTATTTCTGGTAAGCTCATAATCACAGACACGGGGGTTAGGACCTCAACGTATCTTTTTTGAGGACACGACTCCATCTCCAGCAGCATGGACGTGAAGATGATCTGAGAGGAGCCCCTGGATGTACTCTTTCAGGTATAAATGGGAGCTTAGCCAGGGCAGGTGCGCAATCTCCAGGGAGGCATAGGCCTGAGAGAAAGGGAGAGGGTGTTCAGGTCAAGGAGGAGAGTCTGAGCCAGCAGGGAGCTGAGCATGTGGATGGAGGGGTCCCCATGGAGTCAAGGTTCCAACAGTGGATGGGGCCAGATGAGAGAAGGGCTCCTACAGGGGCTTTGTTCTAGAGCAGTGGGTCTCAGACTCGAGCTCAGACAGAAGCTCCCAGGGTCTTGCCAAAGCAGCATGCTGGACCCCAGCCGAGTTCTGATCCAGTAAATCTGGGGAGCCTGGGAACGAGCATTTTACTGAGTCCAGGTGATGCTGAGGCTGCTGTGCCCAAGACCACACTTTGAGAACTTCTCTCTAGAGCTGAGGGAAACCACTGAAGGTCTGAGGGAGGGGGAGGAAGTGACAGGTAGCTCCAGTGACAGTCACTAGAATACAACTGAATAGGAGATTAGGGACATGACAATTAATTCTCTCCAAAGGCCCGAGGGCATCAAGAAGACTACAGGAAATGGAGGACTGTTGTCTCAAAGTCTGGTCCCCCTGGAGTCCCTGGCAGATCGGGTCACGACGCTTCAGAAAGTTACGGTGGCAGGTCCACCCTCTGCTTTGGGACGTGCGGCGGACAAAGTCCATGAGGACGCAGGGACACGGGGAGGAGGCAACTGAAACAGGGTTGAAGAAAACTCACCCCTCGCTTGCTGTCACCTGGAGAGCTACTGTGCAGGTAATGACATTTTTATCAAGAAGTTAAAACTGCACATTCTAATAGCCACTCTACAAAGTCATGTCTTATTTTCAGTAAAAAGCTGATTACTGTCAAACACAAAGCTGTCTTCATGTCACTGGATCAGAGAGTTTTCCCCCAGTGTGTGTCTGGACAACCTTTATATCAGATACACAGAGTGTTGTTTAAGTTGGTGAAATACTGGGTGTGAGTACTGGAAATAAACCTGGGGAACTTGGTGAGGGGTGGAGAATAGGTTTTTATTTATTCCAAAAGCCCCGTGGCTTAGCGATTAAGTGCGCGCGCTCCGCTACTGGCGGCCCGGGTTCGGATCCCGGGCGCGCACAGAAGCACTGCTTCTCCAGCCATGCTGAGGCCGCGTCCCACATACAGCAACTAGAAGGATGTGACATACAACTATCTACTGGGGCTTTGGGGGGGGGGACAAAAAAAAAAGGAGGAGGATTGGCAATAGATGTTAGCTCAGAGCCAGTCTTCCTCAGCAAAAAGAGGAGGATTAGCACGGATGTTAGCTCAGGGCTGAGCTCCCTCACACACACACACAAAAAACCTAACACTCCCTTTAAACTCACTCAAAAACACGACAAAAACTTGGAGCAAATGAAAGAGCAGGGATGGTGCCCCAGAGAAAGCGAGCTGTGGGCTGCTGCACAGAGACCATGAACACTGACCCTGGGGGCTCCTACCCGATCCTGCCGAGAGCCAATCCACAGACGGGGCCCTGATGCTCTGGGAGAAATGCTGTCCTGTGTCTCCTCTCCCTGCCGTTGGTGGCTAAGTATGGCTCCTCCATCTTGCCTTGGAGCACTGGTGACAACTTTAAACTTTACGGTTTCAAGTGGAGGGGTGGGCGGTGGGGACAGCTCCTGTCATCAGAGCTCTCAGGGATTCTAACCTCCCCTCTGTGCAGCGGGGCCTCCCTAGCCTAACAGACTTGGCTGTAAATGTCCCTTCCAGCCTTCACATTTGGTAGGAAAACATAAATGTCATGCCATTCTAGGAAAAGCAAATGGCTTCACTTTATAAGGTTAGTTTTATGAGTCAGGTTCAGTTGGAGACAAGTAAACAACTCATTTGTGGATAAAAATTGCTGAGCCATTCTTCTGTTCTGGACAGAGAGAGCATCGTGTATTGCATTATACCCTGGAATTATCTTACTGCATTTTCCTTCTCTCGGGCAATGCCAGATAAAGCGAATACATTTTTTTCAGCGACGCTCGGATCAGGCCCCATCCCGAGAGGTCCAAGGAGATCTTTGCACATGGACGCTTTGCTCAATCAGAGTTGGCAGGAGTGGAAAGACAGAGACAGAATACTGTGTGTCATTCTCTGCTCAGCCAGCTGTGGGTAGGAGTTCCTGGCCCTGCCTGAGGACCCGGAGTGGCAGTGGCCAGAGGCAGTGTCCCCTCTGCTTGCCTGTAGCTCAGGGCGGGGCTCATTAGAGAAAGCTGGCCTTAAGAGGGGCTTGGGTTGTTGGGTCTCCCTCCCTCCTCCGGAAGGGCTGGGAATGAGTCAGGGCCCGGCCCAGCCCCCTGTTCCCGAGGCCCAGTGGTCCCAGCACCCTTCCAATGACCTTTATTTTCACTTAACAACTATTTAGTCTTTGTCTCTTGCAAGGCCCTAGCCAGTGCAGTGGAAGAGATAAAGAGAGACTGACGCCTTCCGCCCCATAGAAGCAGACACACGTGCAGAGTGGGACTAAAGCTGGCTGTTGGGGTCGACCACAAAGCAGCCTACAGGCAAGTACTCAGATGGGCTGCAGAGGACAGGCGTGTTGGGAGGCGAGGGCATGACCGAGCAATGCCACTCTTTGGGTACAGTCACATGTCCGGCGTGTGTAAGTACTTGCATCAGGTCACAGCCACCCCAGAAGCTGGTGTGGTAGGGTGAGTAATGGGCCCCAAAGATGTCCATGTCCTAACCCCTGGAACCTGTGAATTTTTACTTCATGTGGCAAAGGAGACTTGGCCAACGTGGTTAAGATAAGGATCTTGAGATGGATTATCCTGGATTATCTAGGTGGGCCTGATGTACTCACAAGGCTCCTTACAAGAAGGAGACAGGAGTGTTATATTCCGGAGATGCTTCGCTGCTGGCTTTGAAGATGGAGGATGGAGCACGAGCCAAGGAATGCAAGCAGCCTTTGGAAGCTGGAAAAGGCAAGGAAATGGATTCTCCCCTAGAGCCTCCAGAAGGAACGCAGCTCTGTCAACGCCTTGATCTTAGCCCAGTGAGACTCATTTTAGACTTCTGACTTCCAGAATTGTAAGAGAATAAATTTGTGGAGTTTTTTTACCTACAAAGTTTGTGGTGATTTGTTATAGCAGTGAATTACTGTGATCTTTCATGTCATGTTCCGTGTGGGCTGTCCCCTGGGGACTGTCGTGGATCTACATGCATCTCATACACAGCTGTGGCACAAGACCCCTTTCATAACTGGACTTGACTGGCTAGAGGCATCCTGCACAACCCTAAGAAGTAACCCAGAGAGGAGACTTGCTACAGCTGCTATCCCCAACCACCATGGGACCAGCTCTGTGAAAACCTCTTCAACTGGGGCAGCAGTGCAAAGGCACATAAATGCCAAGGCTGCGTGGGTGTGGATAAGTCTCTAGGGTGATCCACTGCCAATACACTGAGATCACAGGTCAGGCTGGATTTGGGCGATATTGCATGTGTGCGTGTGTGTGTGTGTATTTAACACTCTGTGGCTGATTAATATCAGTCATTTTAGGGCTCAGTATTTACATTTGATCTCCAGCAGAACAACCGAGGTCCTTTAAGGAAGAGTATGCAGCCGAGGCAGGCTGCTGGTTAAATTCACAACCCACGACCAGTGGTCTTTACTTGGGGCCACTACTAACACTCTGGGATCACACGCATCCTTGGCTATGACACCAAGACAAGTGGAAAATGTTGTGGGCTGGTAAAAATTGTCTGCGGTTCAAAAACAATTTATCACAAGCTGGTTAAAAACATTCCTACTTCGTAGCTCATCCGGGTGCAGCTGGCTTGGGTGACTGGGGCAAAGTGCCCAGGGCCAGGTGGCCTTTCTCACCCATGCCAGACCCAGACTCTGCAGTCAGCGCCTGCAGACAGGCGGGTGCTGTGGTGGGGGCGGGGCGGAGACCTCGGGCACCTGCGCTGCTGCAGCAGAGCTGTGCCGGGAAGGGAGGAGGCTGTGCCTCTCTGCTGATCTCAGGGGTGCTGGGTTCCCTCCCAGGGCAGTGTGAGGGCACCTAAGAGCACCGCGCAGATCCCACCCCTATTCTCTCACAACAGCTGTAAAAGCACTTAAGTGCCTTCCCTGCATGGAAGTAAAGATTATTTCATGGTAGTATTTTGTTACTTATCTTTCCCCTCCAAACTCATGCAGCCTTTTTCATTCTTCAGTTTTTGTTTCTAGGGCCTGTTTTCCCTTCTTGCAAACAATCACCTCTGAATTATTGACATTAATGGAAACAAGACTTCAAGAAGAGCAGTAATTAGGTGAATTATGTTGTATTAAAGTGCTTTAGAGATTGAGGAGTGATAAAGGAAAGAAGCTGTTCTCAGTAGAGCAGGTGCTCTCTCCCGCCCGTGGCTGAGTGGACGGGCTCTGTTCTGCTGCCCGATGCTCAGCGGCAGCGCCCACAGCAGCCCAGCTGCCTGCACCCGGCCGGATGCTCACCCAAAGGCACTTGTTTTGCTCCCAAACTTGCTCATGCCAAGTGTACTTACTACCTAATTGCATAATTAAATGCTACGTAAACTGGTGAAGAGTGGGCACAAAAAAGACGTCACCTCCACAAAACCCACATTAAATCTGTAGAAAGAATTGATAAAATCAAGTCTCTAAAACTCTTACTCTTGAACTGGGTGTGGGCGAGTCAAGATGGCACAAGAAAGAGGAAAAACAGGTCAAAGTAGGAGATTATGCACTGTATTCATTGCAAGTGCTCCCTCCACTGGAAATAAAGCAAGAAGGAAGTCTGAGCTGACCCCTGACGGGCGTGCCTGCCTTCTTGCTAGACAGACTCGAGGCAGCCAGTGCCGGCCTTGCCCTATGCCAACAGATAGGTGCCAAATTTACACTTATCGACTTCAGTCTAAATGGAAGCAATTAAGGGATGGACGTAACTTTCACCCACACTTGTGTCAGTTGTTTCAGTTATGTTTCTAACTACTGGTGCCGGCCTGGTCAGAGGCGGTCACCTTAAGTGACCAATCCCCAAACAATGGCCAATTCCTGAATGGCTTGCCTTTCTCATGAAGGATGTGCATACAGGATCTCAGCCAACCGGCCCTCCACGTGTCAGGGAAGGGCTGGTCTCTCACTTGCTGCTCGGGCAGGGGCCAGTGGTCCCAGGACTTGCTGAGTGGCCAGAGGAGACTCATCAGTGTAAGGGGCAGCCTCCAGAAGTCGGGAACGGGGTTGATCCAGGACACCCTGGGTAGCACAGGGACTCTCAACACCACCCCAAATCTCCCACCACTCCACACTGTGGGTCCTGGGGCTGTGCCACGAGGTATCAGAAAAGTAGGAGCCTGCTCGGTCGTGGAAGGGTAGTGTGTGGCCAGGAAAGAGATGGCATCAGGTGGGGTAGGAAGGGAATACAAGCCATGTCTGTGATTTCTCCCTACAATTAGTAAACAAAACAAAACGGATGCACACTGGCTCTTGACAATCTAGTACCGACTTCTCATACATCCCTGCATTTACTACCATGCTATTACTACATTTCACCACTAGAGAGCAACAGTGTTTCTAAAATGAGGGATTCTTGCAGAACCAAGAAATCACTTAGAAGCAAGAAATTTCAGAGCTGGAAGAGGTCTTAAAAATCATTTGGTTTCACTGGCTTCCAAAATTTTTATAGCTGAAACCCACAGCAAGAATCGCATCCTTCAAAATGACTTAGTTCATACATATATGTTTAAAATATTCTGAGGTACTACTTACTCTTTCTTCTGCAATACACTCAATAGTTTGTATCCCAAACTATTTTATTAAAAACAAACAAACAACAAAACAACTGTAAACTACTAAATTAATTTCATAACCCACGAGCAGACCATTATTTTGACAAACGCTGACTTGGTCCCAGCCTCTCATCTTACAAGGGGGTGCGCTGACCGGAGGATGGAGAGGGAGCCCTACCAGCTACACTCCCTCACCTGCTCAGCCACCTGCTCACCCCGGTCAGCCTGGGTGAATGACGACATTGCGCAGCAACTGAGCGCTCACTCTGAAAGGCAGTGACTGGATGAAGATGCACACCCGGGTTTGGGGATCCCCCACGCTTCACTTCTTGTCAGTGCTAGGCTGCTCCTGTAATTGAGGCAGAAATTCCTGAAATCACACGCCCCAAGCTCCACGCAGGTGGTGTCCGCGCTCCTCATTCAGGCAGCTGAGTGACTGCTTCAAAAGACCCCACCCTGACCTGAATTAGGGCCACTCTATCTAGCCCAGTGCCTGGCAGAGAGCAAGTGCTGGGTGAGACGACTGCCCCTCAGACAGGACAACGGTCACTCATATCTCCAGACTTTACAGTCAGTACTTACGTCATCTCATATGACTCTTAAAAATGCCTGGCATGGTTGGCAGAGCGTGCATTATTCCCATTCCAGATGAGGAAATAACCAGAGACTTACATGACCTTCTCTAGGTTGTGTGGCTCCTTGGACGTAAAGCAGGGGCTGGTACCCGAGTCCTCTAGGACACCCCACTAGCTGGTCCCCCACATTCCGGAAAGGCACCCATGGCAGTTTCCCAGCAGGAATCAGCACTGGCTCTCAGATCCCCCCTCCTCGGCGTCTGCCACCCCCAAGGGTCCTGGCGTGCCGCGGCCACCAGTTTAAGGCACACCCCACCCCGGGCTGCCTTGGTCACCCTGGGAGGGGGCCCTCCACAGTGGTGATGTTTGGAGGAGGCAGGGGAACGGAGGAAAACGATTTTAACTGAATTCCTGGGAGAAACTGAAACCTCTTTAGTCCCTAGAGATTCTTGGCCCTGAAAGTGATTGAGTTCTCTTCCTTGGCTCCTTAATTTTAAGACATTTACAGCCATTTTTGGAGGAAATGTAAAGGCAGACCAGATGACACAGGAAGTTATTCTTTCTTAGGGTCAATGCCCTGGACCCATCTACTATTAACACCGCCTCCTTCTCACGCATGCTCGCCTGTAATTGATTGATTCACCACCCCCTCCCCCCTTTTTTTGGCTAAAACGTAGGGTATTTTTAAAACTCAGGAACGTTATATTGTTAGAGATGAAAAACAGTAACTGAGCTCTTTTTGGATGACAAAGGGAATTTTTACTTAACTCAGGTTTTGAGAGCTAGTTTGATTATTTTGTGAAAGATGCCAAGTATTTAACTTTTTTCAAAGGAAATGCGTGAAAATGTAAAGCATTTTATTATTTTTTTATGGTCTTGGAAGGAAGAAAAAAATTCCCAGAATTTGAAAACTGGTGTACTTTAGAAATCTGAGCTTGGTTTCCTGTAGGGGGTGCTCCCTGCTGGTAATCGGGCGCAAACCGTCCAGACCCGCCCTCTCTGGGCGCCGAGGTGGCGACTCTCCCCCTGTGGGAGGAGGCTCTCAAGCTCTGCTCCCCCGTCTCCTCTGCTGGACTAGTAACGCTGAACTTTTTCTCCCTGAGACTGCAAGGATTGTTAAAACAGGCGACGAGAGGTTGCCTTTTTCTAGGCACAATTGGATTTCATCCTTCATAAATCTAGCCAGCCTGGGTGCGGGGTTAAGCCTTTGAGGAACCAAGGCTGCGCTTCGAAACGGCTTCCCCGCCCCTGTCTAACGCCAGGTCTAGAACAATCTAAGAAAAATCCTACTGCCGCTCTTTAAAACTACCTATTTACACTCCATACTCAATTCCAGATTCTTTGAGGCTGCGTCTGCAAGCTGTGTGGAATATTTGGGGATTACTGAAAAGAGCGGCCTTACTTTTGGGGCAGACTCAGTGTAGTTCTGTAACTTTTGTAATCTTCTATTTGAAGAAGACAGCAACGTTGCTCCCGAGACACGAAACGATACCCACAACCAGCGCCTGGAAACCGGCGAGCACACGTGGAGCGAGTCCCCACTCCGCTCACAGAGAGCAGCCCCGGGCCGCTGCCCCGGCAGGTGGGGGCGCGGCCGCGGCAATTCCCACCGCGCGCCCCGATTAACCAGACGGGCCCCCCGCCGGCCGGCGCGGAACGCGCTTCGGTTCTGGAATCCGCCCAGGTCGCGCCCGCCGTGAGCACCCCCACAGCAGCCAACTCCGGTCCCCCAGACGAGCTCCAGCCCTGCCGCTCGGGCCTGGCCCTCAGCGTCCCCAGGCGCCCTTCCCCAGGTGCGGGAGCGGCCCTGTGAACAGCCCGGGCGCGCGGACGCCGGCGAGAACGAGCGCCCCCCCGCGGCCGCGCCCCCGGACCCCCCGCCCGGACTCGCGGGGCCGGGCGCACTCACCCGGGCGCGGCCCTCCTGCACGGCGGCCAGCGCTCGCAGGGCGCTCGGCGAGCCCGCGCGGAAGTTGAGGAAGTGCAGCGCCGCGCGCGCCGCCTGCGGCAGGAGCCCCCCGGGCCCCGCGGCCGCCGCCCCCTGCAGGGCGAGGGCGAGGGCGAGGGCGAGCGCCAGCAGCGGCGACGGGGCGGCGGCGGGGCGGAGGGGCGGCATGGACGCGGCGGCTGGCGCGGCCTCGAGGACCCGGCTCGGGGCGAGCGGCGCGGGCGCTCGAGGAAATAAGCCGGCGGGCCCTCCGCCCCGCCCCTCCGCCCGGCCCCCGCCGCCCCGGCTCGGGGCCCGCACGCGGCGGCGCCTCCGCGGCGCGGGGCGGGGGTCTGGCCCGGGCGCGCAGGCAGGCGCACGGGGGGCAGCGCGGCCCGCCCGGCGCCCCCCGCGCCGCGCCCCAGCCCGGCTCGGGACCCCGGCGTCTCTCCCTTGCGGTCGCTGCGATTGCGCAACCCTTCGGGTTTCAGAGTTCAGTTCTCCAAGGCTTGGAGCTGTCATTTCCCAGAAGATAGAAGAGGGGGCGGGTGGAGACGGGGCGGGACGCAGCCGGAACTGATGGGGGTCACAGTGGCACAATGACCTTGGATGTGGGAGGCGTCCCGGGGGAGCTGGGGCTGGACAGGAGGCTGAAGTGGTCAGCAGGGCAGAGTCGGATAAGGACCGACAGGCGCCACCGGACGCAGAAGCGAGTAGATCATGGTAAACCCGGTGCGAGGCGCCTTGAAGGCTGGCGGGGTGAGGCGTGGGTGGGGCTTTGGGGCCGCGGAGGCAGCGAGTGCTGACAACTCTTTTCAGACACGTGGCAGTGAAGGGATGAGATGGCCACTGTTTTTAAGGCACAAACAAGAGAGAAGGCCCAGGAGAACCAGGGCTTAGAGGGCAGGCCTGGGACAGCGAGCACTCGCAGCATCCTGTTCTCCATCTCTCCGTTTTGTTCGGGGCACCACCCCTCCCCATCGTCCGCAGACCCCAGCCCAGCTGTGGAGCTAAAAGATGAGCCATCTCTGAAAACAGCCTGGCTCCCGCACTTCTGCCTCCGGATGCTGTCCATCTCTCGTCTGTCTGTCTTTCCTTCTGCAGATGCTTTGGGGCCCCCTACTCTGCTAGGGGAACTGAGGGGGAATCACGTCAGCATCTCTGCCCTCCTGGAGCACACCTTCCAGGCCAGTGGGGCCCAGACAATCACAAAGGCCAGAGGATGTGCCCTATGTTGGACACAGTTACCTGCTGTGGAGAAAAATTAAGCCCCGAAGGGGATGGGAGTTAGGAGGTGGTTCTAATTTTAGATAGTGTGGTCAGGGCGGGCTTCACGGGGAAAGTGACAACTGAATAAGGAGCTGAAGGAGAGAGGGAGCCAGGTGGACCTGTATGGGAAGAGCACCGTAGGCAGAGGCCGCCGGCATGTTTGAAGACCAAGTGCAGCTGGGGGAGAAGACAAGGGGGAGGGTATCAGGATGAGAAGGCAGACGGGGAGTGGGGGATGGGGCAGACCACGCAAGACTGCGCGCTTGTCTGTCTGGATGTGCCACCTGGAAGTGCACCCTAACTTGCGGGCAGCCTGAGAATGAAGCCCATTTGTGAATGGCTGAACAGAGAGAGAGCGAGAGGTGAGGAGCCTGGGTTCCTAAGGACCGCGCTGAGCACATGCATTGACTGGTCCTGGAGCTCCTTCCTTGTTAAGTTTATTGAAGCTGGAGTTTATGCTTCCTGCCTTCAGAGGCAGCCTGACACAGATCATTATCTCTCTAGAACCTTCAAGAGATTGTAGTAGTAGGCTTCTTGAGAATTTATCACCTTTGGGTCTTATAAAGATTAAATTTTCCTTACTTTATTTCAGTGCTTTGTCCCCAGTGAGTGTTAGACTGCTTTCAGCTGTAAGTAACAGAAAAACTAATTAACACTGTGGACTATTCAGTGGTCTGGAGTGGGAGGTCTCAGGGGTGGTTTGGTGATCCAGTGATTTTTGGAAGGGTTCAGGTCCTCTCCATCCTTCTGCACAGCTGTCCTCAGCTGGTTGGCTTTTTGTTCATAGACTTGTAGCTTCTTGATTATAGAATGGCTGCTACAGCTCCAGACATCACATCTTCACATGCTGCAACCAAAGGCAGGTAGCAGGGAGTAGGTTGCCAGGGTGACAAGAGAGCTATATATCCTGCACCTGTTTTTTTTTTTTTCCCCATCAGGGAAGAAAAATCTTTTCCAGAACATTTTCCTCCCTCCCTTCTCCCCACCAGACCTTCTCTTATATCTCATTGGCCAGAACTGGATCACATTGGCAAATCCTAGCTGCAAGGGAGGCTGGAAAAAGCAAGCATCTGCGTTTTTTCAGTATCTGTTGTGGTGGTCTGGTCTATAAATTAGGATTAAGTTTGGCTGCAGAGAACAAAAAACCCAGTGACACTGGCTTAAACAAGAGGGGAACTTAATTCTCGCATAAAAGAAGCTGGGGTGGGGTGGGGCTGGTAGGCAATCTGTGGTTGGTGTTGGCAAGTCCATGAAGTTGTTAGGGGTCCAGGCTTTCTCCAGATCTTCACTCCCACATCCCGAGGGTGTGCCCATCCTCAGAGTCCAGGATGAGCTCTAGCCCTCAGCGTAATTCCCTTTATGGACTTCCTAGAAGCCCCTCTGGGCACTGCCACTTATCTCTTATTGGCAAGAACTTAGTTGCAAAGGAGGCTGGGAAATGTAGTCTTTACTCAGGGAAGCAGTGTGCCAGGAAAAAAGTCAGATTTTGTTACTAAGGAAGAAGATTGTGTCTTATGTTGGGTGCCCCAGAAGCAGGCCCTGAGACAAGGATTGTGTGCAAGTGATTCATGAAGGAAACACTCCCAGGAGAAACCAGTAAGGACCTAGATGGAGGGCAGCAAGCAAGGCTCTCAAAGTTCCATGAAGGGTCACTTTACCTGATCTGCAGGGGAGCTCTGGAGGTAAATTGCACCTCAGTTGTCCCCACCCAGGCAGGGGATCTGGGCTGCCACACTTCTATGCCTGTCGGTCATCGGCCAGGGCCCCCCTGGTGACATAACCCAGGCACTTCAGGTTCTCTTTATGTGGGCACAAAGGGGCAGTAGCCCAGGGACAGGCCTCCTGAGAAGAGTCACAGGTCCCCAGATTGGAAGCAAAAGCACCCCATGTGGTAGGGGCAGGGTCTGGAGGGGATCCCAGGGACCTGGGCAGAGCCCCAGGGATCCCTGCAGGGAAAGTGGGTGCCAGGCAGGTGGCATCTCTGTCTCTTAGGTCAGGAGGGAGGGGTGGGAATGGCCGGTGGCCCCGTGAGTGCTTCTGAGACAGTCAGAGCCACGGAAGTCATAAACGGGGGAGACAGACACACGGAAAAGACCAGGGGCCTTGTCCAGGGTCATTGTTGTTAGTAGTGATGATAACTACAATTGGGGAAGATTGATGTTGATCAGGAACCCACAGTTAAGTGATTTTAATTACAGCATTCATTGTTTGAACAGATTTTCTGGAACACAGGAGAATATTTCCTTTGCTGAGAACTGTGTGTTCACTTCCTTTGTCCATCTATCTGTGGGATTGTTGGATTTCCAGCTGATTTGTAGAAGCTCTTTAAACACTGAGGGAGTCGGGCCTGGTCGTCGTGGGTATCACTCATGTTTTGTCTCAGTTCACATACAGTGTTGGTGTGTGGATTGTGCTATTGCGCCAAACACCATGTGCATGGGTGATATGGTTAACTGCACACCCCATCTCCAAGGGGCCCGTCCTCTTGGGTCACATGTACCCCCTCCTGCCCCGGTATTTCCTCTCGGGTCATCAGAAGACTGTCCTCTGCAGCAGGGAGGAACGTTGCAGTGAGCAGGTTCCGGCCCCCAGCCTCCATGCAGAGTAGATGCATCCCCGCCAAGACTGTGCCACGTGTCAGTTTCCTAGTTCCTTAGTCACTGCTCAGTGTGTCGTGAGCATTTTCTTAAAGAGAACTTGGTTTGTGTTTAAGAAACGTAATGGTATATAAAACTATAATGACTTTTAATCATATGAAAAGATATTCAGCACAGAGAGTAAGAGAGTAAATTGATACAACCTTTTTGTAGGGCTGTTTGCAGTATCTATCAAAATTAGCAATGCACATACGTTTCACCCAGCAATTCCACCTCTAGGGTTTACAATAATGATAAATTCACACATGTACACAGAGAAGTGTGTATGGCAGTGTTCATCTGCAGATGTGGATTGTAAACTCTGATATCTCATTTTCTGCTGTCTCTCCCTACAACAGTGCCTGGCACGCCACAAGCACCGATACATATTTTATTGAAAGAATGAAGAGTAAAAGGCTGGAAAAAAAAAATCTAAGTTCCATGGTCGAATAATTATGGTAGCTCTATCTGGTGGAACATTGTGCAGGCATCAAGAAGAAGTGAGAGCCAGCTGTGTGGCGCTGAACCATCTCTAAGGTACAATGGTGTTCAGGGGCAGCAAGGTGTAGAATAGGGCAAATCGTATGCTACTGTTTGTTTAAAAAGAAACAAACGGCATACACACGTGGATGCATACATAAATGTGGAAATATGCAAAGACTGCCTCTGAAAAGCTTCATAAGAAATTGGCCACTGTGGGAGATCAAAATTGCCACCCTGAAATATATCTATTTACTTTATTTTCTCTGACAGACATTTGACCTCCCCCACTAACTGCCTACAGGAATTTAACTCTGGGTATGGACAGACTGGCAGGGTCCTTGCTAAGCCCATTCTTTTCAAAGTTCTGTTTACCAAATATTTACATTTGTAAAAGTATTTCCCTCTGTGTACTGGGAACAGGGGGGGACGACCTTATCTGTGAAAACTCTTATCAGGACAGAAGAAGAAGACTTAAATGTACATACCCTGATTACTATAATTCCTGTCTCTCCGGCCACATTCTCTACAGGTGGCACTGCAAAGCATTGTCTGACAAACATTTACATTTCCCTCTTCATGTAAATTGTCTTTTTCCCCTCTGAAATCCCAAAACACCACCCACCTCCAACATCCTCCTTTGTCTTTAGCTGAAGATGGTATTTAAAATGAGAATCTCTGGATTGTGTTGAGAAACTCAGTATCCCTGGTTTCTCCCATGTATACATGTTACTTGGTATTATTTTCTTCTGCTAACCTATCTTGTTTATTATTTGGCCAGCCATAAGAACCTTAAGGGAAAGGGCAGAGGAGGATTCTCCCTTTTCCCCCACACCACTATAGGGTGGGGGTCAGGAGTGGGAGAGAAGTTTTTCACCATTATACCCTTTACAATGATTGTCGTTTTTTTCTTTATGTAATGTGTGTTACCTATTGGAGATCAGTAAATAAATGAAATGCTGTGCATGACTGCCCTTTGTATCAGTTTCTTCTGTAGTAGGAGGCCCACTATTTCTACAGACACTTCATAATTCTAGCATTCAGTGCAGCCAGAGCAAGCCTGCCCCAGGGCGTGTTTGTTATATTGTTCAGGCTTGTCTTCCTCCCTCTGAGCCTCACCTCTCCACACCCTTCTTTTGCATCAGGCCTCATCGTGTTTCTCCACATTAGAACTTTCAGGAAAGGAGCAGATGAGCTAATCCATACTGTGGTGTGGATGACTGCCGTGGTCACTGCATTGCTCCTCTCAGAAGCATTATCACTTTATTAAGGACAAAGCCTTGAGCCAAGAGGTCTGAGTTCTGATTGAGCAGCTTGAAGGCATCTGCAGCTGTTCAGAGCGCTGAGGAGAGGCCTCCAGCAGCCCCTGAAGGTCCGCACCTGCCCCTTCCTACCCCTTTGAGTAGTAAGAGGCTGGAGAGCAGAGTGGCAGGGCTTTGAGAGGCGGTAACTGTTCATGACCCTCCATCCGCAGAGCCGGATGTGTCTTCCCAGGAGACGGCTAAACGCAGACGCTTGCTGAAGTACCCCTGCCAGCAGCCTGAGAGGACTGGGCGTGAGGGCCCCTGGCCGTGCTGTGCAGAGAAACAAGGGCATGGTGACACTGCCCTCCCCGCTATCCCCAACTCCCCTGGCCCGTGGGGAGTGCGGGCGAGGACGCAGGAGCCAGTCCCAGGAGCCGCAGGCCCCTGCCCCTCAGCCAAGCCCGGGGTCTACTCCCAGAACTGCTCGGGGCCAGTGGGTGTGTGGCCCCAGGCCCTGTTGTCTGAGGTGACAGGAACTGGAAGAGCCGAAAAGCTGATCTCTGCACAGGCCCTTCACAGAGCACCGTCTGGGTCTTCACCCGGGGGCTTCTTCGGGAAGTTGGTGGTTTTCGTAAATCACTTTTTTATAACTTTTATTTTTGGTGAGGAAGATTGTCCCTGAGCTAACATCTGGGCCAGTTTTCCTCTATTTTGCATGTGGGCTGCCGCCACAACATGGCTTGGTAAGTAGTGAGCAGCTCCCTGCCTGGGCTCTGAACCGGTGGACTCTGGGCCACTGCAGCAGAGCACTAGAACTTAACCACTACGCCACCGGGCGGGCCCCTGTAAATTACTTTTTGATGACATTTTCAGTTTCAGATTTTTGACCAGCAACCTCTTACCTGTATATTTGTAAAGAATATCATGTTTCTGTGAAAATGTATTATCAAATAAAATGGGAGGAAAACATGTTTTCTAGCTAAAAAAAAACCCCCAAAACAAAAACATCCCCAGGGCCTCCCAGCAGCTGTCCCATCATCCTCCAGGCACTGCTGCCCACCCCTCTCCCTGCTGCCCAACACCCCTCCCTCCAGGCCCCGATCTCACCCTGGCGCTGCGGGGTCCGGGGATAGGCTCAGGACCTACTCAAGGGAGTGAGTCACGAGGAGCTGTCAGGGGGTCTTGGAGGGAAGCTCTCTAGCTCTTCTGAGAGTCCTTTCCCCTCCCCTTGCCTCGTCTTTGAGAGGAAGCCTATGGCCCAGAGGCTGCTGGTGCCATCCTGCCGCCCTCAGCAGAGCGGCCTCGGGAAGAAGGCAGAGATGAGGCTTGGAAGGAAAGCTGTCCTTGGGGGTGTTACTGACCTGCTGGCTCACGACCACCTGAAGGCCTGTCCTATCTAGACTTCTCAGTTATAAAAATCTATAAACCAACTATTTTTAAGCCAGCCTGAGCACGATTTTGTTACACCAGATGACAAATTCCTAATGGATTGCTTAGGCAAGTACTACTGTGTGCAGGAACCAAAGAGATACCAGGCTGCCCCAGAGGGTCTGCTCGAGCCAGGACTGGGGGACCAGTCTGGGACCACCTCTGCTGCCTCCTGCCTTGAGAAGATCAAATTGGCAGATTCCACCAACTTTGGGCTGAACCAGCCGGGGAAGGGACACCCCACTTCCATCGACTCCAAGCCACAGGGGCCAGGCCAGGCTGTGAGCCCAGATGAGAAGTGACTGCTCCCAGGCCAGACAACCGTCCATTCCCACCTGAGCACCATCCTTTAGCCCCACTTTCGCAGGCTTTTCTCTGAGAAGAGCAGGGGCAGGGGGAGCCGAAGGGAAAAGAGACCTTGTGGGAGGAGAAAGAATCCCTAAGATAGAGACTGGAACCTGGGCCCAGAGGAGACGGCAGCATCTCTGGGGTGGATGGGACACCTTGTGAGGCCTGAGCGCCCTTGACCGACAGCTTTAAGTTTCGCGCGCACCTTTGCCCCTGGCCTCACCAGTGCAGGTGCCCCCATGGAGACCACACGGGGTGAAGCCACAGCTCCTGCCTTCTAGGTATGGAGTGTGCACAGCACGTCTCTGGAAGGACAGTCAGAAACCTGACAGTGGTTGCCTCTGGAGAGGGAGCTGGGTTAGGAGGCCTGACTCGAACTGCAGGGCTCTGGTTCTTTCTGTTATCGCAGGTAGCACAGCAGCTCAGAGCGACCTGGGGCCAGGTTGCCGGGTTTGAGGCGCAGCTCCACCAGCTGGGCCGTGCTGAGCTTTGGGGGCCTCCTCCCTCACGGAGTTGTTGGTGAGGTGCGCTTGCGCTAAAGTCTACACATGTGTAACGCCCTTCGGACAGTGCCTGGCTGTGTACGTGACTGCAATTATTACGATTGCTGTTAAAAAAACTAGGTATAATCTTGGAAGAATGCAGTCTGCTGTGGATTTCTTTTCACAAATGATGAGAAGGCATGGCAGGGACTGAAAGCTGCTGGGCCGTGAAATAAATCTGAGCTATTACTTTGAGCCTTAGCAAGTCAGAGAAGGTGACTCTGTGTTCCTTTTTTAGTCTTCTCCTTGGCAGGGAGAAGTGAGGTCGGATTAGGAGAAGAATATGGATAATCAACCCTTGACTATTGAAAGCTGGTTGGCCACGGCTCTGGGGTGACCGGGATGATCTTTGTCTCTGAGCCTTGGAGCTGGGAATGCTTAGGAGGAAATGCAGCTGCATTGGGCCTTGGGTCTGCATCGGGCCTTGGGTCTGCGTTTTGCGTGCTCCAAGGTGATCTTGGTTTTGGTTTAGGTTGAGCCCTGTAAACCTACACATTTTCCACGCTGTGTCCCTTTGTCCCGCGTCATGTCTGTCCTGAAACCTCTGGAGGAAGGTGCTTTGCTGGTCTCGGAAAAAACAGTGGCCTTGCTGGATGGAGCAAGCTGTTTTTCTAGAACGTGTGGCTTCCTGATCTCTCCCTTGAGGGTGCTTGGGCACATGGGGGAATTCCCAGTGTCCTAAACTCCAGGCCCATAAGCTGCCTGAGGCTCGTGCTGGCTGCAAGTCCCAAGAGAGGGTGTTTTGCTTCTGGAACAGACCCAGGGCTTGGAGCCTTCAGCATCAGGCCTACACTCCCAGCCTCTCAATGGCAAAGCACAGGCTGCAGAGCCCAGGGCCCTGGAATGCAGGTCTGGACCACGCTGGGGCCGCTAACGGTCGTTTTCTGAATCAGTGAGGGTGAGGAGGCAGCCTTTCTAGCTTGAATCCAGTGAGACTGAATTCTTTGAGATGCAAAACTGGAAATGGAGTTCTTTCTAACAGAGATATGAGATGGGAAACCGAGGGGTTGCATGTATTCCTGTCACCAAGGAAAGACTTCTCACGACATAGTTTAGGGAGAGACTGACATAGATGTGCTCAGAAGCCAGGAAATCTGAGCAGATGAGGTAACCAGCACTACCTAGTAGAACTTTCTGATGAAAATATCCTGTATCTGCACAGTCCAATATGGTGGCCACCAGGTGCTTGGAATGCGGTTAGTGCAGTTGAAAAACTGAATTTTTATTTTTACTTAATTTTAATTGATTTAAGTATACCTAGCCACTTGTGGCTAGTGATTACCATATTAGACAGCACAGTTATAGCCAATCAACTTTTCACTACAGCAGTGATTTGGGGAAAGTAACATTCTGGGAACTGTGTTTCAGACACAATGCTAGATGCTTCCTGTAATAGAATTATCTCATTTAATCTCCACAATTTGGAGAAGTAAACTGAGGGCCAGAGAGAGGTTAAGTGACTTGCCCAAGGTCGCATCACTAGCGAGCGTCCGGGGGATCCACACTCAGGACTGACCCAGCCTTCCTCCATGCACTGTCTTGATCATTCCACAACCAGAGACTCCAAAGGGACTGGAGGGGTTTAGATTACAGCAACAAAACTAACTGAGGGCCGGGTGACGCGACTTTGTGGTCAGGGGAGTTGGGATTCTTTTATTTCAAGAGAAGAATGCTGAAGGAGTCACTCAGTCTTTGGTACTCAATTGAAAGATGGTTTTTTAGAGGAGAGGTGTCTCTGTCAGCACTCCAGCTTCATTTTATCCTGGTTGACATGGGGGACATGGAAGAATATGAGAAAGCCTTGGTTCTGACGTGGGGGCATTTCTCTCCACATCCCAAGGGGCTGTTGGACTTCGGGTCCCCGTGAGGCTGACTCTGGTCCAGGATGAACTGGACAGCTGGGCCTTAGGACACTGTGTGAGTAGCGTTTAGGCTAACCAGGAACCGGTGGCTCCTCAAGAAAGAGCCTATATTTGAATTATTTGGTGATCTCAACACGAATTGTTAGCAAAAGTACAGTGTGGACAGCCGGTTTGCCCGACTTCTCTGATGCAGGCGCTGCTCAGCTGGAGGGAGGAATAGAACTAGTGTGCGTTCCCTGCTCCACTGACCTGTGGGTATGAAACAAGTATTTTTTTAAATCCACCTTGTGTTCTCATTTAAAACTAAAAGTAATTTAGATTGTGTGGCTTTGAGAAAAATTTCTTCTCTTGCAAAGATATGCCGAGCCCATTTTGACACATAATTGCCAACAGATGGTTTTTTAAATGTAATGAAATGGATACAGTACTGCATGTATTAGATTTTGCAATTTTCCAAAGTAAGCCCTCATTTTTGGCACGTCATGCAAGTTAAGAACTCAACATCTTTATAGATCAATTATACATTTTTTGGTGAATTCAGCATGGCATTTTGTTTTTCCATCAATCACTTAAGACAGGATATTTGCCATTCCCAGAGTGAATTAACATTCTACTTGGTGATCTGTACACTGAGATGTAAAACAAATTACAAATTGAGACTGTTTTAATTTTCCAAGCAAAGGATATTTAAGTAAAGCTTGAAATTGTAAAATTTATTCTTTCCTGTTTGTGAAGATGGTATATTCATTACAGAGTGAAATAAAGGATTTTAAAGTTTTTTCCTGACTGTAATACTTAGAATTTTATGTTCTTCAAAGAAAAATCCCTAATAGTTGTTAATGTTTGTATACCATGAATCCCTGGAGTGATGAACTTATGAAATTCTGTTTGTGACACTAGTGTTCACCAATCAAACTTGTGATGCATATGCTGGCAAGGCAGCCAAAACCAGTTCTGCGCACCACAGGGGAAGGCATCTGCGCACATGCAGCAACCTCGAGAACAGGACAACGGGTGAGAAAACCCATGTTCTATTTTCCCTCCTCATCATTTTTTCACAGGGCACATGACGTGGTATCATCTAATAGTGAGATGAAGTACTGACGAGATCACCTGACTGGTAAATAGATGACACAATCACCTAGACAGCTTACACACAGGCAGAGGATGGCTGAGTTCCTTGGACTGTAATAATGGATGGATCTTCACGCCCAGAAGCTACTCAAGAAGAGCTGGATTTGTGGTGGGTTTAGAAGAGTCAGCACCTTGTGAGAACATCAAGGGGCAGACTGTTCCAGGCAGAAGGGCTAGCCTAACTGAGTTGTAGGGAGGGACAGCAGTGAGGCTGGCTGGAATGGCGCCCGTGGCTGCCTGAGGTAAAAGAGACAGGTGGAAGGCCTTGAAGCCCAGACGTGGGCAGTGTCCTTAGAGCTTCCTCGGAAGTTCCTGCCCACCGAGGCTGAAGAGAGCTCACAGTGCACAGGGTGGGCTGGATCATATGAACATTATTTTTTGGAAACAAATGCTAGTGCAAAAATGGTTTTCATGGGTAAATAACAGAATTCTGACCAGGCTTTAGGACAAGGAGGTACTATTGGCGGCTAAAATGAAATTCTATCTTCGGATTCTTAAAGGACTAACAAATATGGTATAGTGCAAAGGCTCCGGTCTGAGAGTCAGGAGGAATGAGGTCTAGTCCCAGCCCAACCACCCAGACCGGCCCCAGACTCCTCTGTGTATCATGCCGTGTGTGGGACGGACCAGATGGTAATCAGAGGGGACTGCCAGTTGGAACTCTGGGGTCACAGTCTCCCTTAGCCGTGTCTCCCCAGGGCGCAGAGACTGGCTGAGTTGTTTCTTTGGACCTCAGTGACACCTTGCCACCTTCTACAGGAGGCTTTGTGGCCTCTTCCCAGCATCCAGGTATCATACATGGCCTTGTTACCATGTATGATATTTTTGGTTTTAAAAAATCCAAACCAAAAAAAGATCAATAGTTTAATTGAAATGCCTATTATCTGAATTAAATGAAACAATCAAATGTTTGAAATTTGATAAACGAGATGACTCCTATTTCAAATGGTGAGTAAACTGATGTAGCAGTCAGTGTGGGCTAGGATATGCTGCAATCACGGACACTGCCTAGATCTCGGGGCTGACCTGTTGCTCTCACTACAAGTCCACTATGGGTTGGCTGGGGGCTCTGCCCGTGTCACGTGCTCCAGGGAGCAGGCCGATGGAACAGCCTCTTCAGGGGCGTGGCTCTTTGCTGTGGCTGAGGGGAAAAGAGAGCAGGGGAACTGTGCTCAGGCTCTTGAAGTTCCTGCCAGAAGTGACATGTCACTTCTGCTCACCTTTTATGGGCAGAGCACGTCAGGTGGCCATGCCTAACTTCTTCAGGGGGAGGAAGGTATAGTATCACTATGTTCCCCAGAAGGTGGACAGCTGGAAATACTTGGAACAGCACAGATGCCTACCACATCAGGAATTGCCAGCCGAGGCCCAATTGCATCGAGTCTTTTGTATATTGTACTAGTCTGCTGGGGCTGCCGTAACAAAGTACTACGGACTGGTGGATTAAACAGCAGAAATTTATTTTCTCACAGTTCTGGAAGCTAGAAGTTTGAGACCAAGGTATCGGCAGGGTTGGTTTCATCTGAGGCCTCTTTCCTTGGCTTGTAGACGGCTGTCTTCTCCATATCTTCACATGGTCTTCTCTCTGTGCATGTCTGTGTTCTCATCACCTCTTATTGTAAGGACGTATCGGGTTGGGGCCCACCCTAATGACTTCCTTTTACCTTACTCACCTCTTTAATGGCCCCCATCTCCAAATACTGTCAGAAGTACTAGGGGTTAGGACTTCAGTACATGAATTTTGGGGGCAATAATTCAGCCCACAACGATACCTTGTTAAAATATGGGCCTGTCTCACTAACTGGGGCCATCACAACAGTAGGGAGATGCAGAACTTTTTGATACATCTTATCTCTATACTTGGTGCCAAAAGTCTAACGAGATGAATTTCTGGCTATAACCTGCAAGATGGATATAAAGAGATGCTGTGATTAGAATAATAAAAAAGCATTAAGAAACTTAAATTTAATTGCAGGCCTGCAGAGGGTTTTCCTAACTCATTTCATACCCTAAACTCTCTCCTAACACATTAAATACTACAGAGTCCAGAAGACTGATTTAACTTTTTACTGGTTTTAATAATTCTCTTGTGATATGTGTTAGAAAACCCATAGACTGGGTTACTCTTATTGAATATTTCCCTGCTATTAGACATTAATCTAGGCTGGTGGTTCTCAAACTTGGGCGTGCATCAGAATCCTGGCAGGTCTGGGATGGTTGTGCATTTCTGACAAGTCCCCAGGTGCTGCTGATGCCGCTGGTCCCAGACCTGGACCAGGCTTCCAGCACCACTGGCTGAGGAGGTTGCAGTTGGGGGCATGGAAAACCATCTGTGTTTGCGTCGCCTGTCTGGGTGCCTGTCTGGGGTACCGGACACAGCCAGGTTAATGTAGGCACACCCTTCAGCACCTTCCAGGTACCAGCAATGCGCAAGAGTCAGAACTGTGAGTTGTCCAGCCAGGGCTAGCTCTTTTGTATTGCCTAATCACCACACAAACCATGTGATGTTATGTGCTCTGCACAAGGCCTGCTTCCTCTTGGCCCACTCTTCAGTCATTTTGTTTTTGTTTTTAGAGTAGAGGATCCTGGTAGACCATTCTTTTTAACAGTTATGCCAATTCCACCAAAGTCTCAAGGAAAAAAGACTTACCCAATCCCTTTTCCATTTCCAACTGTGCTGTTTTTCATAAACAAAATTTCCTGGGCCAAGGTGTTAACTGTGACCACTTCTGCTTTGGGAGTCACGGAGCTCCTGCCAAGACCCCGTACTCTGGCCTGCTCTCATTCTCTTCTTGATATCTTTGCCCTCCTGTTTGGGGCTGCACACTCAGGCTGTACCCTCAGGAGTAGTGACAGCTGGGGAGGCGACAAGTGTGTATGCCCAGAGGACACAGCTGAGGCAAACACTGCGCTCTGCCTACCCAACATCCGTTCTCTTTTCTTCCTTACTGCCTAGGCCCGGTGTCATCCAGCGGGGTGCTATGTCTGCTAAACACTGTGCCAGCACCCTTGCAGCTAGGGGTGGCTGTGTGACCTGATGCCAGCCAATGACATGCAAGTTGTTGCTGCATGGGGCTTCCTGGAATGGCTTTTTTTTTTTTTTGTGAGGAAGATCGGCCCTGAGCTAACATCTGCCAATCCTCCTCTTTTTGCTGAGGAAAACTGGCCCTGGGCTAACATCCACGCCCATCTTCCTCCACTTTATATGGGACGCCTCCACAGCATGGCCTGACAAGCGGTGCGTTGGTGCGTGCCTGGGATCCGAACCAGCAAACTCCAGGCCGCCGCAGCACAGCGTGTGCACTTAACCGCTTACACCACTTGCCGGCCCCTGGAATGGCTTTTAAAAGGGGTCTGGCTCCAATGGTGGTCTTATAACCCTTTGCCTTTCACCCTTCTATTTCCGTCCTGGAATGCAGATGCTGGGCTTGGAGGTGCAGCAGCCACTTTACTATCACAAAAGCTCTGCACTGAGGAGGTTGGAGCAGGAAGAAAGGAGACTGCCTCTCTAACGACCTTCCCCAGCAGTTGCCGGACTCCAGACCTCCTCTTATGTGAGAAAACAAGGCCCTGACTCGACAAGGCCTCTGTTTGCCAGGTCGTCAGTACTTCCAGGGCTCTGCCTGCCTTAGGCAGTGTGGCCTCTGGGAAAGATGAGGAGTGATGGGGAGGACAGGAGAGTGCTCCCTGCCACTGACAGTGACAATGGGAATAAGCATCGTAGCAGCAGCATTGACCAGGATCTCCTAAGCACTGCCTCTAGGTCAGGCAGGATGCCAAGCCCTGGACTGGTCAGTTCACAGATGAGGAATCTATAGTTCTGAGGGTTTTAGTCAGCCGGAAAGTGGTGGAGCTGGGATTCTAGCCAGGTCTGTCTGACCTCCACCCCTCATCATCACTCTTCACCCCTCCCACTCTGGTCCTGAGGCCTCTGCCTTCAGTGTGTGGAGTTGGGTCTCCAGGTTCATGGCCCTGGCTTCCATGGCTTGCATCTTTCTGTTATGGACGGAATGTTTGTGTCCTCCCAAAATTCATACGTTGAAGCCCTAACCCCCAATATGATGGTATTTGGAGATGGAGCCATTGAGAGATAATTAGGTTTAGATGAGGTCATGAGAGTGGGCCCTCATGATGGAATAGTGTCCTTCTAAGATGAGGAAGAGAGACCAGAGCTCTCTCTCCACCGTGTGAGGACACAGTAAGAAGGTGGCTGTCTGCAAGCTAGGAAGAGAGTTCTCACCAGGAACTAACCCTGCCGGCACCTTGATCTCAGCCTTCCTGCCTCCAAGACTGGGAGAATTAAACGTCTGTTGTTGAAGCCCCCCAGTCTATGGTAGTTTGCTATAGCAGCCTGAACTGATTAAGATACCCTCCAGCCTGAGGCAGGCTCCTCTCCCCACCAGCCTCTCCTACTCCTTCTTTAGATGGAGCTACTCCTCCAGGGTGGTCCCCACTGTGTGCCCCTCCTCCCCACCGTCCCCATCGTCCCCTCTCTGGGCTCCTGCGGTACAGCGGCTACCCTTGCAGAGGATGGCGCTCATGGGTCCTCTTCCCTGGATCTCATCGGATGGAGAGCTGGCACCGGCCTCTCCCTAGAGTCTGATTGATCAGAGCTGCAGACATGTCTATTCCTCACATTGTATCCTCCTCATTTTGTTTGGTATCAGTTTCTAGAACACTTGAGATGCTGTTATGTAAACATAAGTACCAGAGGGAAACAATATCAGGTTACACATAAATTATAAGGAAAATATGTACAATATTTATAAATTATAGAACCTTGGAGTTGGGAGGAGTTTCGGGCACCATCCAGCCCCACCCCTTCGCCTGAGGACGGCAAACCCAGGAAGTGGGTGGGGTGGGGAGGGGGTTGGAGGACTTTCGAGGGAACTGGGAGCTGAACATTCTCTTTAAAAAGGGTAAATTGTTTGTCTCCCATGTACCTGTGCAACCATTTTCCAAATGTATCAACACACTGTTGTGATTAATATCATATGGATTCCTTCAAAAGCATGACTGAACTTGGAGGTTTTGACCATGAAGAATTTTCTGGGGGGTGCATGAGTGTGTGTAGAGGGTCTTCATAACCCAGGAGTCGTGAGCCCCTCCTGGGGCAGAGCTGCTGTGTGCTGCTCGTTCTGCTGAGGAAGCTCCTGGGGAGCCTCGGGGCCTTCCTTGTCTTCAGTCCAGCTCTGCCTCTGGGTGACTTCTGCCGTGGCCCCGTCCACTTCAGTGCAGCTGAGGATAAGCCCCTCCAGCATCTAGAAATCAGCAGTCATAGGTCCTGGTACTTCTTACCCTGTTGTGACTTTGGGTGGCAACTCGTCCTGGTTTGCCTGGGACTATCCGGGTTTTAAAATGGAAAGTTCTGTGTCTGGAAACCCCCTCAGTCCCGGGCAAACCATGGTGGTTGGTCACCTAACCTGTACCTCTCTACTCATTTTCAGGCTAAGCAATGTGTTTCCTAAAATGTTTGTCTTAGAACGAGGTGTCTACATCTCCTACCATCCTGGTCCCCTCACGGGCACACGCTCTAGTTTGTCAACGTCACTCTTACCTTGCAGCCCCTGGAATAGAGGAGACTATTAGTGTTGAGCGGCCCGTCTGTCAATGCATCCAGTTTTTAACTGCCTGGACCAAGCCATTGGCTCACAACTGCACGTGTGATCAATGAAAACCGCAGGCTTTTTCTGTCAAGCCAGGCTTCTCCGCTCACACCCTGGATTTGGCAGTTGGCCTTTTCAACTGCATGGCAGCTTATTTCTTAATTTGTCCTAGTTTAACTTTTCAGTTTGGGCCCAATCATTGTTCCTGTTCAGGTGATGTGAATTGTGAGCCTGTGGCCCATCTTGTTGCTGGTCTCACGCCTGAGTGTGGCTTCTGAACATTTGGTAAACACGTCTTCCCTGTCCTCATCCAAATTGTTGATTAAAATGGTTGAGAAGGAGCCCTGGGGCACACCACCTGAGACTCCCATTTAGATTAATATCAATCTGTCAATTAAAAAGCTATAGTTTTCTTGTTCAACCACCTGGGAATAGATCTAACTGTTTTGGCCCTTAGGGTAACCCCAGAGGCTTTGAGCACATGCTCAGGAAAAATCGAGATCCCTTAAGGGCTGAAGCCTTTTCCAGAATGTCTAGGGTGTCCTTGGGTCAACCCCACTCTGAACGAGCACAGATAGTTGAGGCATTGACCCTGTTATCAAGGGGATGGTTTCCTCCCAGCAAAAGCCTAGTCTTCCGCTGACTCCCCTCTCCACGCACAGGTCTCTGAGTCACCTCCTCTCACCAGCAATTATTCTGCAAACTCCTGGGGAGTTCAGATTGATTTACTTAGTATTTCAAGATTTTATTCTATCACATAAAGAAATTGGTACAGTGGGATAAACCTTCAAGGGTAACCTTTTAGAACTTGTGTTTTAACCGTTTTGTTCCTCTACATGATCTTGTAGCCTCAATTGAAATTGAGTTAATACCTATGGAGAAATGCCCAGAGCCTGCGTGTGCAGCTCCATTTTGTAGGGCTCGTGTAACCAGCTCCCCAGTCAAGATAGAGATCACATTCATCACCCTGGAAAGGGCCTACCCTCACCCTTCACATGGTCCCAGGCTCTAACACTTGGACAGGTCATAGACACTATGCAAATATAATTGGGATAGAATAAATAGCCTATAAAAATAAAATAAGATGGATACACATGATTTGAAAATACCTACAGTTTAAAATTTTCCATCCCTCTCCAGGGGGCAGGTAACCAAGTGTTTACTACATTGTTTTCCCACAATTCCCATTGCATAATTTTCTTTAAACAGTTCAGTATATCATACCAATTAAAACATTTATTCTGTGTTGTAACTTGTAGTATTTTAAAAACATGTATGTAAAATTGAACTGAGTTGGAGACAATCTGCCTGGTCATGAGTGTCCTTAGGTAGGTAAGGACCAACATCATGGTCGTTGGCTAGCAGAATTGACCCACAAGGCCTGCAGCCAGCAGAGGTGCACCCCGGTGCAGGAGTGGGCGCCAGCCAGCTACTGGTTATGGAGACCTGCATTTGCCAGCGTGTTGCTGATGGCCGTGGCCGACATGCCTGCAGGTGTGTGTGGAATGTGAGTGAGTGGTGTGGCCTGGCCTTGCAAATAATGAAGACTTCTCTTGTTGCAGGAGATGAACTGGGCTGGCCCATTCATCATAGGAGGACAGAAGACAACCCTATATAACTCCACTAGGTAAAAGTGCTCGATGTTTATTCATATGAGGGTGACATTAAGAAAACTCTGGGAAGTTCAAGTCCGATAGCAAATTACACTTTGGCTATCCTGTCTTGGGTTCAGCTTTGGTGTTTTTGCCCAGCTATGGTTAGGTGATACTCAGATCACTGTGTAGCAATGAAGAAGTACTAGTAACAGCAATAACCACCACCACCATCATGATGATAATGGAAGCAATTGACTGACTGCTCACCCATGCTGGATGCTGTGCTAAGGAGCTTATGTAGACCATCTTAACTAATTCCCATGGCAGCACCATTTCTAGATGAAGTAATTGGAGTCAGACAGGTTAAGTAACTTGCCTCGTAGGGTTATACCACATTAAAAGCAGAATTTGTACCAGGCATACCAGTCAGTGTCCCAGGAGAGAAGAGATGGCAAACTTAATTTGGGCAGTTGGAGGCAAGTGTAGCACAGGTGTGGGCAGGGACTAGGGAAACTGCAAGGGCTCCTAACAATGGGGGCGTGTGCTTCTAGGCCCGTGGGGCAGAGGAGGAACCCGGGGACAGTGAACGATGTGGAGAGGGTCTCTTTCAGGAGCTGTGGTCTCTGGTTGAGAGGCACTGCCGAGTGGAGATGGTGCCCCGGGAGAATCGATGCCCTGACCTCGTAACACTTGCCTGCTTCCTCCCCACTGGGCTCTCCACTGACAGCCCAGGGGAAGCAAGAGGTGGAGCCCTGTGGATGCGGTGGGTCATAAGGGTTGGAAATGTCGTCTCTCAGTCTATGGCTTGTTCTTTTCATTTCATGTATGCTGACTTTGTCCTACATATGTTACATTTTAATGTGATCAATTTATCTTTTCTTTCATGGTTTGTGCTGTTACATCTTATTTAGGAAATTTCTTTCCTACTCCAATGTCATAAAAATAGACTCTTATTTTCTTCTAAAGGTGTTAAGATGTTGTTTTTCACATTGGGTCTTTATCATCCATAATTTTGCATATGTGTGTGAAAAAGTTATTTTTCCCCCAAATCAATAGCCAGTTGTCCAGCATCATTTATTGGTCTGAATTGTAACGCCCCCTCTGTCACAAATGGGTTTTCATGTGTGCGAGGACCTGCACCTAGATGTGCTCCTTGGTCTGTTTGTCTATCTGGGCTCGTTATTTTATAAGCACCTGGCACTCATTATTTTCTTGTTTCTCACCTTCAGAAGTCACATAATCTGGAAGAGTCAAGAGTGATCCCTTCTTCTCCTCCTCCAATTTTTTTCTTTTTTTTTTCTTTTTTTGTGAGGAATACCAGCCCTGACCTAACATCCGATGCCAATCCTCTTTTTTGCTGAGGAAGACTGGACCTGGGCTAACATCTCTGCCCATCTTCCTCCACTTTATATGGGACACCGCCACAGCGTGGCTCGACAAGTGGTGCGTCGGTTCGCGCCTGGGATCCGAACCGGCGAACCCCCGGCTGCCACAGCGGAGTGTGCGCTTAACCGCTTGTGCCACCGGGCAGGCCCCTCCAATTTTTTTCTTAACTGTACTTTTCCTTTTGTTCTTTGCTATTAATTTGAGGATGAATTGACAAATTCCATGAAAAAAAATCTGAAGGGGTTTTGATTGGAATTGCATTGCATTTATTGGTTAATGTGGAGAGAAATTACTTAAGATGTTAAATTTTACCGTTTGTGGTAAATGTGTCTACTTGTCCCCTCATGTCCTTCATTATAGTTTGATAATTTTCCCTGGATCTTGCACAGTTTTTGTTAGATTTTTTTTTCCTATGTAAGTACCTGGTGGTTCTCTGTGTTGTATTAAGATTGGAATCCTCTTTTCCATTACATTTTTATGAGTTGATTCTGGTCTAAATACATTTGTTTTTTGTCTGTTGATCTTGTATTTAGCAACCTGTTAAACTGTCACATTAGTTATATGAGTTTTTAAGAATCTCTTGGATTTTCTATGTTGTGGTAGGATTCTAAGAAGAAAATTTTCCAAGAAAATTCTAAGATAGTCCCCAAGATATTCACCTTCTGGTATACATACCCCGTATAATCCCCTCCTCTGGGATTCACAGGGCAGGACCTGTGAATATGGTGGGACAAATAGTCACTCCCTTGATTAGGTTATTTTATATGGCAAAGGTGATGAGATAGTCACTCCACTATTATATCGTATAAGACTCAGTCTTAGCCCACAGAAGGGAGAGATTCTCCTGGTGGCTTTGAATAAGTATTCTGTCACAGTGTGGGCCATGTGGCAAGAGACTGCAGGCACCTTCTGGGTGCTGAGAGAAGCCCCCAGGTGACAGCCATAAGGGAAATGGAAACTTCAGTCCTACAACCACAGGAACTGAATTCTGCCAACAACCATGTGAGGTTGGAAGAGGACGCTGAGCTCTGGCTGAGAACAGAAGCAGGGCCCCACCTTGATTTCCACATTGTGAGACCCTGAGCAGAGAACAAAATTCCAACCTATAGAACTGTGAGATAATAAATGTGTGCTGTTTGAAGCTGCTATATGAGTGGTGATTTGTTACCCAGCAACAGAAAACAAATGCAGACATAAACAATTATATTGTCTTCAACTAATGGCAAGATTGTTTCTTCCTTTCTAACACTTACACATTTTATATTCACCTCTGGTCATGTGCTGGCTAAAACCTTGGGTTAAATAGAAGAGATGGTACTGAAAATCCTTCAATTTTTCTTGATTGTGAGGAAACACTTCTAATGTTTCATCATTAAGTATAATATTTGCTGTAATTTTTGGGAGGACATTTTTTATGACCTCTTGAGTTTTCCCTTCTATTCCTACTTTGCTAAGAGTTTATTTTCTAAATATGAATGGGCTTTAAAATCGTTAAATGAATTTTCTGGACCTATTGAAGTAATTATATGTTTTTTCTTTTTTAACATGTTAACCTGGCTCCTACATTGATAGACTTTCTGAAGTTAAACCATCATTCATTCTGGCAATAAACCTTACCTGTTTATTATTTTTTGTTTTAAGTTTCAGTACATTGCTGGATTTAGTTTGCTAATGTTTTATTTAAGATTTTTGTTAATTTTATTCAAATATTTGGCAAAACAATTGTAAAACCATCAAGGATTGTTACTTTTTTTCCCTTTTAAATAGACTTTTTAAAATTTTTTATTTATTTATTTTTTTTAAGAGCAGTTTTAGGTTCACAGCTAAAGGGAGCAGAAAGTACAGAAGTCTCATATACTCCCAGTCTCTCCCCACCTGCCCAGGCTCCTCCATTATCAACAGCCCCCATAGAATGGTACATTTGTTACAACTGATGAACCTACACTGACGCATCATTATCACCAGAAGTTCATAGTTTACATTAGCTTTCACACATGGTGGTGTACATTCTATGGGCTTTGACAAATGTATAATGACATTATAGTATCATACTGCTCTAAAAATCCTCTGTGATCTGCCAATTCATCCCTTCCTCCCTCCAACCCCTGGCACTCTGATCTTTTCCGTTTTACTTTTTCCAGAATGTTATATAGTTGGAATCATACAGTATGTAGCTTTTCAGATTGGTTTCTTTCACTTAGTAATATGTATTTAAGTTTCCTCTGTGTCTTTTAATGGCTTGATAGCTCCTTTCTTTTTAGCACTGAATAATACTCCATTGTCTGGATGTACCACAATTTATTTATCCATTCACCTGCTGAAAGGCATCTTGGTTGCTTTCAGGTTGTGGTAATTATGACTAAAGCTGCTGTAAACATCTGTATGCAGGTTTTTGTGGACATAAGTTTTCAACTCTTTTGGGTAAATACCTAGGAGCGTAATTGCCGGACTGTATAGTAAAAATATGTTTATTTTTGGGAGAAACTGCCAAACTGTCTCCCAAAGTTGCTGTACCATTTTGAAGGATGTTGCTTTTTTTAGTGGTTGAATTTGTTTTTATTGTTATTACTGATTCAATTTGTTTTTAAATGCTTATAGATCTTTTCAGGTGTTTTTCTTCTTCTTGAGTCAAGTTTGGTTTTCTATATTTTTGTAGAAAATTGTCTACTGCATCTAATTATTTATTGTCCTATTGTTTATAGTATTCTTTCATGAAATGAAAAAAAATTTCCTGTACTAGTATTTATATTTAATTTTCATATTTAGTGTTGTTGATCTGTGCCTGTTCTCTTTTATTATTGACCAGTTTTGGGAGATTTTTGTCGATTTTACAAATCTTTAAAGAGTCAGCTTTTGATTTTATTAAACCTAGTTTGCTATTTTTTTTATTTCATTCATTTTGGTTCTTATGTTTATCAGTTCCTTCCTTCTACTTTATTTTATTACTATTTTTATAACTTCTTGAACTGAATGCTTAGATCATTAGTTTTTAATTTCTCTTCTTTTCTACTATATTTACTTTTCTCCAAGTTCTGCATTAGTTGCATTCCACATATAGGATTTTCTTTGGCATCCATTTCTAAGTATTTTGTAACTTTTAAAACGGCATTCAACTCATGAAATATTTAGAAAACTGTTTCTTATTGTCCAGATACATTGATTCATTTTTAAAATTTGTTTTTTATTTTTTATTGTATTTTGGGGGGTTGGAGAACTTCATCTCTGTGGTACTGAGTTTTTGTAGTCACTGAGATTCCTTCTGTTGTTGGTCAACTTTTGTAAATGTTCTACTTTTATAAATGTTTCAAGTGTGACAGAAAAAAATATACCCCTAATGTGGGGACGTGGTTCGATTATCTCAACTTTTTGAAACTCTAATTCCTTTTTGGTATCCTTACAGGGTGGTTTGTCTTTTCTTAGATCACAGGGCTTTTTGGTTCCCAGACTAGCTCTTAGTTTTATTTTTTGGATCAGGATTCCTGTGCTCCGCGGATAACGTAAATGTGATACACCATCCCTACAGATGGAAGGCCATTGAAGAATTTAGGAGACCCCAATTTGGGAATATAATCACTCTGAATGGAGAAACTAAAGTATGTAAAGTGTGATGTATTGGAGGAAGTAGGACTGGGTGAAGTAAACTCTTTTATGTGCTAAAAACAAGATTGCCCTTTGACTTCTTGATGAAGGCAAGTCATCTTAAATGCTTAAACCACTTGACTTAATATTTAATAAGGATGCACCTTTAATTGATGTTAATCCACCATAGTTCTCAGCTCAATTACCTTTTGACTCGTTTATTTTCTCAGGTCATGAAAGAAGATAGGTGGAAGCTCTCCACTGAAGCAGGCCAAGTGCACCCCGTTGCTCTGAGCTGGCTCACCCCCGTCCTCTCCCAGCCCATCTTCTTCCTCCAACTCAAAACAGTACCTTGTGACTTTTATAAAGATTTCTATCAAAAAAAATTAATCTTTGAAATTATTATCTTTATTATTGACAGGTAGGACTTTTTTGTTTATACTAATCCCCAGCTTGACTCATAATATTGTACATATCGTAGGTGCTCCACAAACCAACTGGTTCAGAAAGAAGTAACACTACTAATGATCGCTAACGTTTTTTGAGCATTTGCTCTATGCCAGGCGCTGGGATGAGAGCTTTAAATGGGGTCTTATCTGATCATCAGGCCAATTCTGTGAGATGAGAGCAGATTGTTTATTCTAAAATTTAGAGCTTGGCAAGATTTGAATCTTCATTAACTGTTGCTCTGCTGGCTCACTCTGTGCAGATTCTTTCTTTTGTTGTTCCCTTATGCTCTGCTCTTTATCCTGACCTTGACCTTGAAATGTAAGGTAGTTTGATTGACTTGAGAGAACAGTTCTTGCAGGTATAAACATAATTTTAAAAAGAACTCTTTCTCATTTTGATGCCATCACAGGAACCTTCTTCTTCTTCATCATTGGTAGGATGTCCAGAATGGGTAGGGCATACTTAGATCACCTTAAAGCCACATGACAGAGGATGGAGAAGGAAAGAAGACAAGTCCTAAGCTATAAGGATTCATGGAATAAATGAACAAATGATCAGAACTGTAGCTTCTATTTCACAGTGCTGTGTAACGGAGAGAATATGAGCTTTGGGATTAAAACAGATTTGAAATGGCATCTGCAGCTCACTGGTGATGTTGTCTTGGACACATTACATAAGCTCTCTCAGTTGCCTTGAGGGAAAAAAGAGTAGAAAAGAAAAAAGTTTTGGTGCGAATGAAATCTCATACTATAAGAAAAATACGTTATAACAACGTGCTGTGGTAAGTCAGAGCGTTATTGTGAACTGAAGTCCTTAAAGGCACTTTGCTCTAGCACTGCTAATGATGGAGAACAGTAGGGGGGCAGTTTTCCCAGTACTCACTCTCTTGTGCACCCCCTCCACCCAAAATTGGTCTCTATAAGGAAACAGAACTCCCGGGAGGGTAGCTGACTCCATGTCTTGGGTGGAGAAAACCTTGGGATTGATCTGGAGTAAAACAAAAATGATTTCCAGGACTCCAGAGCCGTGCTGAAAAGAGAGAGTTGACCTAGAGAGGTTCCCGCCTGCCTTTGGAAGTACGAATATCACAAAGAAAACGGTAATTATAGTCAATTGGAAGAGTTGAATTTGTAAAAAGTTAATAATATTTAAACAAGAAAAGTTAATATAAAATGAACTAAAAGGAAGTTATTGTAGAAAAATGGCTGCGATGATGCGTGTTTAATTTTGTGTTGATTGTGCTGAGTAGGAGAGCAGTAATACGTGCGGGCTTTTCATTTCTTCCCTTGGGCCACGTTTACTTACAAACACTGGGTATGGATGTGCGCTTGTTTCTGTCTGAGTGAGGAGGGAAGCTGAAGGGCACTGCTGGGTTTGGCTCTGGCACTGGCGGGGTGGGCTCTGTGAGTCTGTGGGAGAGTGGGCTTCGGGCTTCCTGATAGGCAGCGATGGCAGCGGGGTGCTCAGAGGCCTTGGACTCACAGTGGTTGTGCCTTCTGGTGACACCACCTTCCCCTTTGCTCTCCTGGCCAGAGGGTGGTGGTGTCTTCCTGCAGCTGCCAATCTCCAGTAAACTCACCTCCCCCTTTTTGTTCCTCCAGCGTCTTAGTGACCAAGTCTCTGTGTTAATTGCCTGTGTCTAAAACACCCCAAGTGGGTTTGGATTTCCTGACTGGACACTGAGTGATACTGCCTGCCTTTTCTTTTGGCCTGGGATGTTTGTATTATACTTGGAAGGTACTGAAATAAGTAGTACTGCATTCCCTATAGCTTACAGAAGGCATAAGAAGTATATAAAAAATTAGGAAACCAATTGGGTTGATATTTTAGAGTAGCTTTAAGGGTTTTGTAGTCAACGTGTTTGTGTTTGAAGTGTTCAAATATTAGTTATGCTAAATTTTTAATTGTAGCTTAAATAAGGTAATTTAAGTATATGATCATTGCTTAAATGTATAAGAAAATGTGATTTTCAAAGTTTTGTTTATTACCGTTGTAGGTTTAGTAAATTGAACATTAAACAAAATACAAATAACGAGTGTTCATTATATGGAGAATTTCTTAAATAAAAAGATTGTAATTTCCTTTTTTTGTGCATGTGTTGGAAATATTTGTGAGTAATAAATGAATTATGGTCTGAAAAGCAGGATACAAACTTTCTCCTTAAACAAACACTCAACATTTTTTTTGTTGTTGAGGAAGATTAGTCCTGAGCTAATATCTGTTGCCAATCCTCCTCTTTTTGCTCAGGAAGACTGGCCCTGGGCTAACATCCGTGCCCATCTTCCTGTACTTTATATGGGACACCGCCACAGCATGGCTTGACAAGCGGTGCGTCAGTGAGCGCCTGGGATCCGAACCTATGAACTCCGGGCCGCAGAAGTATAGCGCGTGCACTTAACCGCTACGTCACCAGGCAGGCCTCTCAACTTTTATTGCCTTTTACTTTCTGGATGGTAAAGAGCTGTTTGGTCCATTCTGGGTGTGAGGGCAACTTTCTCCAGGGCTGAGAATCTCTCTTCTCTCCTTGGAGTGAAGATGAGACCTTTGGCTTTGATGGACAATGAGCACTCCCGCCTTGAGGGCTGACAGGGTGATGTCAGTTGCTAACAATTGGGGCCCAGCACTGAAGGCCCATTGAGAGCCTTCCCGGTAGGCCAGCCACAGATATCTGAGGGAAGAGAAGAAGCCAAGGCTTTGGCTTGGAGGCTAAAAGGGGTAGCGGTCAGAAGATGAGAGAGGCCAGGAAAGCCAGGAGAAACCAGGTACCCTCGAGCTGAGAGAGTGAGCCTTGAAGGGTGGCTTTGGCCTAGAGGCAGCCTCAAGAGGGTCAAGTGGAGAACTCCTCCCAGAGGCCGCAGCGGGTCACAGCCCTGGCCAGGCACTGTCTGGGATTTGCATTGTGGGGATTTCACATTCTTCCTGCAGGTGCTCTGGAGCCCCAGGACCATGGCTACTGAAGTGGGAGTGCTGGCGCTAGAGGATCAGCTATCACAGCCTGAAAATGTATTTAATATTTGGCAGAGCAAGTTTATTCTTACTATTCTTTTCAAACAAACTTGTCCTTTCCCTGACAGCTCCACAGAAGTTGAGAGGAAAAACCACCTTCAATAAAGGAATTAAGCCAGAAATGGGGTGGTTGGTTTCAGAGAGCAGGGGCATAGTGAGCCACAGCTACGCGGAGAGCTCTGTGAGCGTGAGGGAGGCAGCGTGGCTACGCCTGCTGACCTTCATTTCCCCGGTGATCTGTCAGAGGGACAGGGCGTGCAACGCAGGGAGTGGAATTTAAGTGGAATTTGACTAGAGTTCTGGGGCAAGGAGAGGACCTCTAACAGCAGAAGCGTTGAGGGAGCTCAGTCGTCTTGACTGGACAGCTGAGCATTCACCCGATATTTCAACTGTGCTGTAGAGATGACAGCAGGTCTCCTTCAGCATCATGAGTCTATAATGGTTTTCTCTCTTTTTTTCTGAAGGATGGAGATACATGAAGTAATCAAAGTACTGTTAAATTCTAGAGGATGAGAATAAACCTTTACTGTATTTGGGATAGAAATTGGCATGCTGATTATACCCTGTGCTGGACTGGTGGGGAGTGACCTCCTACATTTATAAAGGCTGGGACAGCACGCCGCCATTTATTCATGCATCAAGCATTCCTCGAGAGCATAGGATGTACCTGTGTCAGGCGTTAGGAAATAACACGGCGAGTAAAACAGACATGGGCCTCTCCCTTATGGACATCACAGCTTAAGTGGGGGAGGAAAACGTTGATCAATAATCACGCACATAAGTGCATAATTGCATATTGTGATAAATTCCTGAGGAAAAGATACTTGGTGCTGGGAGAGGTAAACTAGTCTGGGGCAGGAAGTTTTGGGGAACAGACCTTGAAGCTGAGCGTGAGACAAGGCAAAGGGGTGGGGAGAGGAGAGAGTTCCAGGCAGATGGAGCAGACTGTCCGGAGCTCTATGGTGGGATAGTGCCCTCCTGGAATACTTGAGGAGCTTATAGGAGGCGGGTGTGGCCGGGGCAGGAAGGGGAAGACAGTGATGGAGACGTGGACAGGAGCCTACACCAAGTCCTGAAGGCCCATTAGGATTTGGTCTCTGTTCTAAGATTCAGGTGAGGCCAATCAAATGTGTAAGCAGAGGCGTGACATGACTGGACTGTGTCCAGAAAGGGTCATGCTTGCTGCCCTGCTGTAAGCCCAGTGAGGAAGGAGGGTGTTCCTGGAACACTTGGTGCTCGGGATTAGTTCCCGACTGCCCCAGGCTGTCCACAGCACCAAGCATATCGGGTTACTTGATCTTTGTAGCAATGACCTTTCTCAGCAACTCGGTGCCTTGGGCCCAGGGTAGGGCTTTGAGGGGCTTCTAAAGTTTCAAAAGCACCCCAGGAGTGCTCAATGTTGTTATTATTACTGACTCAAGGGTCTTGAGGCCTCCTGAATCATAACTGCCACGTCCTGCTGCTCCCCAGTCCCATCGGAGCTCTCTCCCACCCTAACTCCACCTTGTCTGAGCACATGATCTTACAAAGCTCGAGGGGGTATGGCTTTGGGCCATACCTTGAGCCATCTTAATCCTTCATGAAATTCATTTCTACTTTCCTCTTTACTGGCCTGAAGAACTTTTACTCACATCTTTTGGGGATTAATTATGAATTTTGAGGCAATGTCCATGTAAACTGGTATGCTTTCAAACCTTAATAATGAGATGTGAAGTCATTTTTCTCTGGTGGAATTATTAGTGAAACTATTACTTTTTTGTAGTGTTAATTTTTCATTACAAAATAATGAACAGTACCAAAAAAATAATATGGTACCAATCTTCTGGAAATTAAAGCTAGTTTTAAGGAATCTGAGTAAGATTTAGGGCTACATGTATCACTACATCTTAGATTCAGCAATCAGAACAATTTATTTTGGGATAAATTGTATAAAAAAGTACTATATTCTTCTCTAACTAGAGAGAGATTCTTATGCCATCAAAAGAGATCAAATTCACTCTTTCCACCACCTTGGAGCCTGCGGAAGCTGTTGGGAACAGAACTTCCAGAGCAGTAACTGTGTTGGGAGGCTGTGGTCAGGGCCATTTTTGCTGGCTGTAAGCCAGGTCTCTGGAACCAGAGGAAGTGAAACCGGCAGTTAGCCATTGATGATTAAGCAGCTAGTAACTACGGGGCATTGGAACTGGCCACCTCAAAATATGTTTCTGCCTGAAAGACACTTTGGCCCCCACCCCCACTAACTGACCAAAAGAGTTTGGGATGGGAGGCCTGCCCCTAGGACAGGCCATCACCATAGACATCTCTGGGTATCTGGGAGGGTTCTTGCTAAGCCGATTCTTAGTTCTGGTTACCCTTTGTAAGAGACATTTACATTTGTAAAGGAAATCTCCATTTGTAAGGGTGTCTGTCTTCCCTGTCCCAGGAAGAAGGGGGGGGGGATGGCTGTACCTGGAAATTTATCAGAATGGAAGGTGAGGACTTAAATCTGAATGATAAACTTACCCATCGCTAACTGCGCTGTTTAGGCAATATGCTATCTGACTCCCGCGAGGTTCCTATAGATCACGTCTCCCTGGATCCTGGGTCACCATGGTAACGGGTGTTCGAGCTATTTTTTTTCAGGAATTGGAACCCGTTGTCCACTTCAGGCTGGTTGAGACCACCAACCCATCAACTGGGCCCACACAGACAGATGTCTGATAAGCGACCTTTTGACGTCAGGAGGTTAGAACTCCACCCTCAGAGTATGCTAATGCTGCCGTCCTGTGAACATGCCTCCTAGGAAGAGGCATGAAGCCTGACTACGCTTGCACAGATCATCAATTACCTCATCCCTCCTCACCTCCAATGATTTCAGAGCACCTTGCCCCCTACCCCATAAATATCCCTGAGTCTCCATTCTCGGGGAAGGGGATTTGAGATTCATTCTCCCGTTTCCTCACTTGGCTGCTTTGTGATTAATAAACCCTCTCTCTCTGCTGCAATCTCGTCATCTCGGTTATTGGCTTTCTGGGCAATGAGCAAAAACGGACCTGGTGTGGTAACAGAAGTGCACAGCTTTTCTTAAAATTGAAGGTGTTTATGATACCGGCTCAAGACAAGGTTCACATAAGGGAAGCCATATTGTAGAAAACAAACCCTATTGTAAATTTGAACGACCTCTGACTAACTAGCTCAGCTGGATATGCACCCTCTAGGAGATCTAACTACTCTGTAGATTTTACAACCCCTGCTTGTGCATGTACCTCCCAGCTGCGATAAGATGATAACTTTCTCCTTTTGAGTTCCTTAGGAATGTGATGACCTCCAAACAGAGAATCTATGCTGATAGCCATCATCAATGAAAACTGAAAGATCTGGTGTGGCACTCCCAGTCTGTAATAGCCATCATCAATGAAAACTGAAAGATCTGGTGTGGCACTCCCAGTCTGTAACACCAGAAGGTCAACATTCGTAACCCTCTCCTCTATAACCCACCAGCCTGTATAACTGCTGTAAGATTTTGTGCCCCCTTAAGATGGTTCTTTGAGACATTAGTTGGCCATCTTCCCCCTTGCTAGCAAGCTGTAATAAAATGCCCTTTCTCTGCCACCATCTTGCCTCTTGACGATTGGCTTTTGTCCCCTGGCGAGCATATCATGCCCTTTGTGTGGTAACATTTATGCCCGACTTGAAACTGAATTCTGTTTGGGCAAGAGATGAGCTTATGAGCATAAAGCACAACACAGTGACTCCCAGTGGCAAACCAAACAAAACCAGAGGAATCTGGGAAAAGGTAACTTGTGCTCATGGAAACAATGGCATGATTCCTACTGACCTCTGAAGCAGCTTTCCTGCTAAGGCCATTACACATAGAATCCATGTGGTGCTGCACCCTTCATGGATTTAAACTTACTGAAAAGTAAATAAATAAAATTGCGGGTTTGTTCTCTTGAAAACACAAAAGATATCAAATTCTGATGTCTTGGAAGGGCCAAACAAGGGGATGTGGAGCTTTGAAGTGAGGGCAACACGTTAGGGCCCTTCCTCCTGACCTGCCCTTCACATCACGTAGGCAGCCTGTCCAGAAGGCCCTTCCACTTGCCCCTCACTCCACTTCCCCCGTGGATTACTGATGGCCTGCTCTGCTCTCCGCAATGGGCCTTCTGTGGGGGCCCCTGGGTGTCTTTTCTAAGGTGATGATCCTGGCAGAGGTAAGAGCCATTCTTGCATAGAAAACTAATCAGGTGAAAATGTTAAGCAGCTTGAGATCAGCACAAGGAGAGTAGGTCATGAATTTTATGAGGAATCATTAAGAGAACTGCCCTCTGAGAGCTGGAGACCCAGGAGGGCTGGTAGTGTAGCTCCAGTCCCAGTGCAGGGAAGACTGAGGCCCAGCTGGAACATGGTCAGGCGGTGGAGACAGTGCTCCCATACCTCACCGTCTGTCCTACACAGGCTTCAACGGGTCAGGTGCTGTCCACCCACACTGGGGAGGGCCATCCGCTTTACTCAGTCTACCGACTCAAATATTGATCTCACCCAGAAACGCCCTCACAGACACACCCAGAATAATGTTTAGTCAAATATCTGAGCCCTTGGGCCCAGTCAAATTTGGCACAAAAAATTAAGCCATCACACTGTGATATATTTTTAAGGTTCGAAAAATAACTAAGTTACAGAAAGCGTATAAGGTAAGCGTCATTTGTGTAAAATATGTACATAGGGTCATATAGACACACCCCACAGGTGACAGCCCTAGCGCTGTGACTACTGTATTGGAGAGTGCTGCTCCAGGGCCCGACCAGAGCAGGGGTGTCAGCCTGGTCTTGGGTAAACTCTAGACTTGGAAGGTTAAACTGACCTTTTTTTTTTTTCTTCCTTCCTTCCTTCCTTCCTTCCTTCCTTCCTTCCTTCCTTCCTTCCTTCCTTCCTTCCTTCCTTCCTTCCTTCCTTCCTTCCTTCCTTCCTTTCTTTTTTATTGTGGTAACACTGGTTTATAATATTATATAAATTTCAGGTGTACATCATTATATTTCGATTTCTGTATAGATTACACCGTGTCCACCACCACCAAAATACTAATTACAATCCATCACCACACACATGTTCCTAGTCATCCCTTTCACCCTCCTCCCTCCCCCCTTCCTCTCTGGTAACCACGAATCCAATCTCTGTCTCTATGTGTTTGTTTATTGTTATTATCTACTACTTAATGAAGGAAATCATACGGTATTTGACCTTCTCCCTCTGACTTATTTCACTTTGCATAATACCCTCAATGTCCATCCATGTTGTCACACATGGCTGGATTTCATCATTTCTTATGGCTGAGTAGTATTCTATTGTGTATATATACCACAGCTTCTTAATCCATTCGTCCCTTCAGGGGCATGTAGGTTGCTTCCAAGTCTTGGCTATTGTGAATAACACTGCAGTGAACACAGGGGTGCATGTATCTTTATGCATTCGTGTTTTCAAGTTCTTTGGATAAATACCCAGCAGTGGAATAGCTGCATCGTATGGTAGTTCTACTCTTAATTTTTTGAGAAATCTCCATACTGTTTTTCATTTCATGTGCTCTGATTCTTCAGAGCTGTGTCACTTTTAAACCAACTAACTAATCCAGTAACTAGTCAACTCCTCTCCATTGACTTCACAGCCTCCTCCTGGTACCACCTATGTCCTCTCTTCCCCTTCACAGACAGGGTTTTGGAAATCATTTTCTATAACCATGGAACATTTCCTCACACGCACTCACTCGTCAGTCCCTGCCATCTGGGCTCCCATCAAGCTGTTCTCAAAGCACCTCCTCATCAGAGTCACCATCATTGCTGTGTTAGTTTGCGAGGGCTGCTGCCACAAAGCACCACAGCCTGAGTGGCTAACACAGCAGAAGTTTATTTCCTCACAGTTCTGGAGATTGGAAGTCTGAGATGATGGTGTTGGGAAGATTGGTTTCTTGCGAGGCCTCTCTCCTTTGCTTGTAGATGGCTGCCTTCTCCCTGTATCTTCACATGGTCTTCTCTCTGTGTGTGGCTGTGTCTTAATATCCTCTTTTATTTATTTATGTATTTTTGCTGAGGAAGATTCATCCTGAGCTAACATCTGTGCCAGTCTTCCTCTATTTTGTATGTGGGTCACTGCCACAGCTTGGCCACTGACGAGTGGTGTAGGTCCACCCCTAGGAACGGAACCCAGGCTGCCAAAGCAGAACACACTGACCTTCACCACTAGGCCACAGGGCTGGTCCCACTAATATCCTCTTTTTTTAAGGACACCAGTCACATTCAATTAAGTCCCACCCATATGGCCTCATTTTACCTTACTTACCTATTTAAAATCCTATTTCCAAATACAGTCACATTCTGAGGTACTGGGAGTTAACTCCTCAACATATGAATTTTGGGGGACATAATTCAACTCAAAGCAACTGCTTTGTTTCGAAATCCTACATATATTTTCCACCCTTATCTTCATCTCTCAACATCATTGAACAGTGGTGTCCACTCACCTGCAACTCTCTCCTCCCTTCCATCTGTGACTCCACACTCCTGGGTTTTCTCCCACCTTTCTGGCTGCTTCCTCTCAGTCTATGCTATAGACTCCTCTTCCTTTGTCATGCCTTTGAATATTGGTGCTACTTGGGGTTCTGTCTTTGTTTTCTCTTCTTATACACACTCTAATTCACTTGCATGTCTTTTGCTACCTGTTCTTGGCTTTCCAATGCTGCCCAGATCCCTGCCTTCAACGTAGATTTTGTGCTGAGCTCTGGACCCAAATACACGACCATCTAATGGACATGTGTCTATACCTGGATGTTCTATGTAACTTAAACTCAATAGATTCAAACTCAGTCGTCTTCCTACCTTGTCCAAACCTGCTCTTCCTCTGTGAGCTCAGGGAGCGGCACCTCCGTTCACCTACTTGCTGTCTAGAAGCCTGCAGCTCCATCTTGACTTCCTCTTCCCTCCCATCTACCATATCCACCCTCACACTCCCACAGCTATAAATTCTGTCTCCCTAAGACTCTTAAATTCTGCTGCTTCTCTTCATCTCCACTGCCACCCTGCTGGTTCAAACCACTATCTAATCTTTCTAAAATACAAACCTGATCATGTCCCTTCCCTGCTTACAATACATCAGTGACTTCCCATTTCTCTCAGGATCAAGTTCACAGCTCCTAATGTGATTCCTCTGTGATCTATCCCCCATTTCCTCCCCTTGCATTCTCTGTTCCAGGTTTACCCAAAATGCATCACAGCCTCTCTCACCTAGGGGCCTTAACACCTGCTGTTCCCCTGCTGGAATCCTCTCCTTGCCCGCCTGCTTTGGCCTGACCATTCCTACTCATCTTTCAGTTTCAGCTCTTGGAGGTCACTCTCCATGGCTGTCTGGGCCATGTGTCCCTCTATGTGTCCCCACAGGACTGTAACTTCCAGTTCCCCCACAAGACTGCGAGTTCCTTGAAGGCAGATCGTGTCTGTCTTATTTACCACTGACACACACTGGGTGCTCCCCACAGCAGAATCCTTAAATGGAGCGTGGCTGGATACACTAAATGCACTGAAATGCATTTACTGAAGGGCTTATGGGGACCTTCTTCCCATGACTTCTAGGGTGAGATCTCCAGCTGCTCTCGCCCACCCAGAGATTTTTCTATACCACAAGCCATGCTAGAGAGCCTGGAGCCCTGTCCTCTTGGTGCTGGCATCTCAAGGAGATTATTTGGAAAGAGCAGGGAGGGAGGCCTTTTCCCCTACACTTGAGACAGAGTCCCTAGATTAATCAGCATAAGTTAGCTTCCGGGTCAGCCTCAAATAAAGCAGGCAGAGTCTATATAAGTTCACAGGTCAGACGAGTGGATTTGAAGAGAACACAAGACAGAACTCTCCAACACTTTCTTAGATAGCGATAGGGTATGTTTATGGCCATCAGATGCAAGGTTTTTATTTTTCATTTGTATGAAAATATTTATAGAGGGACTACTCTATGCCAGGCTCTGTTCTGGATGCACACAGTTAGAACTGAGCACCTCAACATACACACAGGCAACCAAATCCCCAGAAGTGACCACCCCACAGAGTGCAAGAGCAGTGTAAATATTATACTCCTCTTATAAGTTATCTTATTTCACAAAGTCAGGGACATTTAAATGCCAAGGGCATGTGTTTTGCTATAAGGGAATATTTACAAAACTATGAGAGTGTTGCACCTCTGGACATTTTTGTAAGAGTAAATCAAAGCAAAGTAGCCACATCTACAGAAATGCATTTAGTGAAGACTGTATACTTTGAAGTCTGATCAAGTGCAGAATGAGACCAAGAATTCTCCTCCATTAGGATATTCCTAGCACGAGGAAGGGGCTGCTCTGACACAAATTAGGGGGTCCGGCACTGGATCGGGAGGATTCTTGAGGACACAGAATTCCAGAATTAGTAAGCACCAAAAGAAGGGCCCAGACCAGGTCTCTTAGCTACTCCTGGGTAATGGTTTGATCACTGTTCCAGCGGGAAGAAATAACCAAATGAGGGAAATCAATTGACACCTGAGGTCATGGAATGAGCAGAGCAGGCACCCGGCAAGTGCCCCCCGCATTGCCATCCTGGCAGGAAGAAAAGGCTGGCCAGATCTCATCCCCAGGGGAACAGTTATTTCTCTGCCTTAGTGTGAAAGCACTAAGGTAAACAGGAGAATTCTTGTGGGAAGCCAACCAAATTTGTGCTTTGTTGACTTTTGTCAATAGGAACGTCACGCTCTCTTCCCATCTTCCCATCCTTAGTGTGAACAAAATTCTTGGAAAAGACTCTAGGGACTTTGCAGCCAGTGTTGGGAAAGTCACGCCTCCCTGCACCAGGCTCTCTTTAAGGTTATGGGTTCAAGTGCCACAGTAACTTCTTGCTGTGCACCCACACCTCGACAGTCTGTGGCCATGAGTTTAAATTTTCCTTATTCACATTGTGCCTTCCCAAACAAGCTGTAGTATCTTTGAAGGTAGGAGTATCCCTCGCACATGAGAGGTGCCTGCTTCACATTTAACAAAATACGTCATAGGCATTAAATCTCCGAGTGCATCAGAAAGAAGCGCTAGAGGCAAAAAGCGTTGGTGAGCCCTAAGGTTTGTTAAGCATTCACAGTGTGTGAAAACGACTGGGTTCATTCACCGTTCATTCATTGACACCTTCATTCATTCAAACACATACTGAGTGCCTTGTATGTGGGTGACATGGGGTGACAACACTCACGGTTCTTGGTGTTGGTGAGAAACGTAGATGCAAGAGGTTTGGGGAACAGCCCCTCTGCACAAACACCCCCACGTGTCCGTGGGGCTCTGGCTTCTTCCCTATTTGTCAGGACATTACTGCTTAGAAGAAAAGGACGAAACAGAGTCAAACGAAGTTCACTGTGTGGGTTTGTGTGTTCCCTTAGAACTTACACTCAGCAATCCTCAAGGGAGGACTTTGGCTGAACCCGGTGTGCCAGCGGGAAAGAATCACAAAAGTCTGGGGTTTTTTGACCAGAAAAATTCCCTGTGGTCTGACAGATTACCATTTCCCACACGGCCCTCCTCATCAGAGAAACGGAAGTCTCCCTTTCAACTGACTCAGCTTCAAATGACTCAGCTGCTTCTTCTGGATGTTTCCCCCATGTGTCTAAATAATATGCTTCTGTACTGATTTTTCAAATTTAGGTACAAACTCTTGACTTCTTCCTATGAAAGATGAGGATTTAGCACTCTTGTTCTCCCAATCTTCCAAAGTAATTATATCATAATTTTTGGTTAAATCTATACTCAAAGTTAACACTGTTGTGATTATTGTAACTATTTTTCTCAGATAAGGCATACAGTGCACACTGAGAATGTTTCCTTTGTTAGACACATTTTCCCCCGCTGGAGTTCAAAATTATCTTATGTTTTGATCTATACCTATTCCCAACGCTCCTCCAACTCTTTGCCAGACTGTTAATCTCCTCGTAATAGTTCAAGCAGTCAGGTTATCTGTTGATTTTTGACTTTTAACACACCCTCCCTGGAGCCCACTGGCTTCCTGTCTGACGTGTCATCCAGCCCTTCTTTGCTGGGTCCCTGTTTCTTGAATCCTCTGTCTTCTTTTTTCCTGGTTTACTCCTTCATTTTGGTGAGGTACATCCTCCAGCAGCTTCCCAATAAAGCATGCTTGGATTCTATTGAATTTTTTTTCCTGTTTTTATATTTTTTAAAACTGAGAATGCATTTTTGTTCTATGAATAGTCTGGGTTTTTCCATTGGTGCAATTATCTTCTATTACGTCTCTGAAGATATTAATTATTATTTTCCTGAAAGTTTATTCTGCTCTTTGTACTGTCTTGGTTTCCTCTGAATTTCTATGTTAGACTAGGATTCTCAGTAATCATCACCTATAAGTCTTATCTTTGAGGACTTTGGTTTCCCTAGAGAAACTCAGGTGTTGAGGCTGGGCCACCAGGATGCTCAGATGCAGTGGTGAAAAGTTGCTGGTGGATCTCACCATTCATTCAGCAGGCCAACTTGCCCTTAATCCCTTCTCTAGTATGTTTTTTGTTGGATGAGGGAGATACCTGGCTGGCGGGATGGAGAAGAAATCTGGGGATCCACCAGCATTTGGTACAGCCTTTTAACTAACACCCCACCTCCTGAGAGGTTTCTTGGTGCTTCCAATCCTGTGCAGTTCAGGGGCTCTATGGGACCAAGCTGTTAGTGTCCTGCCTCCTCTCTGCAACCCTGATCTCTAAGTCACTCATCACTATCTGCTTTCCAGTTTCCAACATTTTGTTCACAGCTCTCTCCATTCTTGTTGCCTTTTCTTTTAGCTTTGTCTTTGAGGATTTTGTTGCTGTTAACAAAATCAACAGAGTTCAACAGAGAATGGAGACAAAAGAGGGTGTTTGATCCAGCACGTTGACTTAGATGATGACTCCACCTTTGTTCAATGGAAAAAAGGAAGTCCTTAAAATAGATTCTGTGGAAATTCCACCCAGTTTGAGAAGGTTGCTGAATCCTCAAGTCTCTTGGCCCAGTTCACAACCCTCAATGATCTTGTATCTGCTATGTAAAAAAGGTGAGCAATTACTGCTTATTGACCATTTGAATGAATAAACGGATCGAGAGTTCACTAGCGGTGCTGTTGACTCCTCTGGAAGCTAAAGGATTCAAAACTCAGAAGAGGGGAGAGCACAGCAAGTTCAGTGAACTCAGGAGCAGTGGGTCCCATATATGGTTGCAGATTAGGATCATCTGGGAAGTTTCTCGAATTATGGATCCCTGGAGATCATTCTAGAACTAACTGAATCCTAATCTCAGGAAGTGGGTCCTGGAGAATCTGCCTTTTTATGAAGCAACTGCTCACCTTTAGTCTTCTTGTAACATGAGAAAAGTAAGCCTCTAGTGTTTAAGGCACTGCTCATCATATTTTTTTGTTGCTTGCAGCTGAAGGCATTCCTGACAGATATGTGGGACTCATAAGGGTCCTGAAACCCCAAGTGGGGGAGGGTGTGGATGGGGCAGGATATGCAGCCAGCTGAGGGCTTTCCAGGGGGAGGGGTGGTGATTGGGAATGCTCTCAGATGCTCCCCAGGCTTCCAATGCTGACCTGCTCCTCCCTGCTCCACCCCTCGCCCAGCCTAGCAGACCTACTCTGGTCTCCATGGGAGGCACTGGGGTGTGGTTGTCTGGCAATTTCTCTAGCTTTTCTCCTTGTTCCATGTTTTCCTATGTGCTTCATAGTGTGCCCCTAGCCTCACATTTTGATTCTCAAAGCTGTTTTGGAGTCACAAAGCTCAACATTGACTATTTTTGGCTCTTTTCAATCCCTCTCTATCAACTTTACTTTTCCATGAGGCCACTTGGCCATTGTAGAAGGAAGTGGGGAAAGAAAAACCCACAGATTAATATCTTAAGATAATATCTTGCCATGTTTGTTAATAACAACCTGCTCATTGTTGCCCCACGTCAGGGAGGCAATGGGAGAGGCAAGAGCCTGAAAGGATTGTGTACATGGATGGGGGAGGTGAGGGGTATAGGTTGATGGTTCTAAGTAGCTCCTTTTATTGAAGAAGTCACAAAGGCCAGCCCAGTTTCAAGGGGAAGGGAGAAAGACTCCATCTCTTAATGAGGGAGCAGCAATGTTCTCGATGAGAACGTGGAATCAGAAATACTTCTGCCATTTTTGGAAAATACAATCTACAACAGCAAGTGTCTTCCTTTAAAAGGCTACTGCCTTGGGACCAGTAGGACAACCAGACTTTCACATGGCAGTGAGTTAGTTTCAATTCTAATGGATAGCTAAGGGGAACGGGTGATTTCTGCTTAGGGATAGAAGACGCTGAATTGGGAGCACTTTGGGGGTAGGGAAGGTATGGTGGAGACACCCCCGTTTAAGGCTTAGGGTCTGGGGTAGGAAGGATTAATGAGGAAGAGATGGTTGTAGTGCGCTGATATGAAGACTGCTCATCTCTTGTGATCAGCATTTCCCACCCGACCCTGTTGGTTTCTGGACAGCGAGTCTCACACCCTCTTATAAAATCTCTCTTCTTTGAGACTCATGCTTCTCTCTGCATGTTCATTTCTGTCATCTACAGCTCCTCATTCATTCTCACCCCTCTACCTCTGAAAAGGTGCTGCCTTCTGGGGTCTCACAACGTCTTTATGCACCTCTCTCATTGTGTTTATCATTCTGTACAATAATATTTTGGTTCCTGGACCATCTCTAGTACTGGACTTTGGGCTTCTTGAAAGTGGGATCTGTCAATTTGATTTCTGTATCCCAAATGTCTAAGAAAGTCAGAGGCCTCAATAATGTTTGTTGAATGAATGAATGAATGAATGAATGGCTCTGGGCCATGTCTAGCAGTCTCCCCCACCAAAGGCCAGCAGTGACCATACTGATCCCACCATCCCCCAGCTTCCCAGGGAAGAAACTCTTGATGTTTCTGAGGCTGAAGACACTCTCCTCTGCTCTCCTCCAGCACCCAACTCCCTTGGCCTCAGCATGAACCATGTCAACACCTGCAATTACTCCACTTGCGATATATGTAACTTGAATAGTTAGCTCTCTTATTATAACCTCCCAGCTCTCCTCTGCCTTTTCTTCCACTATATGCTTGCTCTTCAGCCTCAGGTTGACAAAGTCCCTCAGCTAGAAAGTGGTAAGGCCAAGATTTAGACCCAGATCCCAAAGCCCTGAGTCCCTGCTCGTTTATCAACAATTCTACCCAGAGGCAGACTCTTCCCAGCCTATGATCTACACACGTATCCCCACCCACATCAGTTCTTTCCATTCCTAGAATTTTCACCTGTTCTCTCTCTATTGGCTCCTTCTCCTGAGAATATAATTAAATGCAAATAGCTCCCATTTTAACTCACTTCCATCCATTAACCAAAATTTCCTTTCTAAACACTGCTCTCTATTTTCCTTTCACACCAAAGTTTCTTAAAAAGCATCCCCAGGGGCCGACCCGGTGGTGCAGGTGGTTAAGTGCGCGCACTCCGCTGCGGAGCCCCGGGGTACGCCGGTTCGCATCCCGGGCCTGCACCGATGCACTGCTTGTCAGGCCATGCTGTGGCAGCGTCCCATATAAAGTGGAGGAAGATGGGCACGGGTGTTAGCCCAGGGCCAGTCTTCCTCAGCTCAAAAAGAGGAGGATTGGCATCGGATGTTAGCACAGGGCTGATCTCCTCACCAAAAAAAAAAAAGAAAAAGAAGCATCCCCAGTTTCTTTCCCTTGGACACTGTCCCCAGTTGTCTCCCTTCTCCTTTTCTACGTTTCTGTAGCTGGCCAACTACTTCTCTGGGTGACACATTCTTTCTAAAAGTTTTAATGCATTCAATCAGATTCCAGTCACGTTTTCTTGGATTGAGAGCCATTGGTCTTTTCAGGGTGATTTTTCAGGATTCTGTTCTGATCTGGTAGGTGTTATCTTTATGGATTGGGGGTGGAGGAGATGATTTTATTCACATAGATGCAGATTTTCAGCCTCGAATACTCATGTGCTCTGATCTCATATACCACCTAAACTGAGTTGACTCATACAAAGTGAGAGTGTAAAGCTGAGTTACCCAGGAGCTCGAGAACAGGGCATTTGGAATGAACGCTTGGTTTCTACTTTGCCAATAATACCTTTTCTCCTTCCCACTTTCCTAAGCAGCAATACCGTGGGCTTGAACACTGCATCGTACTCTTTGTGTCAACGTTTGGTGAAGTCAACTTACATTCCTGTAAGCAATAGAATTATGGGAAGGTACCATCTTTTCTTTCCAGCTAGTAAGGGAGTGTCTAAAGGCCCGCTTGACTAGAAACGATGCTTTGTTACTCAGGGTAATATTTGCAAGCATTAGGGAATGCTATTTGCACCTTTGTTTGTATTCTATTCTCCGTTGATTACTACCAAGCTGTTGCTTAGAAGAAGGTGGGGCATCTGCTTGCTGGATTCAGGTAGAGCATGGTTTATAACACACACATTCTTGCTCTTAAACCAAAGAGGCTTGTGAGTCATAGCAAACAGCATGAAAAATTTGAAATGAGCTGCCAACTCAGACACTTTGAAGTGAATACTCGTATTCATAAAATGTTGTTTCCTGTATTTAACAGATTACTTATTTTCACTTCACAGGAAAATTTTTCCCTTTTTTCAGTTAAAGAAAATTCCATGGTATTTGTTACCCAGTTATTTGTTTTGGTTAAAAGTCCTCCTAATTACCTGTGAAGCAATAATGTGATGCCTTTTTCCGTTTTTCTGGTGTATTTGCTCTTCCTTTTCATTTTCTAGTTCACACACGAAATCTTTAAGTTAAATGAACAAATTATTTTTTAAAAAATGCTCAAAATCCTTTCATTTTTATTGTCTGAGTTGAGACATCACTCATATGCCAAGGGATATTCTTGTTATAATAAAATCTCCTGTAATCGTCAAGGGATAAACCAGATTTCAAGTCCCAATAGCAATGTGTTCACTTCTCACAGAGGCTCCACGTTTGTGAACAGATCACAGTGTTGCCCTTCCCAGTGCATCTCTCACGTGGCTCCGGCATTGTGTGAAGAGGAATGCTCAGGGTCCCTCGAGCACGGAGCTGGTCGTTGTGAGTGAAGTCAGCTCAGTAGCACAACAGTGTGACGAGAACCAGATGACACACTTTTCCAGGAGGAAGTCTTTACTTCCTGATGTACTTACTGGAAGATAAAGGTACTATTTAAAATCAAAATACTGATTTGTCTTCCAGGAGATGAGCATAATTTGTCTGGGAGTATATAATGTAGCTCTTTTTCCTTTTAAGTTTTGGGAGTGTCTTGAGAGGCCTAAATGGGCTTTTTTGTTGTTGTAGTTTTTTTTGGAGAAAGGTTAAGATGAGTGGGAGCGTAAAAGCCAGATTGCTCCATACAACGAAATGAGATGAATCTGGAATTTCAGGTAGCTCTGGAAAGGGTAAGAGCCTGAGAAAAGAGAAGAAGTGAGACATGAGGAAAGAGATGGGGGAGAACCCAGCGATGTGGTGGAGGATGGGCCTGAGGAGTCACAACTGCCAGCGGGAGGTCCCTGGGGGAAGGATGGCCAAGGGACTTTTAAGAACAATGAGCACTGGCTTTCAGTTTCAGGCTATTCTCTACTTGGGGGTTTTGCTCTACTCCTTCTCTGTTGCCCCAAAGCCTTCATGGAGTGTCTACTATATCTGGCAGATTTGTAGAGGTGGATTTGGGCCTGAAGGAAGAACGGACCGTGTCTAACATGTAGAAAAGTGATGTGAGGAGAAGAGGCAGAGAGGCACAACTGGGGCCAGAGAGTATGCAACTGCCCCCCACCCCACCCCAGGACCCTCCTGGTGGTATTAGGAAGAGCCTTGGGGATCCCCCACACAACCTGGAGGTGGGCCTATGTCAGTGTCAGAGAGAAGCAGTGCAGGAGGAACCCAGGAAACTGAAGGAGGCCAGATAGGCTGAGGAAGAGGGTCTTGCAGGAGAGTGGGGAGCTGCAGGGAGGCTTGGGAGGCTGGAGAGGAACTGTGACCATCAGCAGGGAGTTGTGGGCTGTCTAACAACCCCAGGGCTCCCCTGAAATATCTGGGGAGGGGTACCAGGTAAAAGACTAAATCCTTCCGACCAACCAAGTTGGGGCATTGTGGCCAAGATGCTGTGATACAGACTGGAAGTGGAGCCTGATTTGGGGGTCAAGAGCCTCTTGAAGCCAGGTACCTGAGGGTCACTGTAGATATTCAATAAGAACATGATTGCCTTTTGACCTTGTTCCCAACACAGACATAGATGAATCTTGTCAATTTGCTGTTTTCTTGTTTAACTTGAGGGGTGACTCGGGTCTCGAGGATTTGTGAGCTTGTTTTGCAGAAGAAAGAAGGTGCCTTTGGGGAGGTTGCGAACACCAGATGACTGGCCCCCAGCTGCCATTGCAGATTGCCCAAGGGCTTCTCTGGAGTGCTCTGAGACTCCTCCTGCCAAGCGCCTTAGCTCTATAAAACCTCCTGCTTTCTGCTCTCGTTAAGGTGGATTTTTGTGAACTCATGCTCCCACCTTCTCATCTTGGCCAACTCGAACAAAACTTTTCTCCGTCTCCAAGCACCAATGTCTCAGTGCTACGCACATCGGGTACACGAGCTTGAAATTAAGAGGTTCGGTATCATTCTGCAGTCTAGGATAGTTAGGTTGCACGTGCTACTCTGTCCATCTAAGGCTTCAATTTACGAGAGAAAGGAGCTGGATTAAATGACAGCTAAATTTCTTAATTTCTGACATTCAAGAACTTTAGTATATAACATTTCAAGTTCCACTGTCCCTCTCAATTTTCCTAACACTGTTAGATAAACCACCAACTATTTGATTAGTTTAATTTTACTTTTAGACTCTCATTTGAAGGTATGTGGCCCATCAAATGAGAAATTGGTTGACACTTTTTCTTTTTTCTTTTTAATAAGAAAGTTTTAAGAAAGAAAAACAAAATATATATTTCACAACTAACCTGAAGTCCCATAACATGCCAGAATCCCTCAATCTCCCAAAGCAGTTAGTAGGAAATTGCAGACTAACCAAACTTGTCTTTGTGTATTTTATTCCTCTGCAATTTTGGCTACAAAGGTTGCAATGCAAGAAGAAAAGAGAACCACTGCATATTGCTAGGCTGTGACTTCTGAAGCAAACTTGAGACTGAAGGTTAAAGTTGGTTGAATGTAGCAGAATAATTTCTTGTTCCTAGAGAAAGGGATTCTAATGCAGAGATTATGACCTATGACCTGAGATTTTTCCAAGAGTGGGCAGTGTGTTATGGTGGCAGGTGCATGGTGACTTGGCAGACAGGATAGAGAAAGTTAAATGATCTTCATGAGACAATAGCTCTTGGGACAGAAATTAGTGATGACATGGGAGAACCGAGTGATGTGCTCCTTACTAGGGAGGAAATCAGCATTTTAAAATCCTCTACATATTTAAAATTCTTTGGCCTATAATCCTGGAGCACTTCACTGTTCTAAGTGTCTGACAAGGACTCCTGAGGGACCAGGTACCAAGATGCAGCTACAGATTATGTTTATCCTTTGACCACAAGACCAGGAGCTGGAGGATCCCAAGGTCAAGACAGGGCCCTGAGTAATCTGCTGACGTCGATTAGAATTTATTTAGAAAAATGCAGATGGAATGCAACAGTCTCACATATGGACATAATAGACACATAGTATTTTAGCTGAAGTGCCTGGAGATGTTTTCTAGAGGTCTCGCTGAACAAGAGGTCTAGGAGGATGGATGCAGCTCACAGTCCAACTGCTGCTCCTTCCCGGCTGCTCCTGAGGCCATTTCAAGGCCAACTAGAGGTTAGGCAAGTCAGGTGCTTCAGAATTAGTAGTAACTCACTCTTCAGATCAGTTTTGAACTTGATCAATGACTTCTCTCAGTGGATTTCAGATCTGTCAATTTTTACGTTTAGTATTTTGAAGCTAAGTTATTGGGTGTGTAAGGATTTGCGATTGCGCTATTTTTCTGTTGGATTGACTCCCTGATCATTATAAAGTGTCCTTCTTTCTGTTTGGTGATGTTTCTTGCCTCACAATTTGCTTTCTCTGACATTGGGCTAGCCGTACCAGCTCCTTGTGGTGAACGTTTGCATGGTGACTCTTTTTCCATCCTCTCACTTTCAATCTTTCTGTGTTCTTATATTTAAAATGTATCTATTTTTTAAATCCAGTATTACAGTTTTAGCTTTTTACTTGGATTATTTAGTCAATTTATATTAATTATTGATATAGTTTGGTTTATAACAACTATCTTACTCTTTGTTTTCTAATTAACCCATCCACTCTACGTTCTACTTTTAATTTTTACTTTCTTTCTTTTGGATTAATAATTGTTTTTATTATTCCATTTTATCCAAAATATCCATTTTATTCATTAACTTGTCATAGCCTTCTTTACTGACTGTTTTCATTTCTTCAGTGCCCATCTCTGGCTGCATACTAAGGTATTACCTTCAGTTCCAGGTTCCATTCTAGGTTGAAAAGAGGAGAAGTAGCAGAATTTCTGAGTGCTAAGAGGTGAGCAATAGATGGTTTAAGCTTAGAAATTAATGGCTGGATGGATAAATAAAGATGGAGGTCTTAATCAGTTAATTCTTTGAAGGGATCCATAATATTCGTGGTTTTATAATGAAAGGGACTGCATCCGCAACGACAGAAAACAATGATGTTTACCATAATTAACTCCTTTTAATTTGTCTTCTGGTCTTGATCGATATAACCAATTGCTTTTGGAAATTTCCACCAGATTACCCACAAGTATCTCAAATTCAATGTATCCTCCCTTCCTCACTGCCCTGGGCCCCTTTCTCTGTACTCTGTCACAACTCTGTACACAGTTGCCAAGCCAAGAACCTGGGTGCCATGTTTGACTTCTCCCTCTTTCTCATCCCCTTTCATCACGAAGTCTGATTGCCTCTATATCCTAAAGATTCCTCACGTCCATCCACATCCCTCTATCCTCGTGTTCTCCCTGCCTCTACCCTGTTTTGTCCATTGTTGAACCTCAGAACAGTGCTTACAGTGGAGCCGTAACTCAGTTTGCTGAATGAATGAGTGTCCACTTCTCACGGAAACTAACATTTTAAGATAAAGAATGACTATCCTCTTGCCATATCAATTTACCTCTTTTCAAATGCTAAAGGGGGCCACAAGAGGTATGGGGGACAGATGCAGTAGGATGGATTAGTAGCAGAAGAGCATCATAAAGGATATAATGTTTTAACTCTCTTTGAGTCCTACACTAGCTGGGCTTCTCTCCTCACGTTCGGAAACAAAGGATGCTGTCCCTGGAGGTCATAATAACCAAAGTGAGTAAAACTCTGAAAGCCAATTTTCAATTCCCAAGTGTTTGGTCATCTGGGATTTTTTACTCGATGAATCAGAGTAATGCAAAAAAGTGGGAACTCCAGCCCCGGGGTTTTATGGCACCTATAAAACGTGTTTTACAGTTTCTGCTCAATTTTATGCTGTTAAGCTAAACATTTGATATCATATGGCACTTTAATCACATTGATTTATGGTTAAGTCAGCAATTGCATCTGTAATAAAAAGTCCAAAGTATGGGTTTTAAAAGTAATCTACTGTATTTATTATTGACATAAACAGTTACCTGCAGTCCATTTGAACATCATCGTAGATTTAACTCATGTATTAAAGATATTATGTTTCCCACTCAGCAAGGTCATCACCAAGGTGAAAACTGTATATGGTTGGAAATGAAAAAGATCAAATGTGTAATGATAAATATTTTTCAAATAAATGATATATAGGATTTCATCTTTCTATGTTCCCGATTAATAATAATATTCTGTTTATTTTATTTTTTATGCCACCTCCTTCCCCCAGTCCCCAATTCCAGCAACCACTAATCTATTCTTCATCTCTATAATTTTGTCATTTCAAGAATGTTGTATAAATGGAATCACAGTCTGTAACCTTTTGAGATTGGCTTTTTTCATTCAACATAATTCCCTTGAGGTCTGCTTTGTTTTGCATGGATTGTCTCATGCTTATTTTGTCAGCGTGGTTACAACTAGGGTGGCATAATTCAATTAATTTAAGAACTACTTCAATACAAACCAAAGTAAGAGAATCTAAATTCAAAGTAATTTCATAACAGGGGAAAATTACTTAAAATAAGTCCATGTTAATGAGTGAGAAATGTTTGTTTTTAGACAGTGTTAGAGCAAGTTTGGACAAAAATGCATCTAGTTCATCTAAGAGGTGGTTGGCAGCACAATTAAAAAAACACCCGATTTCCCTAATGCTAATTTAAGAGATGTTTTAGTTAAACATTTGGAAAATATTATGAAAAATTTGAAAAGGTTACATTTTCATTTTGCATTTGCAGAATGTATATTTTTTAGTATTTAAGCATTTATTGAGTTCATCCTGTGTGTACACAGTAAGCCCCAAAGTCATAAAAAAACAAAATGTGCATGGGCTGAAGGCACAGATTTGTATTGCTTTCCATTGACTAGCTGGTGTGTTCCTTGCTATTGTTCTTAAGATGTATGTGGGTTTATTTTTGTTTTCATCAATAAATTGAAAGTTTGACAAAGGCTCTTTCCTGTCAAATACCTCAACAAAGGGATGTCTGCAGTGAGGTGAGTTTGTTTCAGGGATGTTCGCAGGCCGTGTCATTAGGTCCCCAAGACCACCCCCGGGTTCAGTGGTTCTCCAGCAGGACTCACAGCACTCAGCACAAGTCGTACTCAAAGCTGTAATTTATTACAGAGAAAGGACACACAGCAAAATCGACAAAAGGGAAGGGTGCAGAGGGTGAAGTCTGCAGGAAACCAGGTACAAGTTTCCAAGAGTCCTCTCCCGGTGGAGTCACACAGGCCACTCTGAAGTCCCCCAGCACTGAGTTGTGATAATACATGTGAAATGTTGCCAACCAGGGAAGGAAGTCCTTCAGAGATTAATGCCCAGAGTTTTCCTTGGAGGCTGATCACATAGCACTTTTTAATCTAGCACATACCCAAATTCCAGGCCCCCAGAAGGAAAGCAGATATTCAGCATAAACCACATTATTTGTACAAACAGTTTGGCACAGTGAGCCACATTTATCAGTTAATGGGTGGGAACCCTCCTGAAATCTAAGTTCCGAGACGTCAGCCAAGGGCCAGCCTTGAAAGCAGGCATTTTTCAAGGATAGCAGCTTTGGCCTGCTCTGTTAACTCTTCTCTGCACATAGACCCATTTAGTGTAATGTTCGTAAATACGATCTCCACCTCTCTAACCACTGTGTCGTAGAGCACAGGTGGGTAAGAGAAGAGTGTTATTTGTTGACTCTCAGCTAAATAATATGGCAGAGACAAATGAACAAGAAAGCAGCTAGGCAGGCAAGCCTCTTTCTCCTAGCATGAGAAAAAGAAAAACAACAGCAAACCCAACAGCAAAAACCAACACACAAAACTTTAAGATTAAGAATACTGCCTGAAAAATGGATTCACATTCACTATCCTTATTGACAAAGTCTATATTGTGGCTTGAGATATTGTTAATGATATATGGAGCATCCCAATTAATGAGACTTTTAAAATATTGTTTTTTTCATTCTAAAATCTCATCCTTTAAACTTTGTGTGTGTATATATTCCTTACTATAAGGTACTAGTACTGTTGTACATGTGTATATTTTGAAACTAAATAAATATGCATATATTGGGGTTGTAAGCTCAAACTGTTTTACTAATAGGAGTTTAGCAACTACTGCCTTTGGGTCATAAAATTTTAAAACTAGAAGGAATCATACAGACCTAGTTAAATTTCCTCATTTTATATTGCAGCATTATTCACAGTAGCCAAGATATGGATACAACCTAAGTGTCTGTTGACAGAAGAATGAATAAGAAAATGTGGTATGTATATGTATATATACATACCACATACACACACACAATGGAATGTTATTCAGCCTTAAAAAAGAAGGAAATCCTGCCATTTGCAACAACATGGATGAGCCTAGAGGACATTATGCTAAGTGAAATAAGCCAGACACAGAAAGACAAATGATCTCACTTATATGTGCAATTTAAAAAAAAAACTGAAACTCGTAGTAACAGAGAGCAGAAAGGTGGTTACCAGAGGCTGAGGTGGGAGTGGGAGAAAATAGGAGATATTAACCAAAGGTACAAACTTTCAGTCATAAGATGATTAAGTTCTGAAGACCTTATGTAAAGCATGGTAACTACAGTTAATATACCATACTGTGTACTTGAAATTTGCCAAGAGAGTAGATCTCAAATGTTTTCACCACACATGCACAAAATGGTAACTACGTGAGGTGATGGATATATTAATTAGCTTGATTGTAGTAATAATTTCACAATGTGTATATATATCAAAACACACACTGTACGGGCTGGCCTGGTGGCATAGTGGTTACTTTCCCATGCTCCACTTTAGCAGCCCGGGGTTCACAGGTTTTGCACTTCAGCAGCTCGGGCGTGGACCTATGCACCACTTATCAAGCTATGCTGTGGCAGTATCCCACATATAAAGTAGAGGAAGATGGGCATGGATGTCAGCCCAAGGCCAATCTTCCTCAGCAAAAAAAAAGAGGAGGATTGGCAACAGATGTTAACTCAGGGCTAATCTTCCTCAACAAAAGAAGAACACTGGAGAGCTTAAAAATATAAATTTCTATTTGTCAATCATACCACATTTAAGCTGGGGGGAAAAAATAAGGAAATTGAAGCTCAGGGAGGTGAAGTTGACTTGTCCAAGGTGACATAGAAGTTAGTATTGGGGCCAGGCTAGAAGCTGGATCATCCTTGATCCAGGCAAGAGCGTCTGATAAGATCTGGGAGGCTTGGGAGCCACAGCTCTTTTGGGAGGAGGAATGAATGTGTTATGTTTCTCCTTGTCTCCGTTTCCCCTGTGTCATCTTGCCCCGACATCTTCCTTTTCATGTTCTTTTTTCCTAGGGGGACTGGCTGCCACAGCTTGCCTCTTCTGGAGAGACGGGAGGGAGATTGATGCCCAGTTCCACCCCTGATGGGTGATTTCACCTTAGAGTCTACATGGGACGTTGCTGGTTAGACATTGGCCAGGAGTACAATTGCTCAGAACTGTGTCATTAGTGTATTATTAGATATTATTTTACTGCTTTCCAAGCTGGTAGCCTGGAGCATCAGTAGTAATAATTCCTTATGTTTTCACAAGGCTTCCCCAGTTAAAAAGTATTTTTGTCTATATAGTATCAATTGGTTATTGCTTAAACCACTAAATTTTGGGGTAGTTTATATAACCAGAAAGAGTGAATAAAATTATTAATTTTGTCCAGGAGAAATCAAGACTCAGGGATGTTAAATGATGATATGTGGCAGGACCGAGTGCCAAAACGCTTCAGATTTTTCCCCCATTATACCACAATACTTCTATGATTCTGCAGTGTTATTCAGTCCTTATACAGAAACTTGCAGAAAGGGTGAAGAATTGATTTCAGGTTAATGATTTTATATCCGTCCTATCTCTGATTTTGGTTTGAATTTAATGGTATTCTTACACTATAGGCCTCCTTTGTATAATTTAATGAGCTGATTCTAAAATGTATATGGAATATCAAAGGATATAGAATGGCCAAAACAGTTTTTAAAAAGGAGAACAAAGTTGTAGAATTTATATTCCTAATTTAAGATGTACAACAAAGCTATATTAGTCAAGACAGTGTGGTATTGGCCTAAGGATAGACATATAGATCAATGGAATACAATGGAAAGTCCAGAAGTAGACCCATACTGGAGGTTCTAGCCAGAGCAATTAGGCACAAAAAAGAAATAAAACACATTCTGATTAAGAAGGAAGAAGTAAAACTATCTCTATTTGCAGATGACATGATCTTGTACATAGAAAATTCTAAGGAATTCAGTAAAACTCTGTTAGAACTAGCAAATGAATTCAGCAAAGTTGCAGGACACAAGATCAGTATATAAAAATCAATTATTCTTCTATACACTAGAAATGAACAATCTGAAAATGAAATTAAGAAAACTTCTATTTACAATATCATCAAAAAGACTACAATGCTTAGAAATACATTTAACATAAGTACAAGATTTATATACTGAAAAGTATAAAACATCGTTGAAAAAATTAAATACAATCTAAATAAATAGAAAGACATCTCATATTTACGGATCGGAAGACTTAATATTGTTAAGATGGCAATACTCCCCAAATCGATCTAGAGATTCAACACAACCACTATAAGAAATCCCAGCTGGCTATTGTTTTGTTTTACAAAAATTGAAAAGTTGATACTAAAATTTATATAGAAATACAAGGAACCCAGAATAGCCAAAACAATCTTGAAAAAGAACCAGATTGGAAGACTTGCACCTCCTGATTTCAAAATTTACTGCAAAGACAGTATAGTATTGACATAGGATAGAAATACATATCAGTGGAATAGAATTTAGAGTCCAAAAATAAACCCTTACTTTTGTGATCAATTGATTTTTGACAAGGGTGTCAAGAGAGTTCAACGGGAGGAAAGCAGTCTTTTCAACAAATGGTGCTACACGAACTACATAAACACATGCAAAAAAAATTAAGTTGGACTCCTTCCTTATATCACACATGAAAATTGACTCAAAATAGATCAAACACCGAAATGTAAGAAGTAAAATTATAAAACTCATAGAAGAAAACAGGAGTAAATCTTTGTGACCTCAGGTTAGGTAATGGTTTCTTAGATATGACACCAAAAGTATAAGGGAAAAAAAAAGTTGAGGGATTGGATTTCATCAAAATTAAAAACTTTTGTGCTGCAAATACTATCATTAAGACTTACAGAATGGGAGAAAATATTTGCAGATCATATACCTGATAAGGGATTTATATCCAGAATATATAAAGAACTTTTACAACTCAATAACAAAAAGACAAACCAATTAAAAATGGGCAAAGGATCTGAATAGACATTTCTCCAAAGAAAATATAAGAAGTCTGATCAGCACATGAAAAGATGCTCAGTAACATTAGTCATCAGGAGATGCAAAGCAAAGAAATATAATGGCACATCCACTGGGATGGCTATAATAAAAAGATGAGACCCTTAACGAGTATTGGCAAGGATGTGGAGAAATTGGAACCCTTATATATTACTAGTGGAAATTGAAAACATATGTCCACAAGGTATAAGAATGTTCATAGCAGCCTTATTCATAGGAGCCAAAAAGTGGAAATCCAAATATCTGTCAACTGATGAATGGATAGAGAAAATGTAGTGTATTCACACAATGGGCCATTACATGGTGATTAAAAGGAATGAAGCACTGATACATGCCACAACATGGATGAAACTTGAAAACATTTTACAAAATAAAAGCAGCTAATCAAAATATAGCACTTATTGCATGATTCCATTTGTATGAAATGTTCCAAATAGGCAAATCTGTAGAGACGGAAATAGATAAGTGGTGACTGAGCGCTGGGTGGGTGGCGGGCAGTAAGGGGAAATGGATAGTGAATGTTAGTGGGTCTGGGGTTTCCTTTTGGAGTGTTTAAATGCTTTAAAATTAGATTGTGGTGATGGTTGCACAACTCTGTGAGTATACTAAAATCCATTGAATTATACACTTTAAATGGGTGAATTGTATGGTATGTGAGTTATATCTCAATAAAGCTATTTAAAAAGACTTCATTAAGTAAATAAAAATGCAAGCCAGAGACTGGGAAACATTATTTACATAATGTAATCTGATGAAAGGACTTATATCCCAAATATATAAAGAACTCTTACAATTAAATATTGAGAACAAAAACAACCCAATTTAAAAAACAAGGAAAAGATTTAAACAGACCCTTCACCAAAGAGGACATATGAATGTCAAATAAACACATGGTTAGTTGTTCAATCAGCATCATTAGTCATCAGGGAAATGTGAAGTAAACTACCATGAGCTGTTACTACACATCTATTAGAATGGCTGAAACTAAGAGAAAAAGACTTGACAATATATGGTGTCCATGAGCATGCGGAACCACGGGATCACTCAAACATTTCTGTTGGGAATGCAAAAAGGCATGGCCAGTTTGCATAGTAGTTGGCAGTCTCTAAAAACGTTAAATACACACTTACCACACAACTCAGCAATCCTACTGATAGGTATTCACTCAAGAAAAATAAAACATATGTTTTTACAAAGACTTGTACCTGAATGTCCTTAGCAATTTTATTCGTAATAGCCAAAACTGGAAGGAACTCAGGTGTCCATTGACAGGTGGATGGATAAACAAACCATTCTATAGCCATCCAATGGAATACTGCTCAGCAATAAAAAGGAATTAACTAATGGTGCACACAACAGTATGGATGGATCTCAAATGTCTTATGCTAAGTGAAGGCAGACAGACAGAAAAAGACTACAAACTCTATGATTCCATTTATATGAAAATCTAGAAAAGGCAAACTGTGATGAAGCAACCAGATCAGTGGATGTGTAGGACCAGGGGCAGTGGAGAGGACTGACTGTAATGGGCCACGAAGGACTTTTTGGGGTGACATCTGTTTTATGTCAAGAACTAAAGTCTTGATTGGGGTGGTGGTTACAAAATGGTATACATTTCTCACGAGTCATTGATTTGTACAGTGACAAGGGATAAATTTTACTGAATGTAAATTATACCTCAATTAAAGGTGATTAAAAATTTTAGAAAAAAATCCAGGAAGTGTGGGGTTTATGGAGGTAGGGAATTACTGTAGACTGAATGTTTGTTTTCCCCGTAAAATTCATATGTTGAAACCTAATCCCCAGTGTGATGGTATTGGGAGGTGGGCCTTGAGAGGTGCTTACTGCCCTTATAAAAGTGAACCCAGGGGGGTCCCTCATCCCCTCTGCCGTGTAAGGACATAGTGAAAAGAACCAGGAAGCAGACTCGCACCAGACACAGAATCTGCCCGCGCCTTGATCTTGGACTTGCCAGTCTCCAGAACTATGAGAAATAAAGTTCTGTCATTTATGAGCTACTCAGTCTATGGCATTCTGTTATAGCGGCCCAAGAGGACTAAAACAGGGATTAACAAGGGATTATTGGTGGTGACACACTGAAATCCACCAATGTGAGCCAGTCCTTACGAGGCACGTAAGGACGAGACGTCAAGATCCCTAATTCCAGGACAGGGACCTAGCCACTATACCACAGTCTCAGTTTTTTTGGTTTGTATAATATTATTGTATACGAATCCAAACCATTGTGAAAAAGAGTGAAACAGTAAGAAGTTTCAAAATCAAATGTGCTGAGTTTACGATGTGATTCCTGGCCAGTAATCTCAGAGGAGGCGCATGCTCCAGGATTAGTTTGGGTTAAGTGAACCCTGAGACAAGGATCTGAGGACGAGAAGTTTATTTGGGAGGTGTGGAGAAAAGCATTAACATAGCTGTCTTGTGGCCTACTTGCAAGGTTGGCTCTTGGTTGGCATCTGAGAACTTGGATTTTGGGACAGTTCCCAAAACCCTTATGAGAATGGCTCACTGTGCCTAGACTGTATGCAAATAATGGGGTTTGTGCTAAACGCCTGCTTTCCTTTTGCGAGTCTGGGATACCGGCACATGCCGGGCAGAGGGTGTCTATGTGAGCAACTCTCCTTAAAGCCTTTGGGCACTGAGTCTCTAATGAGCTTCCTTGGTAGACAGCATTTCACATGCGCTGTCAGAGCTTGTTGCTGGAGGAGTTAAGTGCATCCTGGGTGATTTACTGGGAGAGGACCCTTGGAAGCTTGTGCCTGGTTTCCTGCAGACTTTACCTGGTGTACCATTCCCTATGCTGATTCTGCTATGTCCTTTCTCTGTAATAAATCACAGCCCTGAGAGTGACTATGTCCTGAGTCCTGTGAGTCTTCCTAGTCAATCACTGAACCTGGGGGTGGTCTTGGAGACGCTCAACACAAGAGGTGATCCCAGGAGACACTAAAAAGGGAAGGGATGATGGTCCTTAAGAGGATATATTGTCAAATAAGAGTACCAATTACCAGAGTGGGCGATTGGGTCAAAATTCATTTGTGGAATCTGGAATGAGTGTATAACGTGCACTTCAGAGTTATTCACTCAAGCGGCGAGGGGGATGTGACATTTAGCCATCAACTCTTGAGTTGGTATTAATTGTCTGGAACTTCCAGCCTACCCTGTGCACAAGCCCAGTGGGCTCTGGTGGCCACAGCTGGCCCTGAGGCAAGAGCTGCAGTTGGAAGTTGGGCTGGTACATGTGGGAATGCTATTTGCCTGCAGAGGACATGGTGGGCCCTTCTGCCACAGCCCCTACAAGGCATGAAATCAAACACGAACATGGAACTATTGCCCAGTCATCTCATGTGCTGCCCACTGCCTTCCTAGGAACACGGAGGATGACTTACCTGTGCCTTATTCCCACCAGGAAGCCCTTGCCTCTCGGGACAGTCCTTCATAGGCTGTGGCCTGGCCCAGTGCAGTGGGAGCAGAAGGGAGAGTTTGCCTTATCTACACAAGATAGAGATAAAGTCTTTCGCCTCCCTCTCGGCCCTCAAGTTCTGGTCACAGGAAGTCCTGGCTTGGTTTACTGTTTCTTTGGTTTTACCTCTTTACTAGCTCAGTCTAATTAGTAGGGTCAATAGGAGGCTTCCTCTGCCATAGAAAAGGCACCTAGTCTGAGCCTCTGGCTCTCCTTTCAGGACACATGGCTCCTCCATCAGGCTCCTACTGAAGGAGACTCTCTTTATCTGGGTGTCGTGTGGGTCCACTGGGCTGACCCACCCTGCCTGCTCTTGGTAGAGTTCCTACATCCCCCAGAACACTCTAGCTTGCTTACAGTTTCCTCATGCTACCTCTTCCTCTTTACCTAGCTGGAAATTCCTCATTTATAACACAGGGATACTGAAAGTACCTGCCTCATACGGCTACCTTGAGGATTATGTCAGATAATACCAGTAAAGTGCTTAAAACAGTGCCTGGCACAGTAAGCATGCAAGAGTGTTAACTATTATCCTTATGTATGTATAATTAGTTGGCAGATGTGTATTTATTAGAAAAAATGAAATGCCCAGATTGCTTCAAGTTGCGTATTGCAATGCATCAGCAGACTAGAATGGCGATAGATTCTTCAGGAACTCTTAGCTGATTTTCAATTTTAGCTTTTGAAAAACTTTCATAAGTTCTAGGTAAAATACTATTCCTCTCAAACAGCTGGGAGTAATTTACCTGTTCAACTTCTAAATTCAAGGTTGCTAGGCAGATTTAGTGAATCTTTGCTCAAGAAACAGAAGGTAATAAAGTGGTAACTCTTCTAAGCTCACTGTCATCCTCTACTTTCTGTACAGTTTCATCTTCCCTTTAAAAAATAGCCCAATATGTACAGAGAAGATTTGACAACCCCTCCCTCTATAACTGCCTGTGGGGAGAACAGAAAGGCCACAGCCTGAAGATTCAGAATGCTTAAATTAGAAACACACAGGAGCCACAGGGCCTCACACACACGATGAGACAAGTCCTGTGGTCACCTGTGATCAGCAACAAACGTTTAGCAAGCAAAGTGGAAGGAAGAGGACACTCCTGGGAACTCCTTCGTGAAGACTGCCCTTCAGGTGACCTTGAAACAAGAGCATAAGCAAGAACTCAGGACTGTCTGGCAACTGGAACAAAGGCTGTCAGACCCAACCAGGACTGAGCCAGCAGGTGACTATGTGTGGCAGAACTTCCACCATGCAGAGAGAAATTCAGAATGGAGATGATTTCCTGGCCACACCTGGCTAAGGGTTGTCACAAGAGAGATGAACCACTGATATCAGAGCTCAGCGTTTATCATTTGTTGTCAGTTTTATTAATCATGGTTATGTTTACTGAATATTGAGCTTATTCTAGAATGGGGAGTTTAGCTATTCTCAACTAATCTTTTGTGGTCTTTATTAAGACTCTTAGAACCTTTTTGTTGTATTGTAATTTGACTGTGCTATCACTTTTTTGCTGGGACTCTACTGTTAAAATATCTGTTTAAAAATACCATCTATATGACATTTAATTAATTTTTTTTGTTTTTTAGTGAGGAAGATTGGCTCTGAGCTAACATCTGTTGCCAGTCTTCCTCTTTTTTCTTGAGGAAGATTGTCCCTGAGCTAACGGCTGTGCCAATCTTCCTCTATTTTTTTTTTTTTTTTTTTTTTTTTTTTTTTTTGGTGAGGAGATCAGCCCTGAGCTAACATCCGCCAATCCTCCTCTTTTTTTGCTGAGGAAGACGGCCCTGGGCTAACATCCGTGCCCATCTTCCTCCACTTTATATGGGACGCCGCCACAGCATGGCTTACCAAGCAGTGCGTCGGTGCGCGCCCGGGATCCGAACCAGCGAACCCCGGGCCGCCGCAGCGGAGCGCGTGCACCTAACCGCTTGCGCCACCGGGCCGGCCCCCAATCTTCCTCTATTTTGTATGTCAGACGCCTCCACAGCATGGCTTGATGAGCGGTGTGTAGGTCCGTGCACAGGATCCGAACCCAAGAACCCCAGGCCGCCAAAGCAGAGCTTGAGAACTTAATCACTATGCCACTGGGCCGGCCCTGACATTTAATTAATTTTGATAACCAATACATATACCTGATATTGATGACAACACAGCTCTAATCTGTGAACTTAACCGTTTCTTTCTCCCTGATTTGAAAATTACCTGCTTTTTGAAGTAAAAAATTATGAATATTAAAGATCTACAGTTTAATACCCTAGATTTCCTAAGATTTCTCTCTCCCTTTAATCCACAAAGTAATCAATAAGGATTCTCTGGTCCTTAAGCTCATCCTTGCCAATTTTTCTTAATGCATAAATGCTTTAGGAATGCATTTAGAGATCAGTTTATGAAGGTAGTGTCAGGAGAGGGACGGCATGAGCTAAGCTGACACTTGCATTTCATGTTTGGAGACTGTTCCGGGTGAAGAAGCCACTGCCCTTGGCTGGAGAGGGGTCTGCTGAAGTGCAGGTAAAGCCTCCCTCTATTTCTCTGGGCATTCATCAGGGACAGAGACGCCAAAGCCTCTAATATCTACATGTATCAAAGAGCCCGTGATCAGGGTTTAGTTCTCATTGCTCATGCATTTTATTCTTAATTTAGCTAATTTTAGTTCTCAGATTAAAACTACTGCACACTGTTTAAATCAGATCATGCTGAATTGGTTTTCTTTAGCCATTCAAAAAGCTCTGTCTTGTTAAGCATATTAGTCTTGGGCTTTTCAAAAAAGACTTATCCCTTAGAAACTCTTGCCTAGTTTACCTAACAAAAACATGGTGTGGATTTTTAAAGAGAGTTATCGTCCTACAATCTGGACTGAGAGGGTTGCACTAGAATCTACCCCTTAAAGCGGCACTAGAGTGACACCCACTGGCCAAACAGCCTCAGTGGCCGTGTGTGCAAACTAACCTCTAGTGCACGGCTAGGAAAGGGAACACTGGGGTACAGACGCTTAAAATAGCTGAACACATCTATCCAAAAGCAAATGATTTCTACCTTTAAAAATTTATATCCATTCTCGTATATATTTCTTCATGTTATTTTTATAAATGTATGCCACATATGCCAATTCAGATTGGCAAAAATTCAAAAGCTTGACAATATACTCCCTTGGTGAGGCTGTGGAAAAACAGGTATTTTCATGACGCAAAATGTTACAACCCCTCTAAAAGGAAATTTGGCAACAACTAAAAAAACCACATATGTATTTATCCTTTGACCAAGCAATTGCACTGTAGCCTGAAGACAAACTTCCAACAATATAAGAATACATATGCACAAGATTATTTATTGTAACTTGACTTATAATTGCAAAATATTGAAAACTTAATAAATGCCCAACACAGGAGAGTAGTTGAATAAACTATGGTACATATACACAATACAGTACTATGCAGGTATAAAAAAAACATCTATATGAACTGATGTGGGGTGCATTTCAGGATATATCCTTAGGCAGAGAGAAACTTTTAACAACTGACATCTGTTTCAATGCTATTTTTTGACCTAATCCAGGAGATAATTTAAGTTTTTAGTACTAGAAATTTGTGGTGCATCAGGAATGGTAGAGATGCATGAGGAGGGGATTTCAAGCCAGGTATCATACCTGTCTTTGCCTTCCACAGCCTGCCCTCCTGATATACTAATGCAATCTCTTTGGGGCAGGTCACTTCTCTTGATAGACAGATGGATAGACACATAGAGAGAGAGAGAGAGATCTGGAGCAGATAATAAAAATGTGTGTCTGTGTTTAGGGGTATGAATTGAATCTGCAATTCATAGATTGCAGTGACTCCGCCGTGTTGCCGTACTGACAGACAAATCACGCTTGAATAGACGGCAGTAGGTGGACCAGAGTCCAGTTAGTTTCTTCACTCCAAGATTTTACACTGATCTGTTTGACGTGGGTGTGTGTTGACTTAAACTTCAGGCTTAGAGTAGGGAAGACCTCACTGCTTCCCAAACTGTAAACTCTACCTTGCTCATATTTCCCTTCCTATCACTGTTCTTCCAACAGGCTGGTTATTTTAATTTTTTCTCATCTTTCCTCTTCTCTCTTTGAATTTCAGTGGTACTTTTGTTGTATAGTTTTATTACAGTATTAATTTTATAGATTTATTTCTTCTGTTAAGCTGTGGGTTTCTTAACATCTTTCCTTAAAAATTAAAAAAAGGAAGCCGCCTATGCCACAGGAGCTGGGCGCGGGAGAGGCTGTGTGCGTGGTGGAGGAGGAGGCCCGGAGTGAGTGCAGATCCACAGGCAACCCTTCTTGCCCGAGACGCCTCTCCTGCGCCATCTGCTGCTGAAGCTTACCATCATGCTGGCTGGCAAAGGAAATATATTTAAATTTTCATAGATTAGGTGAAAAGGATGAACTTGGAGCTGAGACAGTAAATCCATAACCTGACCAAGAAGGGTCCGTATATACTTCCTATGGCTGTTCCTCCAACAGCTTAATTTTTTTCTTAAAATATTTTCTCATCCTTTGCCTTTCTCTTCCTCAATATGTAATTCATAAATATGTGCAGTTGTTTCATTGCTTAACACACATATATAAATCTATTTTTTCTTTTGCCAAGCTGGAGGGTTCCTTTCAATTTTTCCAGTTAGAAAATATAACAGTATCTGTTCTTTCCTGACCCCCTTCACCTGATATGAGAGAGGAAAAGTATGGTGAGTTTATTTTTGCATTTAGTCTATAAAACAGACTTCCATAACCATGGTAGATAAATAAACATATAGGTAGAGGTGGGCACATAGATGAATGCACAGCTGGACACATACAGAAAGAGAAAAATAGAAATAGATTGAAAGATGAATGCATATGTAGATAAAAATATTCATAGTAAGAAAGACATATCTTTATTAAAAATTGAAGACTGTAGGGCATAAATCTAATCATCAGTGTTAGGAATTTGGGGCAATTTGGGATGGCAATCATCCTCGGCACGGCACCTTTGTTCCCAATAGCCAGCCTTTCTCCTCTTTATCCTGACATACTCACCAGTTTAGTATCTTTAGAGGCAGGTCCCTTCTCTTTATTTAACTAGTTTTCAAGAAAGACAACGAGAATGTGCCAGTCCAGGGGTCGTATTTCCTCTCACACTTCACACTCACGCACACACACCTCTAACAGTCACTCTGGGATCTGAGGTGCAAGAGCCCGCCCTTCCCATTTGCTGTTCTTCCCCGCGGGAAATCTCACGTGCTTCTGTGGGACATGCTTGTATTTACTTTATAATGCTGTTTTTCCAAGGAGCTGGTTTTGGTATTGGCAATTTTTTCTTATCTTTTCCTCCTTATTTTGTAATTCTGTATTGTGTTATCTCTTTATTATTTTTTTGTCACATTGCCTCATATATTTTCAATATTTCTATAGAATTTTGCACTTGTAATGAATTTTTTATTCAGTGGAATAGTCGTATATATTAATAATGTAACATCTTTCACAATCTCTTTCCTTCTTGTAACCAGTTGCTGGAAGTAGGTTATACCGTAATTGACTGTCTAATCTTTGTTCTCTCACTAAATTGTATTGTAATGCAGTGAATTATTTATTCTGCTCCTCCAGGACTCAAGTTTGCCATAAACAAATGAGGAAAACAACAGAATTATTCTGTTGGAAGTGAATAAAATAAATCTAAATGGTTCTTAGTGTTTTGCTACACAATAAAAAGCATTATTTAGTATTGAGCATGCAAACATTCTTTCAGATCTTTAAAAAAAGTCTGGCCACAGGGTGTCAGATCCATAAAGGCTGCTCTTTGCTCTAATTATTTTAGATGTGTTATTGCTCATCCATTGCACAGCAAGCCAATCTCTGACACCACGTGTAGTGGAAGAAAGTAGGAATTTTATTGCAAAGTGCTGAGCAAGGAGAACGGGCAGCTAACACTATAATCCCAAACTCCTCGAAAAGCTACAAGTAAGGATTTTTATTTGGAGTTTTAGGTGGGGGAGGGGGAGCACATGGCTAAAGTTTACAATCGGTCATTGTAGCTTCTCTATGCTCCTGCCACATGCTTAGTCAAGTGGGGGCTGCCAGCAAGCAACTCTCTTTCTCTCATCAGCGGTCCTCCTGCTGTTCTGCAAGGCAAGCTCAGAAACTTTGGTTATTTCATTTCCCACGTTAACCTTGTGGGTAAAAGGCAAGTTTCACGCTAATCCAGGGAAACTTTAACTCCTTCATGCTCAATTTCCATACCTACTGTCTTATGATCACTCCTCAATCTTGGGGAATGGGGCCAAAGGCTGCTCTAGCTGCTTCCTGCTGTGCAAGGATGAAGTTCAAGGTCAGAGAAATTGTTCTACTTTTATTTTAAAATATTCTTGGGTACCAAATGGAGGAGAGTGAGGTATGTTCTGCATGACTAATATTTTAGTACTCTGATGAATGGCTTTGGAACAACACAAGTCCACATTTTATAATTACATACATCGATGACCACACATATTAGCAAAATAGACAATCCAAATTTTAGTATCACCTCCATAACAGACCTCAATCCTTGGGGAATCCAGGAGAAGAGAACTGTAAACCAATCAAGGTTAGGGCCTGGAGCCGCAAGTGAAATCTGATGTAGCCAAGTAGCCTGCTGTCTAATAGTCCAACAAGTAAGGTAAGAACCTGGGAGTCATTTATTATTTATCTTTAGGAGACTGTCTTCTATACAGCAGCTTGAGGTCTATCAGAGGTTCACCTAAACATTTGGGGAAGTCAGTGTGGAGAGTATGAAGCCAGCCAAAGTCTGGGTGATCGTGGTTGTGATGCTCTTCTATGGCACGGTTCCTGCTCCCTGTGGCATTTCTTGTATGGTCCCATCCAGTGGGGGATGAAGTTGATTTTCTGGGTGCTTGTGTTTCTAGGATTTTAATAGGACCCAGTCTCCATGACAAAGATGGTGTAGAGGGACATCTGACAGTGTCTAGTTCCTTAATTCAGGTTTTCTCCAGGGCTTTTGGATCATCTGTAGAACATAGAAAGAGTCTGCCAAAGTTAGGCTTATACTGGGTAAGCAAGTAACCAGATATTTAACGAGAAGCATTTCTAGATAAACAAAAAGAAAACAAGGTTAATGGCTAGAGCAAATTACAAACTACTTCCTGAGCCCCGGGGACAGCCAATCCAGATTTCTCGATGTCAGGGTGAAAGCATCTTTTGCAGTTCGAAACATCTCCGATGAGGTCATTGGGTATTCAGGTAAATTTTCTGAGTGGTTTATACAGCAACAAACATGAAGATTGTCTGAGCATGGGCTATCATGGTGTTGTCTCTTAAGTTCACATCAAGTTGTCCGGCTTCAGTTTGCAGATAGAAAACAAAAACCTCCAAGACAATTCACAGAACCTGAATCCAACATCCACGAATGTGTATTATAGTTTCTATTGAAACATAATTTTTTCTCTCTAAAATCTCCCCATTTTAACCAAAGATAGCCAAACTAAGACTCATTGGTTTGCAAAATAAGTCTAGTTTCAATAAACTTGACCCAATTATTTACGTAAGTACAGCAAGAATAGCAATTGACGTTATAGGCTCTTTTAAATCTGCTTTGCTAGAACTTTTCATAAGCAATCTCAGATTGGACTTTAAAGGCCTCTTGAGGCCAGGAAAGCCAAGCCAAGGACTTGTCATCAGACTCTGCCTGCAATGCCTACAGATTTGGGTGAATTCCTCTCTTTTTCAAGGTCCCCAAAATATACTGAGGTATATTTGCACCTGCCAAGGAAGTGACCTTCTTTACTCACCTGGTAAGGTTATTGGGAACCCTGTAAGCAAGGTAACAGGCCAATATTTCCAAGTGGCTTTATTTCACAAACTCAATCTTTGTTTCTTAGCTTTCTGGTCATATCTGAGTCTACATGTTTCTCTTAAATATGACATTCCAGTCAAAGCCTGGGTAATATAACCAGTGTTTTCAATTGTGTCCTGCTATAAGGAGAACAGATTCTTATTGAACCTATGCAACTAACTATATTGCCATGAAAATAAGAATACTCACTCATCAAGAGTTTTCACATTCTGGAAGGATGGCATAGGGAGAAAAAGATAAATGCTTCGATTCTGCTTACAAATTGCAATAAGTCATAGTTTCTTAAGAGAAAAGAGAAAAAGTTTCCCTTAAATCTGGAAAAACAAAACATTAAAAAAATCAGCAATATTTCAAGTGAAAAGTCATAAAAATTATAATCATCCTCATCAATTTATTCAGTCCCAGGTAATCAATTTTTGATCTCTATCTTCTGTTAGCAATTTTATGAGGCCATCAGTTTCTCTGTTAGAGTTCTATAATTTCTTATACAGCTCAGTTTTATAATCAGAAAGTTTATCAGAAACCTGCATTCTAGAGCAGGTGTTAGTCCTTTTCATGACTCTCTCTAAAGATGAAACACATCTGCAAAAACATCAGAATAAAACAACTGTCTACAAATAACAAAACATTCAAAAATGGCAATTGACAAAGACACTTGGCTATTTCTGTGACATATAACACTTTGAAATAATAACCAGAATTATGATTGATAACCAGGACAGATCAGAATTTTAGCAATGCTGTGTAGTTTCTAATTAATTAATGAATTAATTATTTTGTGAGGAAGATTTGCTCTGAACTAACATCTGTTGCCAATCTTCCTCTTTTTTTCTTTTTTATGTGTGCCACCACCACAGCATGGCCGCTAACAGGAATGGTGTAGGTCCATGCCTGGGATCTGAATCCGGGCCACTGAAGTGGAGTGTGCTGAACTTAACCACTAGGCCACCAGGGCTGGCCCCTCAAGCAACTTTTTATATCATGCTTTATGAAGACATCATTTCAGTTTTATGTAATGCTATAGTTTTTTTTTTTTTGGTGAGGAAGATTGGCCATGAGCTAACATCTGTGCCCATCTTCCTCTACTTTATAAGTGAGACACCTGCCACAGCATGGCCTGATGAGCGGTGCATATGTCCATGCCTGGGATCCGAACCTGCGAACCCCAGGCTGTCAAAGTGGAGCGCACGCACTTATCCACTATGCCACTGGGCCAGCCCTGCTATAGTTCTTTATAAACGAGTGAATTTTATATTCTGGGCAAAGGAAGTAGATATTCAGAGTGGACTTCCTTGCAAATATATTGCTGAGAGAATGCTAATGAGTGAGCATTACCTGAGTACCAGAGCTGAGAGGTGAAGGAGGAGCTTTCTTCACACTGGGGACAGTCAAAGGAAGGTACCAGGCCAAATGTGTGGGAGACACAGATTCTCAGGTCACGGATGGTAACGCCAAAAAGAAAAGAAAAAGGAAAAGAAAGAGTAAAGGAGGCGGCTAAAGAATGATTAGTAGATGAATTAGTCAAGGCTCCCCACACCTCCTAGTGGATGCCTTCCCGTTATCTGGGCTGCTAGTTTGGTCAACTCAACACTAAAATATAAGAGCAATTTTATATCACCAAAGCATATATTTTTCTTTTAAAATTGGTATCTCATTCAAATAAGAATATACAAAATTTTCATTCCTGTGATTATATAAACTTGACCAGAGACTATAGTTTTCATGAGTTGATACATGGAAAAACCAGACAGATTCTAGTCCCATAATTTAAATCAATCTAATTATTTTTACCAGACTTCCAAATCTTTCGTTTGCACATCCTCCACAGAGAGTTGGATGAAGCTGACATGGCAGCTTATGATTTTCTATCTCTTTCTAAGCCTTTGCATATGATGTTGCTTTTGCTTGAAATACCTCCCCGACTCCGCCTCCCCCTGCCCCCCCCAGCCCTCAATCTTCTCCATTCTTTCAGATCTAACTCACTTATCACTGCTTCTGGGCTCACGAGCAGAATCAGTCACTCCTCCCTTTTGTTGCTGGTGGGGGCAGGCCAGGGAGGGAGAGAAGGCACTGAAGAGGACTGTGAGGTTTCCAGCTTGGCTTCCACACAGGACGGAGATAAGGAGAATATTTTGACTCACATGGCCCTCAGGAGGAGTGGTAGGAGGTAAAGGCACGTGAAGGCTGAATCTAGAACTTAGATTTTTGAGAGAACCCTATCCTCTTTTCTGTCTGTGGGGTTAACTTTGCTCCAGAGGCTGCAGCCATCCCCACACCAGTGAAAGTGACTGGTCAACCCAAAGGCCTTGTGTCCAGATGATAAAGTCTATTCCTACACCTCAGTCATCCTCGTTTTTCCATCACTCAGTAATTACAAAATAAGTGCAATTGGCTTGACTAGTAATAGGTCAGTGCAGCTAGAATGAGCAAGTTTATTGTGTAGGCAGTAAGCTTTCCTTGTTACACCACTCGCTGGTACAAGCCTTTCCTGATTTAAGGGACTCATCCATTCACTGAAGCAATTTTCAAGCTGGGCCCTGTACTAGTGTTTGAGATACAAAGATGCACAAGGCTCTCAGGAGTGGGTCTGGTGGACATAACTTCAGACTTACAGAAAAGTTGTAAAACTACTACAAAGAATTCCCACACATCCTGTATCTAGAACCCCCAAATGTTAACACTTTATACTTGTTCTCTTCCCCTCTCTGTATACATACATTTGTGTATACGTGTGTGTACACACATTTTTAAACCATTTGAGAGTAAGGTGTTTGCAGGTATGTTGTCCCTTGGCTTCTGAATTTCTCAGTCAATGTGTGTTTTCTAAAATGAAGCATTTTCTCTCGTACAACCACAGTATAATAGTCAAAATCAGGAAATTAGTATTGATAGAGTACAAACTATCTAATCATAGACCTTATTCAGATTTTTTCAACTGTCCCACTAATGTCCCTTATAGCTAAAGAAATCCTGGATCCTGTGTTGCATTCAGTGGTCATGTCTGTCTGGTCTGCTGTCATCAGGAACAGTTCCTTAGTCTTCTATGACACTGACTTTTTTGAGGAATTTTGTAGAATGTCCCTCAACTTGGGTTTGTCTGATGTTTCCTCGTGATTAGATTTAGGCATGAACTTTTGGCGGGTATACCAGAGGGGTGCGTTCATCTCAGAGCATAATATCAGGAGGCACGTGATGTCAGTTTGTCTCAATACTGGTTAATATTGATTTGATCACTTGGTTAAGGTGGTGCATGCCAGGTTTCTGCACTTTTTTCTCTTTATCGTTAATAATGTCTTGTGAAGAGATACTTTGAGACTACGTATATTATCTTATCACTCTGCAAACTTTCACCATTAATTTCAGGAACTACTGATGATTCTTGCCTGCATCAATCCCTATGACGGTTGCCACATGGTGACACTGTACTTCATCACACCTTCTACATCTACGAGTTGGCTTTCTGCTGTGAGGAAGAGCGTTCCCTTCTCCTGAACTTGTTTGTTTAGTATTTATCCCAGGTCCCAGGCAAGAATGCGCCCTATCTCCACCGCTGTCTAACATTGAACAGGAGGTGTCAGCTACTGCAATTAGACAGATGATGTCCAACGTTCCTGCCTCCCAAATGCACCTACCTCTAAACTCCGTAATTCCCAAAAGCGCTATAGAGGATCAGCAGCCTGCTCTGCTTGGTGAGACTGTGCCTACTCGTATAGCTCTCCCTTACTAGAGTACACAATAAATCCAGTACGTCTTTTTCAGTTCAGATATTGGATGGTTGTCTCATCATCCTTTGCCAAAACTAACTAAAAAGATCTAAACCTGAAAAGGTCATTCTGACTGCTGTGTGGGCAACACATCATAGAAATGTGACAGTGGAAGTAGGGAACCCAGGTAAGGCTGTTGAAAATCTTGTGGGGGAAGCAAACATTGGAGTTACGAAAAAAATAGACACATGTACACTAAAAAACTATATGGAAAAATATACCATAAACATAGTCAAAAGAAATATTTGCAACTCACACCACGGACAAAGAACTAATTTCATTAATAAGGGAAAGAAAATGATTCATCTGAAAAAATGAGCAAAGGATATGAAGAGAATTCCTAGAAAATATAAGTGGCTATTAATTGTGTAAAGAGGTTCAACTTCACTCAGTATAATGGAAACGCAAATTGAGACTATGATAGCCATTTTTCATGTATTAAATTTGTGAAGACCAAAAATCTGATAACAAGCTTGACTAGGGATGGTGTGGGAAACAGGTTATTCCCTACAGCTGGTGGGAGTGTAAATTGGTACAATTTTTAATGACAACAATTTGACACTACCTAACACAATTTTAAAAGTATACCTATTTGACCCAGCAATTCAACTTTTAGGAATTTCTCCTATAGGTAAAGTCAACATGTGTGAAACAACCATTGTCGTGCTCAGTATAGCAGTTTGCAGTGCTCAGTATAGTAGTTTGCAAACAACTTAAATGTCCACCAATAGGGGACTCGCTAAATAAATACACCCGCACAACAGAATCCTTTGCATCTGCTAAAGAAAATGAACACAATCTCTAGGCTACATTGTTGGGCTGAAAGGAAAAAAACTGTGATAACCCTGGAAGGATACAGGAGAATCTAGAACGGTGATTACTTCCCAAGAGTACTGGCGATAGGGAAGCAGAAAAGACTTGCTTTGAGCTCTATTCTCTTTGGTATTGTTTGAATGTCATATCAGGTGTATTTCTCATTAAAAATAAGCAAAATAAAAAAATGTAAAGGTCTGTTGCAGTTGTGCAGGTGATATCAGTCTGTTAAGCTCAGCAGTGGTGGAGAGCATGCACGGATTCAGATGTTTTGGAGGAAAGTTGACAAGACAACTCCAAAGGTGTAGTAGACGTGGGAGACAGATAAGCATGCCATCAAGGATGAGTGCTGGCCCGCGGCTATAACTGATGGAGAGCTGTGCCGTTTACTCCACTGGAGAGACTTAGGGAGGCACAGGTTCAGCATGTGTGAGACAACGCAAGGATTGTTTGGATATGTGAGATTTGAGATGCCTATTAGTCTTCCGTGTGGAGATGTCTAATACGCAGTTGGAATAGGAGTCCTATCGCTCAAGAAAGGAGTCTGGAATGGAGGTATTTTGGAGGCATCAGCATATAAATCAGCTCTGATAAACAGAAATAGAATGCAAGCCATATATGTAATTTAAAATTTTCTAGCAGCCACATTAAAAAGTAAAATCAGATGAAATTAATTTTAATATATTCTATTTGACCCAATATATGTAAATATTATCATTTTAAGTAATGAGTACAAAAATTAAGTTATTTTACATTCTTTTTTCCATACTAAGTCTTTGAAATCTGGTATTTTACACTTACAGCACATCTCAATTAGGACTAGCCACATTTCCAAGCACTCAACAGCCACACGCAGTGATGGCTACCTAGTGGACAGCACAGAGATACCGACGATATTGAAAGCTATGGGACTGGATGAGTGGAAGAGAGCCCAGGACTGGGCCTTGGAGCACGTGAACATTTAGAATTCAGGGAGAAGAGAAGCTGACAAACGAGACAGCAAATGAGAGCCCAGTAAACTAGGAGGAAAACAAGGCAAGTGTAGTATCATAGGGCTGTATCAACTGATACTGAGAAGTGGAGTAAAAAGAGGATTCCGAACTGTAGTTCGGAAGACGGAGTTGTTAGTCATCTTGGCAAGACAGTTCCAGTAGACTGGGGGCTCCTCCTGGGGAGCTGAAGAGAGAACGGCAGGTGGAAAGTGGACACGTCATGTACAGACATCGCAAAGGCAACGCGCTGCACATGACTTACCTCCTCCGACACCCTCCCTCTCTTCTCTTCCAATGTTCTGATCTCTATTGGGGGCCCACGCTAGAAACCTGGGAGACAAGCTCAAGTCTTTCTTTCAGACCTCATAGACTATTATTCACAAAGTCATCCCATCTCACCTGCTAAATACTTGTTCTGTCCCTTTTGCTCCATCCCCATTTCCCCAATATAGGCCTTTGAAGCCTCTAATCTTCCTAGCAGCTAATAATCCTCACGGTTATTCAACCTCTCGCCTTGTCACCCTCAAAATTCTGTGCGCAAAGCCTGGGGACTCTCAGAAAGCGAGGGATCGGGTTGTGTTGCCAGATTGAATTTTTAAAATCACAAATCTTGCAGTATTGCTACTCTGCTCGAAATCCTTTCATAGCTCCTCATGGCACAGGTTTAGTGTTTCTACTCGAGTTCCTTCTCTCCTTCCCAGATCAATACAAACACGCACACATGCCGCTCTGTTGCAGGCTTGCATCTTTATCATCCCTCCTACCACCGCCTCCCAAGAACCCACCCCCTCAAACAGGCGCCGTGACCGGCTCATTCTAACTACTCCAGTTTAGGTATCAACTTCAAGGAGCTCCAGCACTCCCCACCCCCTCCGCCGCCACCTCCCCGAAAGCTGGTTAAACTGACCACCTGTTCTCCCTTTCCCAAATGCCTTTCCCAGGCATTTCTATAGAATTCAGTGCTATTTCAGCCGCTGTTCTCACCACATTCATCCATTCACCATACTGTTCTTTAAAGTGTCAGTTTCTATCGCTCTCTCCAACTAAACCGTGAACTCGCTGAGGTCCGAGAGTTGGCCTTATTCCATTCTGCATTCCCGGCACCCGGCAGGCGTCTGGACGCATCAGACGGTGCTCAATCCAGGCAGCATTAGGAGCAGCCAGCGCTGCGCGGCGCGGAGAGGGGCGGCGCGCGCTCCCCGCCCCGGCGCAGGCCGGACCACCACGGAGCCCGGCGACTCTCGGCGCCCCGCAGTCCGCCGGCGCCAACTGGCCGCTCCCCGCCCCGCCCACCACGTGCCCACGGCCGCTCACGTGAGCGTGGCCCGGCGTGGCCTCCGCGGCGTCACGCGGTCACGTGACCACAGTCCTCGCTGGCCTCGGGCTGCGGCGCTTCCTCCCGACGTTGCAGCGGCTCTCGCTCGTCGGTGTCCCGCGGGCCCCATGGAGGAGGAGGAGGAGGAAGCGCGGGCGCTGCTGGCAGGCGGCCCGGACGAGGCGGGCGGAGGGGCGCCCGGCGCGTTGCCGGCCCTCTGCGACCCCAGCCGCCTGGCGCACCGGCTTCTGGTGCTGTTGCTGATGTGCTTCCTAGGCTTCGGTGAGCCGGCGGCCGGGCGGGGTGGGCTGATGATCAGGAATTCCCGGTGTCTCTCGGGGCTCGAGGGCCGCACTGAGCGCACGGGTGCCGCGCGGCCGGAGCGCAGCCTCTGCCTCCAGCTCCTGGGCTTCCCTTCGCGACCCTGTCCAAGCCTGTGCACGTGCTACCTATTCGGCGTCCCAAAGGTGGGGGTCAGGGGACCGAGCTGGGCGAGGTTGTTGCGCTCCTTTGCTCCCCGGGAAGTCTCGAGGCTAGCAGCTCGCCCCTTGCGGCCGTAGATGTGAAGGAATCCCTATTGTCAAGGTTCTTCTCACGACACTTGGTTCAGAAGGAATTCAGGAAGATGTAACTACCCCATTCTCCCCCCCCAAAAAACCAGTTTTTTTTTTTAACGAATAATTTGTTGGTAGTCCTGTCTACGTGTCTCTCTGGGAACGTGTGTGTGTGTGTCTGTGATAGCTTCAGTGAGGAGATGTGTCCTCTTCCTCTCTGTCGCCGTGCAACAGTCGTTTTGGACTGGACTTGTGGCAGGCTTGGCGGTGTTTGGTTTCAGTTACGAAATCTGATGACTGTGAAGGCAGTTTCTTCAGATAACTTTTAAAACATCTGCCTATGTTCCAGCGACATGCTAATGTCAGTATTAGTTTGGTATGAAAGTAATAATGTGTTTTTAGGGGGACTCACTGGACCCAGTGTCATCAGCAGGTTTAGGAACATTGTGGTGGATAACTTGATGCTAGTGATGGAATGTGTCAGTAGGGGTGAAGGATACTTTGGGTTTTAGTTTCTTGGCAACTCTTTTTGTCCCCCCCACCCTCTTTGTGGAAAGATGATGCCTATCCATTAGCCTTGAAGTATGGCGTTGGTATCCCTTACAGCGATTAAAACAGGAATCACAAATTTCTAGGTTTAGGAACAAAAAACAAGAACAACACAAAACACTTAAGATTGCCACTACTGAAGCAGACAGATTGGTTTTGGTAAATTATAGTTACCTGCCTGGGTTTCACAAGCCAGATTCATGCTTTTCTAGTGACAATTTTCTTTCTTTTGAACCAGCAGCTTCTAATATGTACTTTTAGAGGGAGTGAGTGGAGGAATGGAGGCACTATTATCTTGTGGCATACCAAAAATCTGTCAATTATGTTACTTTAAAAATAAATCTGAGTGCATGAATATCACACCTCTCTCCGCTTCTTTCTTACCCCTCAACAGACATTATTATTATGCCTTAATTTAATCCGTTAGAACTCTTTGTTTTTCTTTATTCCTGTTGCTGTATTCCCTAAATTATTTGATCTTGGGTATTCTTTTTGTAGAATTAGAACTCCTGTTTCAAGTGTCGGTCTCGTCAGAGTAGCTAAACTCCATTCTTCTGCTCTCAAGATAAGTGGTGACTTCAGGTAACATTTCTAGGAAACTACTGAGGATGTTGTGAAATTTCTAGTGTGTGTGTGTGTGTTTTGGTAGCTTTAAATCAGGAAAATATAGCTGCTTCATGAAGATGCTAATAATAGACATTATGAAGCATGATGAAAGTAAAATGGAAGAACAGTTAGTTGTTGATTAACTTCTTCATCCAGGTCCCCAGTATTTCTTGTATATGCACACTAATAATTTGTAATGATTTGGCATGTTTTCTCTGGGTATTTGGCTACAACTTAGAAAATATCGATGGACAAGGAAGTCGTCCAAAAAAGTTTGCACAGTGTCGGTCCTCAAGCCCCTAGTGTAAACATTTAAAATCACCATTTGAGTAGTAATTGCAGCTTGAAACTTTTGTGTGGATAGTATTATTATAAAATATTTGCTCTTCCTTTTTCTAGGCAGCTATTTTTGCTATGATAATCCTGCTGCCCTTCAGACTCAGATTAAAGGGGTAAGTTGCTTTTTCACCTTTGTTTCTTTCGTTGACTCTGGAGCAGGTGTAGCTTTTGAGGCATCATCAGGTCTCAGGTTGCCTAGTCTGAAACATTGTCCAATGAATCCATTTTAACATCTGTAGCCACCAAATCTGCATGCAGAGCAAGGAGTGTTCTTGAATTGGAGTGGCCACAAAGAATTCATTTATAGCACTTGTAACTTGATATTGTTTCACACCTTAGATAATTAAGTGCTATTTCCACAATATTGCCAAAAAGTATTAGCAGATTTTTGTTTGCATTTCACTCTTCCATTGTGTAATCGTCCGAATGACAAATGATTTGGTAAGATAGCCTTTTGCTTTCTTAAATACGTTTTTGTTATTTCATTTATTAAATGTGGGTACTGATTGCAGAGGATTGTCCATGTCCGTATTTTTAGTCTGGTTTTGTAAAATTATATTTGATGTTTACAGTTTCTTGTGTATTTAGATAGTTTTTTTCTTTGTAAGTTTTTTACCTTTGGACAGGGAGAAATACATTGATTGGTCCTTCACATTCTAGAATGAAAGGGAAAAAAGATAGGAGTTAGTGGGGGAAGGGTAAGGATAGGCTAGGATTCTCCTTTTCCAATTGAGGGAATGCCAGTGCAGGTGGTATATGGGGAATAAGAATAGAGAGGATACTGGCAGATGTGGCTGGAGGTGGTCCTGTAGTGAGGGATCTGATTGATGAAGGGATCTGATCCATGAAGCCTCTGAAATGGCGTGCAGACTCAAGGAGTTCCCAGGTGTGACCATTTTTCTGAGTCGGGCCATAGCTGTTATGCGATTCTCAAAGCAATTAGTGAACACAAATGATGAAGAAACTCCTGCCCTACACAGAAAGAATGTTTTCATTTGTTAGTTGCTAAACTTAACTGTTTGGAAAAAAATAGTTTTATTTTCTTTCCATATAGGATATGCAGGTGAATACCACGAAATTCATGCTGCTGTATGCCTGGTATTCTTGGCCCAATGTAGTGTTGTGTTTCTTTGGTGGCTTTTTGATAGACCGAGTATTTGGAATACGGTAAGCTTGAAAAAAAATCTCACCTATGGATAAAACCTGATTATTAGGAAAACACAGAACTAGGTTAAGGTATTTCTAGAAAGAACTGAATAAACTGAATTGACTGCGATAATCTGCTTTATTAATGTTTTTAGGATTTTAATATCTCTGGAATTGGTTTTTGAAACTTGGTATTTCAGTTAAGGTTGAGACAAGTAAATGCTGCTCCTGGAACAAGGTAACTCAGTTATCTAAAGGTGAATGATACCCTCACTTGGGATCAAGCAAACCAGGGTCTGAATCCCATTGCTGCTACTTGTTCAACTTCCTAGCTCTTCGGAGCTGTTCCTAGCTTCCTGAGCTTCAGTTTACTCATTGGTAAAATAAGGGTAGTAATTCCTGCCTTACAAAGATGGGGAGAGATGGAGGTACAGTATTTGGCACATATGTAGTATTTGCCTCTTCCGGCCCCAGTGGGATTTTCTCTTTCTGCCTTTCTTTGGACATCAAACTTTTTGTGACAACTTCTATTAGATGCTGAGGAAGGAATAACCCTATTAAGCTTTGTCACTTTTCATCCTTGTGGTTATGTGTGTGTTATTAAGAGGAATGTAGACTGGGAATATTTTCAGAAGGCAGAGGGCAAAATGATGAAGGATTTTCCAACCATGTCTGATGGAAAAGAAGTGAAGAAACTGCAAGTGTTTAGACTTGGGGACTAACTTTTAAAAATTTTGAAGAGTTAAAGGAGGAATTAAATTGATTTTGCTTGGGCTAAAGGGATAGAATTAGCCTGAAACTTCATGGGGACAGATTCCACTTGGTATATGAAGACTTTGCTCGGTCAGGTTGACAGGAGGGGCCATGAATTGCCTTGGGACTGTGGTCAGTTTTCCAGTGCTAGAGAGCTTTCAATAGAATGTGGTATGACAGTTCACAAGGATCTTGAGAGGGATTTGAGTTTCAGAAGACGGTTTACTCATATAATCTTTAAGGACTCTTCTAATACTGGCATGTTATTACTCTGGGGAAATGTTAATCAGATATTCAAAGTGTAGAATGTTAGAGGAGGCATATTTGCAATTGTATTAACATGGTTAGTATTTGTCCTTTTAAAAAGAGTTTTTAGTTATCAAGAATTGTAACCAGGGCCGGACCCGTGGCTTAGCGGTTAAGTGCGCACGCTCCGCTACTGGCGGCCCGAGTTCGGATCCCGGGCGCGCACCGACACACCGCTTCTCCGGCCATGCTGAGGCCGCGTCCCACATACAGCAACTAGAAGGATGTGCAGCTATGACATGCAACTATCTACTGGGGCTTTGGGGAAAAAAAATAAATAAATAAAATTAAAAAAAAAAAAAAAAGAATTATAACCACTTAACCTAGAATTCCTTGGAATCAATCCTAAACTTAGTAGAAATTTTATAATGTCCATTTTTAAATGGGAACCTTGGAAATTTCTTAGAGATTATCTAATAAGTTTTTTTAAAGAGATGATAATGGCTTAAACTAACATATGCCATTACTGAAGCCTCTGGAATCCCCTGAGAAGTCGAGACTTCTGTAGATTAGCATTTGGTCTAGGAAAGCTGCTGGCTTCAGGGGCAGACCAGCACTTCACTTTTCTTTCCTTGGAGGGAATGCAGAGGGGTCAAAGAAAACTGAAGTGAATTATTACTGAAAGACTTGGTGACATACTCTTAATTTATTCTCTCTCTCTCTAACAGATGGGGCACCATTATTTTTAGCTGCTTTGTTTGCATTGGACAGGTAAGAAAGGCCTGAACGTTCATTGATTATGTGGCAGTGACTTTTGAGTTCTTGTCTAATTCCACCAGCAAAGATGTGTTTAATGAATGCCTGACTTAATTAAGCAGGGTCCACAGGTGCCCATGTAGCATAATGCAAGTCCATTTTAAGCCTTCAGACAGATGAACAACAATATTTAGATTTCACAGATTTATTAAGAGGGAATATTAAAACCATCGTGGAAGTTGTGATTCATCGTAAGTTACTATTTCTCTTGAATACCTTGAATTTATTTTTTCATTGATTCTTCATCATAGGTTGTTTTTGCTCTGGGTGGAATATTTAATGCTTTTTGGCTGATGGAATTTGGAAGGTTTGTGTTTGGGTAAGTTATGCATAATTTCATTTATCCTAATATATTATTGTTCTAGTGTTCATCTATCAGTTTATTACAGATTTACAAAAAATATTGCCTCTTCTGGAGAACTACTTCAAATCCCCTGTTCATTAGTTTGTCTTAATTTTCCTTTAAAGTAAGCAACATTGTTGAGTGGGCGTGGTTGACTCTATGTGGGGCTGGAATATTAAATAGTTCCCCAGGAATGACATTTTTCCTGGGTGTTTTCTGTTATGTTGAAGACTGATTTAAACCTCATTTGGAAAACTACAGACCGTCGATTTCTAGGCTGGTGACTCAGGAACGTTTTGCTCTGTCTTAGTGGGTGAGGTGCAGGTCTTTTTGAACCCTGTTGAAGCAGCTTGAATGAGCAGAATACCAGTAGACTGATTGCTCCTCATGAATTTCTTGTCTGTTCAGTGAGCCCGTTCTGAGTCCAGCTTCGGGCTTCCTGCCCTGAAGGACGCAGATGACATAACTTATTCATGCTTTACACAGGTACCAGTGACATGTAGACATATGTGACGTACCCCAAAAAGTGCTCTAAGTGAGAGAGAAAAAACAAAATCTATATAAAAATGTGAAAGGGATTCAGAGATGGAAGTGTGGTCAGAAGTGGCCTCTTGGACGAAGTGGGCCTTGACATCAGTATAGGATTTGGATTGATAGGAGAGAGGGGACCTGTTTTTGGACTAGGACAGAGTGGTGAGAGGAGGGCTCAGTGTTAGGATGCGGAGGAGAGGAGGCTCCTCACTGAAGGCCTGGAGCAGGGAATGGTCAATATGTAGAACTTACAGAAGGAAAAGAAAAACCCAGGCGGTAGGATAATGTTGAGCGTGGATGGTATTTGCCTGAAAAGTGTGAATTTTTGTGCTTTCACAAAGTATGGACCACTCTCACCACTGAACATTTTATATAGCACACGTGGTGATGTGGTAACTCAGACTCCTTATTATTGCAGCGTATCAACTTCCCCAAGACTGAACAGTATACAGCCGCCGTTACCCTGTGCTCATGGACTTTGTGGGTCAGGAATTTGGACAGGGTGCAGCAGGGACTACTTGTCTGTGTGCCTGATGTCTGGAGCCTCAGCTGGGAAGATCTGTGGAAGGCTGGGGGCTGGAGTCTTCTGAAAGCTCTGGGACTCACATGTCTGTGCCTGGGCTGGGATGACTTGAAGACAGGCACTACTGGCTGCAGCACCTAGATGTGGCCTCTCTGTGTGGCGTGGCTTTCTCTCAGTGTGGCGAACTCAGGGTGGTGGGACTTCTTACCAGGCACCTCAGGGCTCCACGTGCAAGTGTTTGAGTGAAAAGGCAGCTGTCCCCTTCTACGACCCAGCCTTGGTGTCACACAGTGCCACTTCCACCGTATTCTGTTGGTTGAAGCCATCACAGTCCCACCTAGATTCAGAGGAGGGGCATAGACCTCATCTTTTGATAGGAGGGGTGTCAAAATTTTAAACCTGCTACATTGCTAACTGTGGTATTTCTTGAAAAGCTGTGACTTTTTCTTCCTTTCTTCATTTTTAGGATTGGTGGGGAGTCCTTAGCAGTTGCCCAGAATACATATGCTGTGAGTTGGTTTAAAGGCAAAGAATTAAACTTGGTGTTTGGACTCCAGCTTAGCATGGCTAGAATTGTAAGTATGAAGCCAAATAGGAACCAAAAGATTGAATCTTCTAATTATCTCTTAAAAATTACAGGATAAAGTGTGTTTGTGTATGATAAATTAGGTACTGATTTTTTATATATCTCTCTAGACCATGGTATAGCATTTACTTTACTTTAGTTAAGGCATTTCTAACCTTATTTCACTTAGGAAAGGGTGTAGAATGGCTAATTGAGTATTCATTAGTTTAGAGAACCTGGGCAGTGGGGGGGGATCTTCCAGGTTTTGTTGTCTAATTTCTTTACCCATTTTCGGCATGCCTGCTGTGGAAGTCCTCACATGTGGTTGTCCAGGCTCCGCGTGCACATTTCCCGTGGGTGGAAGCTCGCTGTGTGATGGGCAGCCTTCTAAGTCAGTTACCTTCGTGAGGCTCAGCCTCGCATAGAGGGGAGGTCTGCCTGTGCCAGTGGATTTACCTATGGCTCTGACATTTGCCCTCTAGTTCACATTTATTTCCTCTGCTGTGTGCCAGCACTTTGCTTATGAAGACAGCTCTGAAGTTCTTGGTCAGACATGCTCATTTCCTGTGGTTGGCTAAGCCACGTGACATGCGTCTCAGTTCCCTGACCATGGTGCTCACGCCTCTGTGGACTTACCGCAGGCCACCAATGCTCCCAGCATTTGGAACCTGGAAATGATCGTGGTGTTGCAGGTTTCGTCTGAAAGAGGGTACCGAGGGGAACAACGTTATGCTTTTATTAATGCAACCTATAAGGTGTTTTGACAGTCCCAAACTCCTTTAGGTTTTTTCCTCATAAACTCCTATGAATAGAGGTTTTTAAAAAAATCCTTGGCATTAAAAATCAAGGTCTCAAAGACTAATAGATGGCGTAAAAATGCTTTTAATGTATTCTTAGGGAAGAAGAAATCCAGTACAAAAAGTTTTTAATGTACTGTATTATCATAGGAAACATATAGCACATGTGTGTTACATATATAACATTTCTATATTTTTGTACATGTAGATTCTTTCTCATTTTTCGCTTATAAATAGTGCTGTTGTGTGACACTCTGAAAGTTCTCTGCCTCTCTGCTTGTTTCTGAGGCTAGGTTGCTAGGAGTGGGATTATTATTGAGTCAGAGGGTTTATTAGGGTTTCTTAGGACTGTTGAGACATATTTCCAGATTATCCTCTCAGAGATGTTCACATTCCCATCCGTGGGATATGAGAGGATCCTTTTTGTTGTAACTTGATATACAGGCTATTATTACTTTTAAAAAAGTCATTTTATCAATTTGATAGGAAATACCTAAATATTAATTTGTAATTCTTTGATAACTAGCGTGGTTTCCCATATTTTCTAAATTTTATCCACAAAGATCTTCTGAGTACTTCATTATGTATCTTGTGCAAGTCAAGATATGTCTGTGGCAGTTTGTGGATCTTGCTGTCTAATAACTTCTCACAGAAGGAAATAGGATCAGTTGAGCAAGACTCATTCTCAGTGATGCCATTGTGGTCACTAGCGGTCTTCAGGTTCTTTTCTGTGTGGACACAAGTTCGTTAGGATCCATTCAGCTGTGTTCTGAGGAGCCCTCAGTTTTTAGAAAGGAATCTCAGGGGTTCTGGGGTGC